>NC_057742.1:2290985-2369021 GCF_004010195.1 Chiloscyllium plagiosum
GGTTCAGAGGAGGTTTACCAGGATGCTGCCTGGAATGGAGGGCTTATCTTACGAAGAGAGGTTGACTGAGCTCAGACATTTTCATTGGAAAAAAGAAGGAAGAGAGGGGACCTAATTGAGGTACACAAGATAATGAGAGGCATAGATAGAGTCGATAGCCAGAGACTTTTTCCCAGGGCAGAAGTTGTTAACACGAGGGGTCATAGTTTTAAGCTGTTTGGCAGAAAGTTTAGAGGGGATGTCAGAGGTGGGTTGTTTATGCAGAGAGTTGTGGGAGCATGGAATGCATTGCCAGCAGCAGTTGTGGAAGCAAGGTCTTTGGGGATATTAAAGAGACTGTTGGACATGCATATGGTCACAGAAATTTGAGAATTCGTACATTAGGTTTACCTTACATGAGGATCAATGGTCGGCACAACATCGTGGGCTGAAGGGCCTGTTCTGTCATGTACTGTTCTATGTTCTATATAAAAGAGACCTAAGGGACAACTTTTTCACGCAGAGGGTGTTCGTGTACGGAATGAGCTGCCAGAGGAAGTGGTGGAGGCTGGTACAATTGCAACATTTAAAAGGCATTTGGATGGGTATATGAATCGGAAGGGTTTTGAGGGATATGGGCCGGGTGCTGGCAGGTGAGACTAGATTGGGTTGGGATATCTGGTCGACATGGACGGGTTGGACCGAAGGGTCTGTTTCCATGCTGTACATTTCAATGCCTCTATGACTCTATATATGAAACAAGTCAGAGCACTGTGCATCATTCACAAATTTTACTGACTTTTCCTTCAAGGTTAGACCTTCTTTGGGAAGAGAAACCTAATTCTGGAGAACTATCTTTGCAATGAATCTTCATGGCATGCAAATGCCTGCAAAATGCTTATTGCTAAGTGTCAGAAAGCTCCACCCACCTTGAAAAGTCTGAGTAATGTATTGCAAACTTAAACAGTTCAGGTCAAAAAAAGTTTAAGGCTTGAGGCATCCATATTCTTACCCCACACAATTACATACAACCCACTGTTAGCTACCAATTGTCCACAAATAGCTATTCATTCTCCCACCCTAACCATTATCCACTCCTTTGTTTGTCCAACTGCTCTTCTCTCTCTTTGGGCTCTATCCTCACCTCTCGTTTACTCCTTACCCCCTCCCTCTACCCTATCTTCTACATAAAAAACAACTTTTTCTTAGCTAATATTAGTTCTGAGGAACGGGGTCACTGGACCCAAAATGTTAACTCTGATTTCTCTCCACAGATGCTGTAAGACTTGCTGAGCTTCTCTAGCAATTTCTGTTTTTGGTTCCAGCATCCACAGTTCTTTCGGTTTTTGATGCAATCTTTCCGTTCTCCATTGGGAACCCGATTCCCAGTCACTTGACTAATTAAAACTCCCCTCCCCCACCTACCTCCAGGAGAAGTTCAAGATTCCACCCCATATTATTGCACTGAACACATTTTACAGAAAGAAACTTTAGAAAATACCTTATCTGTTCTCACACTGTTGCTATGCATCTTAGTTTAAGCTTATGGTAGCCATGATGTGGAGGTACCAGTGTTGGAATGGGATGGACAAAGTTACAAATCACACAACACCAGATTATAGTCCAACAGGTTTATTTGGAAGCACTAGCTTTCGGAGCGTCGCTTCTTCAACAGGGAGTTGTGGAGCAGCTATCAGCAATCTAGGTTTGTTCAACATCCCCCACATATTTTGTCACATAGCACTGGCTTCAGCCTTTGTCACTCACAGCTCCCAATCTCCCTATAATCTCTCTCTGCACTGTCATTATCATCTCTTTATTGCTACCTTTGCTTCTGGAGTCATGACTCACCTTCTCTCAGCCTCGTATAAATACCTCCATATTTCTCCCTTTTTTTAGCTTTGACAAAGGGTCAGTTAGACTCGAAACGTCAGCTCTTTTCTCTCCTTACAGATGCTGCCAGACCTGCTGAGATTTTCCAGCATTTTCTCTTTTGGTTTCAGATTCCAGCATCCCCGTAATTTGCTTTTATTTGTTCAATATCATTTCAGTTGCATGACGCTGTGATCTTTTGCTATAAATTCTGTGCCTTATGGTACTGCTCCACAGCTACCTGATGAAGCAGCAGCGCTCCCAAAGCTTGTACAGTACTTCCAAGTAAACCTGTTGAATCTGTGATTTTTAACTAAGTTTATGGTGACAATGGTTGGGGTGACCCCTGCTGGATACTGTGAATATAGCATGTTTCCGCTCTGTTGGAAATGATTCAGTCTGTAGAAGGACGGTGCATTTCCTTTTCTTTACTGGAGTACAACTAATGAAACTTTTCAACACATACCAGATTGGAAACTCGTTTTCTTCCTCTGCATTAGAGAGACACTGTCCCTGAGCAGGAGGAGAATGAGAAAAGCAGTGAGCAATTTCTGACAAACTGCACTTTCTGTGTGTCCCATTTCAGTGAGGATCCAGTATTTGCCCTCACCACTTGCACAGTCCCTGTTAGAAGCTGCAACGTGAACATCCTTTTCAAAGCCATGAACTTCTTTACCCAGCTGAGGAAGGCTTACAGCTATTACATACGGAGAATATGTTATAGGCTTCCATATAATGTGGGAGATGAGGCACAAATACCTATCTGTCAATAGATATCTCCTGGTATTAAATTCACAAAGTAAACGTGAATTGCTGCTGACCATCTATGGAGGATTTAATGCGGACAACAATCCTCTGTCTTCATCCAATGTCCACAAACCTGCATCTCTGTCCACACATGTGCCTGATGCAGCTGGAGTCATGGGAAAATGGGGAAGATCAGCAGGTCAGGGCAAAAGATCAGGCTGAAGCATCTTCACCCAGAAGTGTCAAGTGGATGATCCATCTCGACCTCTTCCTGAGGTCCCCAGCATCACAGATACCAGCCTTCAGCCAAAGTTAAAAATCACACAACACCAGGTTATAGTCCAACAGGTTTATTTGGAAGCACTAGCTTTCGGAGCGCTGCTCCTTCATCAGGTAGTTGTGGAGGATAAGATAATAAGACACAGAATTTATAGCAAAAGATTACAGAATCATATAGTGATATATTGAACAAACCTGAATTGTTAAGTCTTTCATCTTTTAGAATGTGTGTGTGTGCGCATGAGAGAGATCTATGGGGTGAAGTTGAATTTGCAGAATTATATTTGCAGATGCATTCTATTTTGCTCAAAAATGCACAATCTGCAGGCAGTCAATTCATGTAATATTTTGTGAATTTCACTTTGGAAATAGAACCCATCTGATTCAAGGTTGGGATACAGACAGACTCTGACGTCACGTCTTTAATGCATTGTCTGAGCTGAGATGTCACCTTTTGTTATAAAACCTTCATTATCTCAAGGAGGTGACTTAAAAGAAGTTCTGGTATTTACATATTAATGAACTGAAACCTGCATTCTAAAAGATGAAAGACTTAACATTCACTGTATCCGTTGCTCTCGATGCAGTCTCTTTTACATTGGGGAGACATGGTGCCTACTTGCAGAGTGCTTCAGAGAATATCTCCGGGACACTCACACCAACAAACCCCACCATCCCGTGGTCGAACACTTTAACTCCCTCTCCCACTCCGCCAAGGACATGCAGGTCCTGGGCCTCCTCCATCGCCACACCCTCACCACCCAATGCCTGGAGGAAGAATGTCTCATCTTCCGCCTTGGGACCCTCCAACCCCATGGCATCAATGTGCACTTCATCAGTTTCCTCATTTCCCCTCCCCCCACCTTATCCCAGTTCTAATTGTTCAACTCGGCACCACTCTCACGACCTGTCCATCTTCCTTCCCATCTATCCACTCCACTCTCCTCTCAGATCTATCACCTTTACCCCCACCTCCATCCACCTATTGCATTGTCAGCTACCTTCCCCCCCAGTCCCACCCCCTCCCATTTATCTCTCCACCCCTTCGACTCACAAGCCTAATTTCTGATGAAGGGCTTATGTCTGAAACATCGATTCTCCTTCTCCTCGGATGCTGCCTGACCTGCCAGAATCCAGCACCCCGCTCTCGATTCTGATCTCCAGCATTTGCAGTCCTCACTTTCTCCTAGATCACTGGTATCTACCCAGCAATGTGGAAAATTAGCCCAGGTATGTCCTGGACACAAAAAAAGGACAAATCCAACCTGGTCAATTACTGCCCATCAGTCTCATCTCAATCGTCAGTAAAGTGATGGGAAGGGTAACTGACAATGTTCTCACTTATTCATTAATAACCTTCTCATTGATGCTCAGTCTGTTAAAGTACATCTTCTCAATGGTGTCTGTTATGGATCAGCCTAAAGCCCCTCAAATTATATTAAGAGGATAGCCTAGATCCTAACTTTTTCTTATTTTAAAGGTGCCATGTTCCAGATGTAATTCAATTGGTCAAATTACTCGACTTTAAGAAAAACATACTTTGTTTATACACCACAGTTAAAATACAGAAAAAATAAAATAAAAGAATTGGCCTAACTATAACTCTATTGAAATGCTTAACAAAATATTATGTATGAGGTAAAAACAATGACTGCAGATGCTGGAAACCAGATTCTGGAACTTGTCCGGACTTGTCCTACCTGCCTATCTCCTTTTCCACCTATCCACTCCACCCTCTCCTCCCTGACCTATCACCTTCATCTCCTCCCCCACTCACCCATTGTACTCTATGCTACTCTCTCCCCATCCCCACCCTCCCCTAGCTTATCTCTCCACACTTCAGGCTCACTGCCTTTATTCCTGATAAAGGGAGGAGAAAGTGAGGTCTGCAGATGCTGGAGATCAAAGTTGAAACTTTATTGCTGGAACAGCACAGCAGGTCAGGCAGCATCCAGGGAACAGGAGATTCGACGTTTCGGGCACAGGCCCTTCTTCAGGAATGAAGAAATGAAGCCCTTCCTGATAAAGGGCTTTTGCCCGAAACGTCGATTTCGAAGCTCCTTGGATGCTGCCTGAACTGCTGTACTCTTCCAGCACCACTGATCCAGAAAATATTATGTATATTAACTATGACTAAATGACTGTTTCAATATAGTAATATCCCATAAACATGACCTTGGCAAAGGCAAATTCAGTAAAACAGATTGTCTCACTTGTAATTCTAGCAACAGGAAGATAACCCCAGCTTTTAGCTGTAACAGAGAGGAATAAGAGTTTTCACATCCAGATTCAAGACCCCAGCAACTGCTGAAAGCTAAAACTAAAAATCCTGGTTCTGTGGGAGCTCGACCCCACCCATTCGGCCTGCTTCTACTGTTCCAACCTTTTAAAAAAAAACAAGACCTCACAAGCTGTTTCTTGGTTTTGAGGAGGCTGCTGGGTACCTCTGCCTCGACCTATCTTCATAAAAAAAGGACAAAATATACCACATAATCATCACACCTTCAAGCACTTTTATTATAAAATTGTTGCTATTTCATTGGATCGTCCCTGGAGGGACATTTGTAAAAGACTGTGTGATCTTTCAGGTTACTTTGTAACAGAATGGTCCCCATCCCAATATTTTAGATAGTTCAGACTTTGATTTGATTTCATTTATTGTTGTCACATGTTCCTAAGTACAGTGAAAAGCTTTGTTTTACGAGTAGTACAGGCAGATCATAATATACAAGGATATACAGGTCGTATAGTACTTAGAAGCATATGGCTGCACAGGAGGGGCACAAAACAAGGTCAACATTAGATTTGAAATTAGAGAGGTCCATTCAGCAGCCTCCATCTCCTCTCCCACCACCCTTTCTTATTTGTGTTCATATTTGGGATTTTGCCCACTGAGTAAGCAGTATTGATTGCTCATTCCTTGAAGAGGTGGTGGTGTGCCAATTTCTTGAATATAATTTGAGTTGGTCATTTCAATGGTCAGTTAAGAGCTGTGTCATGACAAGGCTTCATTTACAGGGACAGAGTCCCAGAACCAGGAAGAGTTCTGAGGACGGGTCACTGGACCCGAAATATTAACCCGAAATTTGGATTCCTCTCCAAAGATGCTGCCAGACCTGCTGAGCTTTTCCAGCAAATTCTGTTTTTGTTTCTGATTTCCAGCATCTGCAGTTCTTTTGGAACATTCGTTGAGTTTGTATAACACATTAAAATAAAGAACAAAGAAAATTTACAGCCCAGGAACAGGCCCTTTGACCCTCCAAGCCTGAGCCAATCCAAATCCACTGTCTAAACCTGTCACCCAATTCCTAAGCCTCTGTCTGCCTCTGCTCTCCACCTACTCATGTATCTGTCCAGACGCATCTTAAGTGAATCTACCATGCCTGCCTCTACCACCTCTACTGGCAATGCATTCCAGGCACCTACCACCCTCTGTGTAAAGTACTAGCTGCGTATATCCCCCTTAAACTTTTCACCTTTCACCTTGAGAACGTGCCCTCTCATTATTGAATCCCTCACCCTGGAAAAAAGCTTATCTCTATCCACCCTGTCTATACCCTTCATGATCTTGTAGACCTCAATCAGGTTCCCCCATAATCTTCTTTTTTCTAATGAAAATAATCCTAATCTACTCAATCTCCCTTCATAGCTAGCACCTTCCATACCCTCAACATCCTCGTAAACCTTCTCTGCACTCTCTCAAAGCGTCCACATCCTTTTGGTAATGTGGCGACCAGAACTGCACACAGTATTCCAAATGCGGCTGAACCAAAGTCTTGTACAATTTTAACATGACCTGTCCGAAGAAGGCAAGAATACCATGTGCCTTCTTGACCACTCTATCCACGTGTAAACCACTTCAGGGTACAATGGACCTGAACTTCCAGATCTCTCTGCTCATCAACTTTTCCCAAGGTTCTTCTGTTTACAGTATAGGTCGCTCTAGAATTAGACCTTCCAAAATGCATCACCTCATATTTGCCTGGATTGAACTCCATCTGCCACTTCTTTGCCCAACTCTCCAGTCTATCTATATTCTCTTGTATTCTCTGACAGTACCCTATGCATTCTGCTACTCCACCAATCTTAGTGTCATCTGCAAACTTACTGATCAGACCACCAATTCCCTATTCCAGATCATTTATGTATATCACAAACAACAGTGGCCCTAGCACTGATCCCTGTGGAACACCACTGGTCATCTTTCTCCACTTCGAGAAACTCCCTTCAACTATTACTCTCTGTCTCCTGTTGCTCAACCAGTTCTTTATCCACCTAGCTCGAATACCCTGCACACCATGTGACTTCGCTTTCTCTATTAGTTTGCCATGGGGAACCTTATCAAACACCTTACTAAAGTCCATGTACCTGACATCTACAGCCCTTCCTTCATCTATCAACTTGGTCACTTCCTCAAAGAACTGTATTAAGTTGGTACAGCATGATCTCCCCTGTACAAAACCACATTACCTATGACTGATAAGCCCATTCTCTTCCAAATATAAATATAAATAGATTCTATCCCTCAGTAACCTCTCCAGCAACTTTCCCGCTGATGTCAGGTTCACTGGTCTGTAGTTACCTGGAATATCCCTACTACACTTCTTGTACGGGGGACAACATTAACAACTCTCCAATCCTCCGGCACTTCACCTGTGTTTAAGAATGCTACAAAGATATCTGTCAGGGCCCCAGCTATTCCTTCTCTCTTCCTCAGCAACCTGGGATAGATGCCATCTGGTCCTGGGGATTTGTCCACCTTAATAACCTCTAGCCTACCCAATACATCCTCCTTCCTTATGTCAACGTGATCCAGAGTAAACAAACTTCTAACATTAGTGTGGACTCAGCTGGAGTATTCCACCTGGCTCTGGCTCTGCACATTAGGAAGGTTGTGAAGACATTAGAGAGAGTGCAATAAATACTCAGGAGAACAGCTCTATCTGAAGAACTTCACCTTTGAAGAAAAACTGGAGAGATCACGGGTGTTATTGTAGAAAAGAAGGCTGACAGAAGATTTGAAAAGGATTGAAGGGTCTAGACAAAGGAAATAGGGAGAAACTGTTTTGATAATGAAAAGATCAAAACAGGAGAGTACAGATTTGATAAGATTGGTCAAGTAGGAAAAATGTCTGAAGCAACAATATTTTCACACAGCGAGGGGTTAAAGAATGTGCTGCCTGAGAGTTTGGTGGAGGCCAATATAAGCATTCAAAAGGGAAATAGGCAAAAGTGAATTATTGAAAAGAAATAATGTGCAGGTATACAGAGAGAAGACAGGAGGGTGGCAATTGGTGACTTGCTTATTGAGACAATCAGCACAGGCACAATGGACTGAGTGGCCTCTTCCAGTGCTATGATAATTCTGCAATATAAATCAGACCAGGTGGGGGACTGCAGATTTCCATCAGTGAAGGAGATTAGTGAGTCAGCTGGGTTTTTGCAACAATCCTGTAGATTCAATCAGTTGCCAAGTAACTGCACCATACCTGGTTTAATGCATACAGCATTAGTTCACTTACTTGAGGAGGAATCTAGGTACATCGGAGGCAATTCAGAGGAAGTTCACTAGATTAATTCCAGAGGTGAGGAGTTTGTCTTATGAAGAGAGATTGAGCAATTTAGGCCTATACTCTCTGGAGTTTCGAAGAATGAGGAGGAGATCTAACTGAGGGGTATAAGATACTAAAGGGGATTGTGAGATATTGTGTTGTAGGTTATCTTTATTAATTCACTTACCAACTCACTATATTTTACTGTATTTCCATACAATATCAACCCTTGCTACAAGCAATGTTTACCTCTAAATAAATGTAGCACACAGAACAATACCATCCCTATCAAGTCTCCACAAAACGTTATAATATTTTTTTTTAGATTACTTACAGTGTGGAAACAGGCCCTTCGGCCCAACAAGTCCATACCGACCCGCCGAAGCGTAACCCACCCATTCCCCTACATTTACCCATTCCCCTACATTTACCCCTTTACCTAACACTACGGGCAATTTAGCATGGCCAACTCACCTGACCTGCACATCTTTGGATGTGGGAGGAAATCCATGCAGACAATGTGCAAACTCCACATAGTCAGTCACCTGAGTCGGGAATTGAACCCGGGTCTCTGGCGCTGTGAGGCAGCAGTGCTAACCACTGTGCCACCGTGCCGCCCTTACCAACTATCTCCTCAACCTGTACAGATTCCCGAATGAGTAAGTACCTGTTAAATACCTTTAAGAAACTAACTGACAAAACAGAGCTTCCATGGAATTGCATGAATGTATAAAACTCATACAGGCAAATAGTAAATAAATGTCACAACAAAGCTGCAGTACAGGGCAAACTTGATTATCTGAACGACACAGCAGGGAGTATTTTGTTCAGATAATCGAATGTTCGGATAGCACAGTTTACCCAAGCATCGGGACTTTGAGATCTTGCTCGGACAATCTGAAATTCGGATAATCGACCTTCGGATAATCGAGGTTGCCCTGTAATCAGTTTAATATCCTTTAATCTTTTATTACGATTTTTAACTTATTTCGAGCATATAGGCCTAATATTTTGCTAACATTTACTAATTTAAAAGACAAAAGAACTAACAACTCTTGATTATACAATCAAACCGGACAGACACCCTTAATCCCATCAGAAGTAATAGGCAGCATTTAGCACATTTTAACCCATCTCGTCTCCCAGGACAGAAACCCTTCAAACCTTTATGTACTTATAGATAAAAAATGTAACACCACAGTAATGGAATTTTAATTTATGCAACAACTATATTTCAGGATTCTATTGCTGCCTTGAACTTGTGTTGTGATTGCTAAATAAAAGATGCTATTTTAGCCAGTCACCAATTTCTGTTGTCATTTGAACACGATCCCATTGGATTAACAAAATAGACATAGAAAGAATGTTTCCTTGTGGGGCTATCTAGTATGAGCTGTCAAAGTCTTAGGATAAGGGGTAGCAAAATTTAAAATAAAGACAAAGACAAACTATTTCTGTAAAAGGGTCATGATTCTGTGAAATTCACTCAACCTGAGTGCAATGGGTGCTGGAACACTGAGTAAGTTTAAGGAGGAGATAGATTTTAAATTAGTAGTGGGTTGAAGAGTTATGAAGTATGGGCAGGATTTTAGATACAAGATGAGAGAAATTGGGGCAGTATGGTGGCTCAGTGGTTAGCACTGCTACCTCACAGCACCAGGGTCCCAGGTTTGATTCCAGCCTTGGGTGACTATCTGTGTGGAGTTTGTCAATGGCTGTCTTTTATTTCCAGCTGCATTTGTCGCAGTTTTAATTTGGCTTCAAATGATTTCAAATTTCAAAGATGGAGAATAAAAGTTGAGAAATGTTCAATCATTAGGTGCAGCCTAATGTCGACAATGAATGCCAAGTCACACAGCCAATTCTGCTCAGTTTCAGGTTGTCCCTTACTCTTAGGGGTGGCATGGTGGCTCAGTGGTTAGCAGTGCTGTCTCACAGCACGAGGGGCCTAGGTTCAATTCCCACCTCCAGCAACTGTCTGTGTGGAGTTTACACATTCTCCCTGTGTCTGCATGGGTTTTCTCCCACAGTCCAAAGGCGTGCAGATCAGGTGAATTGGCCATGCTAAATTGCCCATAGTGTTAGTTGCATCATTCAGAGGGAAATGGGTCTGGGTGGATTTCTCTTTGGAGGGTCAGTGTGGACTGGTTGGGCCAAAGGGCCTGTTTCCACACTGTAGGGAATCTAATCTAATCCATGGAACAGAGAAGATTAAGAGGTGACCTTATTGAAGCATTCAAAATTATGCTCTACTTTGACAAAGAAGGATATTCTGTTTACTAGTTAGTATGTTAGTAACTAGGGGCCACAGTTTCAAGATTTCAACAATAGTTAGGGGTGAGAAGAAAGAAACCTCTTTATTCAGACAATTGTTAGGATTTGGAAGGCGCTGCCTGGGAGAGTGTTGGAGGTTTCAAAAGACAATTGGATATCTAAGTGGAAGTGATGAAGTTGAAGGGCTGCAGAGATAGGACTAGCTCTTTTGGGAGCCAGTACAGACATAATGGGTTGAACGGCCTCCTTCCTTACTGTAAAATTCTATGAAATTAGAGTTGAGATCAAATGGAAGAGCAGGCTCGATGGGCTAAATCGCCAAATCCCGCTCTTATTTCTAGTTGGTTCCATCACATTAATTTGATGTTCCCCAGCTGCTGAGCTGGGATTCGAACCCGTGTCTCTAGCCCGCGGCCTCTCTGTTTTACACACCTGCCCACCTCACTTTCTATGGCGCTGGCAGCTCCACAAACAAGGAATTAATTTATACTTCCACCCGATTGGTCCATCTAGGAGAACCAGTGCTATTGGCTATAAGGGGCAGCGTCTTTGTGACGTCCACCAATTAACGATGACCGTGCCCTCTCCGTTTGGATAATGAAATCCAATTGGCTCGGTGTTAAGTTATGACTTCGGAGTGGTCACGCGGGCGCATCCTCATATCTGATTGGCCCACTTTGTGCCACTAGCTCAAGCCTGAATGGCTAGTACGGCGGATCGCGTGCGAGTCGTCTATTCTAACACACGTTGTGATTGGGTGCCGTTGCAGGGTTTGTGAGGGGGCAGGGCCTGAGCGAGATGGAGGTGAGTGTGAGAGGGAGGAGGGGAGGATAAACATTAACATCCCAGAGTGAGAGAGAGGGATAGGGATCATAAACACCCCACACTGAGGGGGTGAGGGTGAGGGTGAGGGTGATCAAAAACATAAACATCCCTTTACTGAGGGAGAGTGAGTGAGGGTTAGGGTTAAGGTGAGGGGGAGGGACAGAATAAACATCTCTTACTCAGGGTGGGTGGTCATAAACATCCCTTACTGGAGCAGGGGTTTAGGGTGAGAGAGAGAGGTGGGGGGAGGATTAGGGTGAATGACAGGGGTGGGGCACCATAAACATTCCTAACCCCCTCTACCCCGTGTCCCTACCTCCTGTCACAACCCACCACCCACAGCCAATTACCCTGATCAATCCCCTCCCTGCACTCCCTTTCTCCTGCCCTTCCCCCATTTTACAACTCTCTTCCCCCATTCTGTCATTTTCCCTGTCTCTTCCATCTCTTCCTTATCTTTCCACTGTCATTTCGCCCTCCCTTGTCCCTGTTCCTCTCCCCCTGCCCCTCTTTCCCCACCCCCTTTAACCCTCTTTTCCCACCCCATTTAGTCTAATCTTTTCACATCAATGTCTCCTTGCTCCCAGGTATAGAAACACATTATTCCAATTTTCATTGAGTTTTAAAAATATTTTCTTTACAGGACCAAAGGAAATGGCCAATCGATATACAGACAAGCAAACTCTTGGGTAATTGTCTGCATTGGTGATTCATTTTCCAACGAGTTGTACAGGACAGAAGGAGATCTTTTGACCCAACATGTCTGTGCCAATTCTTTGAAATTAGCTTCTGCTCCCCACTGTAATTTTCCACATTTCTGCAAACATTCAAGTATTCAATTCTATTTGGAAGTTATTACTGTATTTATTTCCACAGCCTTGCAGACAGTGTATTCCAGATCGCAAGTTATTCAAAAATAGAATTCTCCTCATTCACCTTTGAGTCTTTTGTGACTGATCTTAAATCTACTTTAAACATATTTTGCTGCTGTTTTTAACTTTAGAAGCCAAGTGGATGTAAGTCTTATTGCAAGTGATAGTCAGGCAGTGTGAAACTTCAGAGAGTGTTTTAAGTGATTTGTAGCAATTGCCCAGAGTCAGCTAAGGAAACTTTCCCTGAGGCACCAGCTATTCTGAATCTGAAGCTGCATCCTGTCTCAAGGTCTGCAGGTCCTCTGTGGATTCAAGCAAGATTATGAGAGAGAGAAATAGAGGCCATTTCTTCAGTGGCTCAGATACCACAAAATTCAACACTGACATTCTATTGCTGTTTTTGCTGTCCACAATGTGGCTCTCATTTTCTCTGTGTGGAAAAGGTGTTTCCTGAAAAGTTGTGACAGTGTCCTTGTGCACAATTGGAATGCAACAGTAAACAGGAAGGAAGATTTAGGGTGTAGGTTTGCTCGCTGAGCTGTAGGTTTGATATCCAGACGTTTCATTACCTGGCTGGGTAACATCATCAGTGGTGACCTCCAAGTGAAGCGAAGCTATTGTCTCCTGTTTTCTATTTATATCTTTCTACAAACCTTGCAGGAAGGAAGAGCTGGTGCGTTAGAGTCAGTTTGCTGCAATTTACCATCTTCAGTGTTTGATGCTTAGAATTCTGGGACCGGGGCTTGCAAAGAGTTTAAATATCAATAATCCCTATAAAACAGTTCTTTTAGAAAATCCTAAAAGGTTGTCAATAACATAATCATATTTTTGAAGTATATGTGATAGGTGTTAAGTTTCAGCTTTTAAATGACATTGGAATGAGCTGGTGCTGAATGCACCAACCCAGTCATTTCCCTTCTCTGTTCCCTGATTGCTGTCAGTCTTCACTGTGAGTGCTGAGTGAAGGTTAGGATGACATTGGTGGGGTTGTTGTGGCACTGGGTGAAGGTCATTCCCATCCTCCTCACAGTTGACACCCTGTAGTCAGTTCACAGGAGCATCCAGTACAGTTTGGAAAGACAGATTTGCACACATGTAGCACCTTTCAGAACGTCAGGACATTGTATAACTGCATTACAGCCATTGACGTACTGTTTGAAGCCACTCTAGTGATATAGGAAACACAACAGCCAATTATTCCATAACAAGCTCCCACAAACATGATCTGCTTTTTATTGGTATTGATTGAGGTTTAAATATTGGCCAGGCCTGCAGGGAGAACATTGCTGCTTTTCTTTGAAACAATGCACCTGAAGTGACAGATGGGATCTCAGGTTAAAGTCTCATGTAAAAGAAGGCATCTTTGACATTGCAATACACCCTCAATATTGGCCTGGGTTTTGTAGGGCTTCTCATCAAGAAACCATGTATAGGCCAAACCAGAAGGCAGATGAATATATCGACATGCACAACAAATAAAAGAGAATATTAAAATCCCTGTAATTATGTTGTTTCCTGAATGTCAGGAGAGTGTGCTTCACAAGTATTTTGTTTATTGTGTTCCTTAGATTGGCTGGTGGATAGACGGCATTGCAAGCTGAAATGGCAGAATGCGGTGTTGGTAATTCGGGAGAAAATAAACAACGCAATCCAGGATATGCCGGAGAATGAGGAGATCAAACAACTCCTGTCAGGATCATGTCAGTGCCATTTCTGCAAGTGTCATCCCCGTAGCCTGCATGTGTAAAAAGGATTTGCGATGAACGTTGTAATAGTCCAGAGGCAATGCTCATTAATCAGAGGCAAATTCTGTCCGTTTGGCACTTTGAATAGACTGCAGCACCGAAACAGGCCACAATTTCCACTGAGTCTGTGGCAGTGATTTTGTACCATATGAATCTTCCCATTTGACTTCATATCATCCTCTCAGAGCATTTTTCTGTTCTTTTCCTCCTCATGCCTGTCTAATATCCCCTTAAATATATCAATAATTTTGAGTTTAATTCTGTTCACTCGCAACTCCTTGGCTCATTGGACCTGCTACACTTTGATTTTAAAATTCTCAGCCGCCCTTTCAGTTTGTAATTGTTCTGACTAGTCCCTATCTCTCTAACCTCCTCCTGCATTGCAACTTCTTACAATTGTAAATTCAATCTTTTGAACATTCCCAATTTAATCGCTTTACCATTGACAGTCATGCCTTCAACTGCCTGAGCCCTAAGCTCTAGAGTTCCTCCCTCCAACCTGTTTTGGTTAATATTTGTTCACCTGTCTGAATATCCTGTTCTGTGTTTTAAATTTTTGTGTTATGACACTTCTGTGATGTGTCTTAAGACATGTTGCTATATGAGAGGTCCTATATAAATGTAGGTTGTTAAAGAGTGTGCGTGTGCTGTAGCAGGTTTCACAGCTATCGGGCCCTGAGCCTTCGCCGAGGTTGTGAGTATTTGGTAGACCCAGCATCATCTGATAAAAGTAAGGCCACGTGTGTTTTTGTTGGTATCCCATTTCTTTCCAATTGACTATTAAATGTTCCCTCTCCTGCAGATATCCATTATTTCCATTGCTTGCGAATTGTAGAGATTCTCAGAAGAACAGAAGCTTCTACAAAGAATATTTTTGGTGGTTACTCCTCTCAGCGAATGAAGGTAAACTTGTTTGAAATTTGTTGGTTTTTTTTTAGGTTTTCTTGCTTTTAAGAAAAAGTCCAAACTAAGCTCCTCTCTGTGTCTTTTTGTTGTTACAGGACTGGCAGGAAATAGTGTGTTTATATGAAAAAGACAGTGTCTATCTCGGTAAGGAAGCCATTTTGCAGAGATTTTACATTATACACATTAAAGGCCAGATGCTCCTGAAGCTTAGCAGTCTGCTTGGGGCACAGTGGGTAATGCAATAATCTTGGAGTTAGAAGCCCCTTGGTTTGTGCCTCATTCCAGGGAATTCAATCTGTAAGTTCTGTCCTCACTGCAGTGCAGCACTGAGGGTGGGCTGAGCCTGTCTTAGGTGATTTTTTTTTTAATGAGATCCTAAACCAAGGATGTTAAGAATTCCACAGCATTATCTAAGAAAGAAGGAATAGTAGAACATCCAATTATACTCTCAAGCAATACACAAATCAAATAATCTGAAGCATATTGCAGTACACATAAACATTTTTAAAAATTTCAACCAGCATAACTCCCTGTGTTATGAAAGTTGCTATGTACACTTATCACACTGCAACACCTACTCTGCTGGGCCATTCTCATTAATCTGTGACCAGTTTTTATTATAAATGTAGAAAGTTAACACCCTGTTACATGGCAATCTGGGGTGCGTCTAATCTGTGATCTGTTTTAGTCAGGGCCAATTGGCCTCTGACCACCTCCGTAATTGGAGAACATTGGCCACGCGTCACATTATTTCTGAGGCTCCAAAGGAGCAGGTTGCATCTCAGAAATAATCTGAGACACTTGTGTCCCTGGCATCTCTGCTATTGCAAACTCTCCTGTGCACGCACGACTCGAGGGAAGTGGGGCAGGAATGTCACAGGACTAGCAATCCAGAACCTCAGGCTAATGACCTCTGACATGAGTTTGAATTTTGCCATGGTAGATAATGAAATTTAACTTCAACAAAAATCTGGAATAAACTAAAGATAACCTAATGATGACTGTATTGCCACTGTTGAATGTCATTAAAAACCCATCTAGTTCCCTTAATGTTCTTTAGGGAAGGAAAAAGGCGTCCTGACCTGTCTGGTCTGTATATGACTCTGGTCCCCCAGCAATGTTATTGACTTTTAAAGCCCTCTGGATAATCAGGAATGGGCAATAAATGCTGCCTAGCCAGAGAAGCTGACATCCTGTGAACAAATGTAAAAATAACCTGCAGTTGCTAGCAGCTGCCCCACCCTAAGCTGCCTATTTTGCTCTCAGCAGCTCGCTTGCCGAATGGAAATGGGATTGGGAGTCTTAAAATGACAGGAGATGCAAAGTGGAACCTCCACCACCAGAGCTCTTGGGCATGCCCATGAGATATTGCATTGGGTTTTTTTCTGCTTTGCATGCAGTACATCCAAGATTGCTGTTCACATGCATAACTCAGAGCAAACTTTACTCAAAACTCCCCTGTTTTGAGAAGTGTGTTTCAGGGCAGTGTATGTTTTTTATGAGGATCTGCCTTGAACCACAATTCAGCATTTGATCAGTGCCCTCTTGCAGCAGATAAGCCTACGGTGCAGTGCATACAGCAACGAAGCAGATCAGGAGGAGAAAATGAGGACTGTAGATGCTGGAGATCAGAGTTGAGAGCATGGTGCTGGAAAAGCACAGCAGGTCAGGCAGCATCCGAGGAGCAGGAGAATCGATGTTTCAAGCATAAGCAGGAATGTTCTAATGCTTGAAACATTGACTCTTCTGCTCCTCGGATGATGCCTGACCGGCTGTGCTTTTCCAACACCACACTTTTTGACTCTGATCTCCAGCATCTGCAATCCTCACTTTCTCCTATTCCCAACAGCTCACCGTCATAACAGGTTCCACATTTTCCTCTCTTTCGGGGTTAAAGAACTTGTTTTCTTTAATTGAATTTATTGTTGTCACCTCTCACTGGGTATCATAGCATCCCAAGTGTGGAATCAGGCTGTTCAGCCCATCAAATCGACACTGACTCTCCAAAGAAAATCCCATTCAGACCCATCTCCTCACCCTGTCCCTGTAATCCTGCATTTCCCGTGGCTAACCCACCTAGCCTGGACACTATGGGCACTTTAGCATGGCCAATCTACTTAACCTGCACATCTTTAGATTGTGGGAGGAAATCTGAGCACCTGGAGGAAACCCACGCAGACATGGGGAGAATGTACAAACTCCACACAGATAATCACCTGAGGCTGGAATCAAACCAGGTACAGTGACTCAGCAGTGTTGACCACTGAGCCACCGTACTACTGGGTAGTGCACAGTTAATCAGCCCAGCTATTCCTGGAGTCATTACAAAAGGTAAAAATTTAAAAAAACAGATTTCCCCAATGTGCTGACTTATAAACTATGGTTGATGGAAATCACAGGGCAGGTGGTTATACTTAATAAGACCAATTGTTTATTACAGATAAATAATCTCCGGCTATTGGTGAACAAGCATGAACCGTTGGCATGTAATTCTTCTACGTAAACTTCTAACTCCTTACAAGCTCTATCTACCTTACACAGACAGTCAAGGAACAAAAAGCAAGTGTTATGACAAGGGAGAACTGAGAAAATTCAGTGTTAACAGGATAAATTGAGAGGGATCTTGTGCTGATCAGAATGTTGCTTCTCGGAGGTCCACCACAACTGGGTCACACCTATACAAGTTCTCTGCCTTGTTAAAAGTGACAGCTTATAACAATTGCTGAAAGAAAAATAAACTGTTTTTCTTCAGTATTAAAGTAGTTTTTGCAGAGAACAGGGACAACTCCTAAACTGGTGGCAGCCTGATGACTTCTCACTGGACTTTTCACAGTCCCAAGCTGGTCCAATACTTGAGAGCCCATTACTTTGTTGTTGGGAGGTGGGGCCTTTATCATTGATTACTGGTCACTAGTCCACGAACCATTCAGCAACTTGATGTTGACTGAATCTCCATTTTTACACACCCTTGGCTGCAGCTCATCCACACCTTCTCCTATGTATTACTTGAATCAGCAGCTGTGTAAACAGTGCTTACAATGAGTGTGAGTTGATCTGCTTTCAGGAACATGCAGTAATCTGTCAATGTTTGGTTTAAAAATATTTTTTTTTCCTCATTTCAGTCCATAATCAAAAATACAGGAAAATAGAAAAGGTACAGTATTTAAATCAGTGATTATCTTTCAATCATGACCCTGAGTATTCGGTTCCTCCACAAGTGGAAATATCTCTGTCGACCTTAAAGACATCTCAGGTCACCCATTCATCTGATTATTTTTTTGATAAGTCTTTCCTCTCAGTTATATATTTTTTTCCTATTGTGTGTTTATAAAGTTTCCCTTTAAGTATGATGCGCATTCTTACAGAAGTGTGCTTTCTGTATTTTTTTTAAATAACAGCTGAACTCTCCAGTTTACTTGTGCGAAACGTAAATTATGAAATTCCATCTTTGAAGAAGCAGATTAGTAAGTGCCAACAATTACAGCAGGAGTACAGCCGCAAGGAGCTGGAGTACATCAACAATGCTGCTGCTTTACGGGACAGGTTCTTTACTTCCTGCAAGCAGTTTGGAATAAAGGTGGGTCAGCAAGTGTTGTTCTCTTGACACATCATATAATTCTAGCAAAACAGTAACCAAACATCGGGAGAAGGGAATGTTTAGGTGTGACAAGAGAATGCTGAAGAAACTGGCAGCATCTGTGGAAAGAAAAACCAAGTTAACGTTTCAATATGACTCTTGTTCAGAACGAGGTCTGTATTCCTTTATGAAGGAAGCTATAGATGCTCAGCCATGTTGAAGTGAGCTATAAGTGTGTTCACTTTGAAGCTGGGTTATAGCATAGAATTCTGGCTTTGCTTGACCTACAGTTAATTTAGAAGAAGGAAACTCTCTCACACATGCTCTTAAAGAAGGACTCTGAAAAGTCCTGACATCAGGAAACACCAGTTCTGCCTTTCTCTTTGCCCATCTGGTCTCCATTCCATATATTGCCACAGGGCAGGGTAACATGGGGTATAGGATTTCTCCATCCTGTCATTGCTAGGCATGGCTTGCAGATGGCTGCAATCATGGAACAACATGAGCTTTCCACAAAAACTGTTCCCCCCCCCCGGCCAGGGAATAGGAGTCACAGCTGTGGGATCAGAGATTGGCCATTTACAAACAATCACATGGTATACAACAGGGCTGAGCTGAGGACAAAGATCGTAACTCAGGGGTTTGTAATCTCTGGAATTCTCTACCACAGTGGCTGTGGATACTCTATAATTAAGTATGATCAAGACTAAGACTAGTTATAAAGTTAATTGAAGGATATGGAGATAGTGCAGGAAGTGGAGGTGATAGGTGATCCATCATCTAATTGAATATTGCAACAGGCTCAGGGCACTACATGGCCAAATGCACCTGTTTCTTATGTCCTTCTGTTGTGATTTAAACATTTTTCATTAAGTAATCTCTGTCAGATCATCAGCCTGTTCTGTTCTGTACTTGCTGTTACCACTGGAGAGAGGTCCTGTAGGTTGGAACGTTGAACATTTTGGCCTTGACGATCATTCAGTTCAGTATTGTGGAGCTCTGTGATCCACACAGAGATACACAGCATTCAGGTAACCAACCAAGAGACACTCGTTGCTCACCCAAGCTAAATCAGTTGCATTTTTGGTGTGATTTCAGTCACAGGGTGCAAGTCAACGATACCTTGATGCTAGGGGGGTCACGTGTTTGAACCTTTGAATCTCATCTAGATCATACTTTGCACGTTGTGCTTCAGCCTGGTGCTGGCAAAAGGAGCACTTCAAAAATATCAAAAAACAAAATTATTCACACAGCCCATCATGTCTGTGCTCGCTCTCCAAAAGACTTGTTTATACCATCAACGCCCCCCCCAACTCTATCCCCAAGTCTCCGAGCCCCTCATCCCTGGTACCACTAATAAATTTACTTCTGTATTTTCTCCACAGTCTTAACATACATTTAGAAACGTGGTGGTCCAGAATTTTGATTAATATTCCAGTTGGGCTGAGCAGTGAGTTTTAAAATTCTGGCTTTGTTACTTTTGTATTCTGTAGCTCTGTTTACAACATGCCTTTCCCAGAGAGTGGTGAGAATGTGGAATGGTTGACTTGAACAGCAACATTACATTTAACGTAAAATTGGTCATACGAGCATATGGATTAGGAATGGAGGAGACCACTCTGCCCCACCATTCAGCACAGTCATGAATCATCTGATTACTCCACATTCCCGTCCACAATGGATAACCTTTCACACATGCTCATTAAGAATTTGTCTACCTCCGCCTTAAACAGTTTTAACAACTAGGCTTCCACCACCTTTTGAGGAAAAGTTCCCAAGACTCTCAACCATATGTCATAGAGTCATGGAGATGTACAGCATGGACACAGACCCTTCGGTCCAACTCATCCATGCCGACCAGATATCCCAACCCAATCTAGTTCCACCTGCCAGCACCAGGCCTATATCCCTCCAAACTTCCTAATCATATACCCATCCAAATGCCTCTTAAATGTTGCAATTGTACCAGCCTCCACCACTTCCTCTGGCAGCTGATTCCATACACGCACCACCCTCTGTGTGAAAATGTTGTACCTTAGGTCTCTTTTATATCTTTCCCCTCTCACCCTAAACCTACGCCCTCTAGTTCTGGACTCCCCCACCCCAGGGAAGAAACTTTGTCTATTTACCCTATCCATGCCCCTCATGATTTTGTAAACCTCCATAAGGTCACCCCTCAGCCTCCGACACTCCAGGGAAAATAGCCCTAGCCTACTCAAACTCTCCCTATAGCTCAAATCCTCCAACCCTGGCAACATACATGTAAATCTTTTCTGAGCCCTTTCAAGTTTCACAACATCCTTCCAATAGGAAGGAGACCAGAATTGCACATAATATCCCAACAGTGGCCTAACCAATGTCCTGTACAGCCGCAACATGACCTCCCAACTCCTGTACTCAATACTCTGACTAATAAAGGAAAGCATACCAAATGCCGCCTTCACTATCCTATCTACCTGCGACTCCACTTTCAAGGAGCTATGAACCTGCACTCCAAGGTCTCTTTGTTCAGCAACATTCCTTAGGACCTGACCATTGAGTGTATAAGTCCTCCTAAGATCTGCTTTCCCAAAATGCAGCACCTCGCATTTATCTAAATTAAACCCCATCTGATCAAGATCCCATTGTAATCCTCCTGAGGTAACTTTCTTTGCTGTCCACTATGCCTCCAATTTTGGTGTCATCTGCAAACTTACTAACTATACCTCCTATGTTCATATCCAGATCATTTATATAAAAAAACCCTCAGTTCATCTCTGTCTTAAATGGCTGACCCCCTTATTTTTTAACAATGACCCCCTAGTTTAGAATCTCTCACCAGAGGAAACACTCTTCACATCCCACTGGTCAGGACTGCTCAGGACCTTGTATATTTCCATCAAGTTGCCTCCTACTCTTCTGAGGATTCAGGCCTAGTCTCTCCCAAGGTTCCTTATAAAATAATCTGTTCCATTCCAGGTATTAATCTAGTAAACCTTTAAACTGTATCCATTATATTTGTGTTCTTCCTTAAATAAGGCGACCAATCTAGTACACTGTCGCTACTTAACCGGCTGATAATCAAGCCCCACTGTTCTGCAAATCTTCACAAAATGTATAAAATCCCAATTAGAACATGAACGTGACCAATTTGACTGCTATTCAGAACAAAAAAATTCACACCAGGTTTTGTCATTATTGTCATATACTTAATTTTAACAAAAAAATTCTAATCTATTATGATACAACTTCAACTACATAACTCCCAAATGAGCACATATTAAGACAGACAAAAGGATTTGACACACGTACTACTGGCTGATCCAATTTCCTGCCTTTAACTTCATCACCCTTGACCTCTTTATCTAACAGAGCTTTGTCTAACTCAGTCTCGATTAAATTCAATGCAGCCTCCATTGCTGGCTATAGAGAATTTCACAGCGATGACTCTCTGATAGAAAAATAATTTTCCTCTGTCTTAAAAGGGAAATATCTTAATTTTAAACTGTTTACATAATAATTCATTAACTTGTCAAACCACCTTCAAAATTGTACCTCGAGAAACCCTCAATTTATTAAAAAGGAACCTGAATCTGTAACTCCAAGATGACAGGCCAGGTGCTGGTGAGTGGATTCTGGATCATTGGTGCTGGAAGAGCACAGCAGTTCAGGCAACATCCAAGGAGCAGCGAAATTGACGTTTCGGGTAAAAGCCCTTCATCAGAAATAAAGGCAGAGAACCTGAAGTGTGGAGAGATAAGCTAGAGGAGGGTGGGGGTAGGGAGAAAGTAGCATAGAGTACAATGGGTGAGTGGGGGAGGGGATGAAGGTGATAGGTCAGGGAGGAGAGGGTGGAGTGGATAGGTGGAAAAGGAGATAGGCAGGTAGGACAAGTCCGGACAAGTCATGGGGACAGTGCTGAGCTGGAAGTTTGGAACTAGGGTGAGGTGGGGGAAGGGGAAATGAGGAAGCTGTTGAAGTCCACCTTGATGCCCTGGGGTTGAAGTGTTCTGAGGCGGAAGATGAGGCGTTCTTCCTCCAGGCGTCTGGTGGTGAGGGGGTGGCGGTGAAGGAGGCCCAGGACCTCCATGTCCTCGGCAGAGTGGGAGGGGTGCTAGAATGGACAGTTTGTTTATCCAGCTGGCACAGACATGATTGGCTGAATGGCCTGTTACCGTGCTGTAACTTTTCTAAGGTCTAATCATGTACCCCAGATCAGTGTTCGTGCTCCCCTTTTAAAGGCGAGAAATTAACTTGCCTGCCAATGTAACGCAAGGTGAGTGGATCATTCTGCCCTGGTTATCAATGACTGAAGTTTCTGTCTCACTGACCAGGGTAATGATGTCCACCAGGAGCTGCTATCTCTCTGCAATGACCTCCCATCTGGCCTTGACGGTATGGCTGAGGGGACCAGTGATCTTACTGATGCCCTGGAGCTGTACGAAGCCTGTGTGGAGTTTGTGTGTGGCAGGTAAGAATGTGGCAGGAAGCACTCTAACTGGAATATTCTGTTGAGTTTTGTTCAAAATGAATGAACAGGAATTACTCTGTAATCACCAAGTTCAGTTTGTCTTTGACCCCATCCTTGTTTTGGGCAAGGGGCTATGATATGAAACATTGCCAAGACTGCAGCTGCATGCTTCTGCCACCAGGTGGGGTTCCTAAGCTGCTGATTTCCTATATCCCCTTAACACTGTGCAGCCTGAGGGCACTAGAACATGGGGCCATAACCTTAAAATTACAGCCACGCTATTTAGGGGTGATATTGGGGACGTCTTCACCCAAGAGGTGATGAAAATGGGGAAATCTCTTCCCCCAAAAATGCTTTGGAGCCTGGAATCAATCCACCCTAACCTGCACATCCCTGGGCTATTTAGCACAGCCAGTCCATCCTGACCTGAACAACCCTGGACACTACGGGGCAACTTAGCACGGCCATTTCATCCTGACCTGCACATCCCTGGACACTATGGGACAATTTAGCACGGCCATTTCATCCTGACCTTCACATCCCTGGACTGTGGGAGGAAACCCACACTGACACAGGGAGAATGTGCAAACCCCACACAGACAGACACCTGACGGTGAAATTAAACCTGGGTCCCTGGTGCTGTGAGGCAGCAGTGCTAACCACTGAGTTACAGGGCTGTCCCAAAAGTCCCGGTGTGGATCCTCTCAGAGAATGGTGAGAATATGGAGCTTACCATCACAGAGACTGTTTGAAATGAGAAGGAGAGAAGGGAAAATTAGACAAACAGTGGGGAAGGGAATCAAGGAGTACGATCAATTTAGATGAAGAAAATGAGCAAATGCTCAATAGGATAGACCCCAGCACAGATTGGTTGGGCTGAATGGCCTGTTTCTGTATCATATATCCAATATAATCCTGCAAGCCATCCCGGGCTGCTGAAGCATGCCTGGTGGAAGTTCACGGGATCCACAGCACAAGACACCTGAGCTGTGTCTTGATGCTGAGATAATTGAGGAAGAGAGTGCAGCATGTGAAAGGGGAGGTGATGTACTTACCTTCAGAAGACCCTGTAAATTCATTGAATTGTATACAGTCAGTGTATATGGTGACACCAAAATGACTAATTGCTCTCTTTTTAAATGTATTGTTAAATGCACCAATGTCAGACTGTTCAAAATGTACTTTAAACAGGTGTTTCCTTTTGTTGTAAATTGAGGGGCAGGATAGGGCCAGTTGCTCCAACATGCCTGTCCCACACCCTCATCTGCTCTTTTCCCTCCTCACTCGCCCTCCCTCCACAACCCGTACTCGCCTGTGTTTAGCTGCTGACTAATTCCAGGGTGTTGTGCATGACAGTGTCTCAGAGCCAATTGCTCCCTTACTGAAACACATTCAACTGAAAGGAAACACAACTGTCTACGAGTGGAGAACTGGACAGGCGCCTTCAGCGATTGAGCGGCCAGCTAACATGGTGATTCAACAACCAACAGAGTCCTCAGACACGGTGAGTGTAATTGGAACGAGCCTACTCTTCCCAACTCGGAGATTCCTTTTAGCAAATGCTGTCCTTGGGACCACACCAGGGTCACTGTATGCAGCTCAGTACAGCATTATCTGAGGTAGAGATCAGTGAGTCAAAAGCAAATAACTTAAACACATTGGAACACAAATCAGTAAATCCATTTACTATTAGCCGAGATAATTTTTTTTTGTTTTAACACAGCATTTGCAGAGTTTTAAGAAACATTCTAAAAGTTTACATGTGAAAAAACTCAAGACTTTGGTGATTTATAGACATCCCATGACTTTGAGTCCATCTGATCTCGTAATATTCAGAACAGTGTCAGCCAGTTTTGCTCAAGATTTGGTTCCCTTGATGCTGGAACTTACGATGAAACAAGTTAGAGGCAAAAGTAGACCATTCAGCCCCTCTAACCTGTTCCACGGTTCACTAAGACCCGTTTGTGTTTTAAATTGTACACTCCCATCCACCCTCTGCCTTTCAAGAAACTGTCTACCTCTGCCTTAAAAGTATTCAGTGACCCTGTCCTCCACCCTTTCGGGGGCTGGGTGTTCGAATGTTGCACAACAATCTGAGAGAACAGAAATCTCATTTCCGTCCTAAAAAAGGCAACCCTTAATTGTAAAACCGTGCCCTCCAGTTGAATCACAAGAGGAACCATTCTTTTCATCTCCGTCTTGACAAGACCATTGAGGATCTTAGACACTTCACATAAGTCAACTCTCACTCTCCTCTAAACCCCAGGAGAAGCAAGCCCAGCCTGTCCAACATAACCCAGTAACTCCAGACACTAATCTAGGAATCCCCATCTAAGCTGCTTCCAATGTACTTTCATCCTTAAATAAGGGGGTCAAAACTGCATTTAGTGTTCGGGATGTGGTCTCACCAATACCCTGTATAACTGACACACAATAGCCTTACTTTCATGTTACTTTCTGTTTATTATGAAGAATTACATCTATTTGCCTCCCGAATTATATTCTGTATCTTATTAAATTCTTAACAATTTATGCACCAGAATGCCTAAATCCCTCTGCACCTTCCAATTCTGCAGTCTTTCTCCATTTCAGTACAGCTCTGCTTTTTTTTAATCAAAATGGAAAACTTCACATTTTCCCACGTTATATTCCATCTGCCAGGCTTTTCCCACTCACTCAACCCTATCTATATCTAGCTGCAACTTTCTTATGTCTTCTTCACAAAATACTTTCCAATATAATCTTGGTGTCATCTGCAAGTTTAGCCGCCCTGTCTTCATTCCTCTTACCTCAGTCCTTGATGTAAATTATAAGAACCTGAGGCCCCATCACAGACCGCTGTGGGACTCCATTTGATACATCCTGCCAATCAAACAAAGACCGATTTAATACATATTCTCTGCCAGCCAGTCAATGTTCTATCCAGGTCAATATGTTACCCTCTGCACCAGGAGCTTTAATTTTTTTGCGGTAACCTTTTGATGTGGCACCTTGTGAAATGCTCTGTGGAAATCCAAGTACATGCTGTCTACAGGATCTTCATTAACCATAATGCACGTCACTCCTTCAAAAATAACTCCAAGAAATTGTTTTAATGTGTTTACCTTTGGTGAAAGTATGTCAAATCTCCCTGAGTTTTTCTAAGAGTGCAGCTATGATCTCTCTCATGATCGATTCCAACACCTTCCCCAAGCCAGACATCAACTGGCCTGTAATTTCTTGTTTCTAGAATAGAATAGAATATCCTTTTATTGTCACAAGTCTGGAAGTACAGGCGTGCGTGAAGGTTTACACTGTCACCCCACATGGCACCATTTTATGGACAAAGTACCCAGGCACTGATACAAAATACAGAAATAAAGGAAAAAGAAAGGGAAAAATGTTATTTTTCTTATAGTTATTCAGAGTATAAGTTAGAAAAATGAGAATTAAGTTAAAAAGATAAGCATTATTGATTTTCCATAAGGAACCTGTGGAACGTCAGGGCTGGGGGCTTCCACACATGGTCTGCCCGGGCTCACAAGCTGCTGACCGCCCGCACAGACCCCAGTCCAACACCCGTCCCCCGCTCTGCCCGGGCCACTCTCCCTGGGCCTCCATCCCCTGGGCCATCCTGTGTTGCTCAGGCCTCCAGCCGCCATACCTCGGGGAAAACACCAAAAGGGGGAAACAAAGAGAAGAAAATGGGAAATGAGCAGAAGGAGCAGAGGAGTGCTGGTTGGAGCATCCTACTCCGGCACCACCTTGACCGTACAGATCATTCTTAACCCCTCTACATCCCTCACTCCTTGAATGAGGATTTTATACTTTCCAGTCCAATGGAAGCTTACTTGAGTCTAGGAAATTTTGTACAATTATATGTATTTTCCTTAAGTTTGATGCTTTCCTTTACTCGGAGTAATTGTTCTCCTTGATCCATCAGAATGTCTATGATTCATCCGACAGTTCATAAACTTTGAACATTTCGGGTATGTTTGCCCTGGATCACTGTTATCCAGAAAGTGCCACACGCTGCAGCCTTGATGCTCATTTGACCTCACGTGAACTGCCGCTCCTGATGAGTTTTAGTTATTTAATGATATTATTCACTCACTTGAATCGCATTTTATTTAATTAATTATCTTTACCACTATTATGTGTAATATGTTAAAATTTAGGAGAAGTCGAAACCTTAACTACTTCCCAGAGATTCACCAAATGACTTTCCCCTTTCCTTGGAATAGAACTAGGACCAATTTCGACCAGCTAAAATGAATCTAACTCAGTCTCTGACTGCCTGCCTGCCATGGGATTTTTCTCTTGTCTGCTTCATAGGTTTGGATTGAATTGGAGTCTGGTTCTTTCTTGTCCAGTCAGTACAATGTGAGGCTAATGCCAGGAGTTTGCCAGAGTCTGAGATGCACTTCAGTAAATCCTGCCTTACATTATCTTGGATGTCCTGTGAATTACTCTGACTGGTTAAGGAATATGAGTAACTAAGCTGATCTTTGTTGCATTATCTGGTTATTTTCAGTAAGAGAAGTGCTTTCTACTGTGTTTCAGATTGACTGGGGAGATGATGGGGTGTCTGGAATGGATCAGTCAGGTGATATCGATTGGGGAATCACAGTAGAAGACAATGCTGAGGTGAATCATTATTGCAGTGCTCCTCTCTCAGATTCTCCTGTCCTAATGTTTGTTCTGCTGGTTTTAGTGTGTTTTATTTTGTACCTTCTCCAAGGTGAACAGCGAGGAGCATGGTGCTGACATGATCGACTGGGGAGATGATACAACTGCTGCTGTGGAAATCAATGTAGTGGAGTCTGGTGCTGAAGGTAACCTCGTATATACATGATGTGGAGATGCCGGTGTTGGACTGCGGTGTACAAAGTTAAAAATCACACAACCACAGGTTATAATCCAACAGGTTTTATTTGGAAGCACTAGCTTTCGGAGCGCTGCTCCTTCATCAGGTGGTTGTTGAATATAAGATTATAGGACACAGAATTTATAGCAAAAGTTTACAGTGTGATGTAACTGAAATTATATATTGAAAATGCCTGGATTGTTTGTTAAGTCTATCATCTATTAGAATGACCATGTTGGTTTCAGTTCTTTCATATGTAAATCTCAGAACTTTCTTAAAATTACATTCTCAAGTGAACTTTAACAATAGGTGTCATGTCGGCCCAGATAATGCATTGAAGGTGTGAGGTGCCCTGTGTGAGGCTGTCTGTGCCCCAATGTTCAGACTGATTCTAATCTAAAAAAGGGATTTACAGAATCTTACATGGATTCATGCAGTTTTTGAGCAAAGTAAAATGTAATTGCACAAGTACAAATTCACCCCACAAACGTATATGTGTATGTGTGTGCTGGAAGGTATGAGTGTCTGTGTTAGAGAGTGTGTAGATGTGTGTGAGTGTAAAGGGCTATAAGTCTGAGAGGGTGTATGTGTGAGCGTATGAGAGAGAGATTGTGTATGAGAGTGTCTGCATGAGTGTGTGGGTCTGTAGGGGGTTGTATGTGTGTCTGTGTTTAGTGCAGTGAAGTGAAGTTACCTGTAGTGTGACATGAAACCAAGGTCCCAGTTGAGGCCATCCCCATGGGTACCAAACTTGGCTATCAGCCTCTGCTCGGCCACTTTGTGTTGTTGCCTGTCCTGAAGTCCGCCTTGGAGGATGGTCACCTGAAGGTCCAAGTTTGATTATCCCGGACCGCTGAAGTGCTCTCCAACTGGGAGGGAACACTCCTGCCTGTTGATTGTTGTGTGGTGCCCACTCATCCGTTGCTGTAGCCTCTGCTCAGTCTCACCAATGTACCATGCCTCAGAGCATCCTTCCCTGCAGTGTATAAGATAGACAATGTTGGCTGAGTCACATGAGTACCTGCCACGTACATGATGGGAGGTGTTCCCACACATAATGGTGGTATCCATGTCCATACTCTGACACGTCTTGCAGCATCTGCCATGACAAGGTTGTATGCTGTAGTCCTGAAAGACGGGCAGTGAACAGTGATTTGTTCGAGGTTTGGTGGTTTAAAGGCGAGAAGTGGAGGTGTGGGGAAGGTCTTGGTGAGGTGCTAATCCTCATTGAAAACATGTTGCAGGTTGTGAAGAACATGCCGTAGTTTCTCGGCTCCTGGGAAATACTGAACAACGAAGGGTACCCTGTCGGTTGCAGCACGTGTCTGTCTCCTGAGGAGGTCACTACAGTTTCTTGCTGTGGCACGTCGGAACTGGCGGTCGATGAGCTGAACATCATTCCCCGTTCTCATGAGGGCATCCCTGAGTACTTCCAGGTGTCCGTCACGTTCCTCCTCATCTGAACAGATCCGATGTATGCGTAGGGCTTGTTCATAGCGGATGTCTGTTTTAATATGTTTTGGGTGGAAGCTGGAGAAGTGTAGCATTGTGAGGTTGTCTGTGGGTTTGTGGAAGAGTGTGGTGCTGAGATGCCCATTCTTGATGGAGATGCATGTGTCCAAGAATGAGACCGATAGTAGAGAGTAGTCCATTGGCATATTGGGGTGCAAATTTGGTCTCCATGGCTGTTCCGTGCGTCTGGATGAAGAACTGGTTGTCAAAAGTGAAGACGTTGTGATCGAGGATAAAGCAGATGAGTTGTAGGATGGTGTTTGGAGATTGGCAGTTGTTGGTGTTGAGGACTGAGTCTGTTGCCACGATGCCGTCATTGTGGGGGAGGCTGGTGTGGAGTGCTGAAACGTCCATTGTGACGAGGAATGTTCCCAGTTTGACTGGTCCGTGGGTGCTGAGTTTCTGTAAGAAATCCGTAGTGTCGCGACAGAAGCTGGGGATCCCCTGTACAATGGGTTTCAAAATGCCTTCAGCATAGCTAGAGAGGTTCTCACACAGAGTGCCATTGCCTGATACGATGGATGTTCTGGTGTATTGGCTTTGTGTATACACACATACCAAAATGCGCACACTCACACGTAGGTTTGTGAGGTGAATTTGTACTTGTGCAATTACATTTTATTTTGCTCAAAAACTGCATGAATCCATGTAAGATTCTGTAAATCCCTTTTTTAGATTAGAATCAGTCTGAACATTGGGGCACAGACAGTCTCACACAGGGCACCTCACACCTTCAATGCATTATCTGGGCCGACATGGCACCAATTGGTAAAGTTCACTTGAGAAAGTAACTTTAACCAAAGGTCTGGGATTTACATATGAAAGAATTAAAACCAATATGGTCATTCTAAAAGATGAGAGACTTAACAAACAATCCAGGTCTTTTTCAACATATAACTTCACTTACATCACACTGTAAACGTTTGCTATAAATTCTGTGTCCTACAATCTTATATTCGACAACCACCTGATGAAGGACCAGCGCTCTGAAAGCTAGTGCTTCCAAATAAAACCTGTTGGATTATCTCATTGTGTATGGCCATCATGTGCTCTGGGATGTCCTGAGAATGTAAGAGGCACTACATAAATGCAAGGTAGCACAACATGGAGATTGCTGTTTTCTATCTGTGATAGAGGTAGCACTATCGCAGTTTAAATAGGAAGACACTAGATGGCAGTGCTGCTCATGGAATTTTGACTCTGGCTCAGACCGCAGTTTACACAGAGATGTTCACACTCTCTCATGCTCACCCACCTCTGATGTGGAGGTGCCAGTGTTAGACTGAGATGGACAAAGTTCATCCACCTCCGTCATTCATGATTTTTGAGGATTGAGAAGCCCTTTTTCTTCATCACTGACCTGTCATCACTTTTCAGCTATAATTCTGAAAAGTAAGCACGTGAATATTGTAGTTGAGAGTGTGGTGAAGGGCTTTTGCCCGAAATGTCGATTCTCCTGCACCTTGGACTCTGCCTGACCAGCTGTGCTTATCCAGCACCACACTCTCGACTCTAATCTCCAGTATCTGCAGTCCTCACTTTCGCCTATGTGAATATTATATTCTGAACCAGGTACCAGACCAGTTAAGGATAATATTGAAATTCAACTCAATGCAATGCTTTTATTATCACAAATGAATTATTTTTCTAATTTTTCTGATTCTAGGTGATGGTGGAGTGGCAAAGGGGAACGATGCTCTAACTATCCTGGAAAACCCGGAAACCAGGAACCAGTTCATTAACGAACTCATGGAGGTAATTTTCAGCTGGAAATGGAAATACTGGAAAGATGTTCAAAATACAGTGTTCACGATTGGGCAGGCAAGTGGGACTAGTTTAGTTTAGGAAAATTGGTCAGCATGGATGGGTTGGAGCAAATGGTTCTGTTTCCATGCTGTATGACTCTGTGATAAAAGGTGCATGTTAAACACTGCAGAGGGGATGGATCCACTTCTGGCCACAGTGTGGTGCCAGTGAGCACATTTTCTATTAGAAAGGTTTAACATAGAACGTTAGAGCACAGTACAGTAGATTTGGCTCTTGATGTTGCACCGCCCTGTGAAACCAGTCTGAAGCCCACCTAACCTACACCATTCCATTCTCGTCCATATGCCTATCTAGTTATGGAGTTGTGGTGGGTTTGGTACAGATCAATAATCTGATGAAGTTCAGAACAGGTATGAGGGGCTGAATGGTCTCTTCCTGTTCCCGTGCTCCAGTATAAAGAAAATATCTGTGAAGTACTTCACGGACCCTGGGGTGAACACTACTTTGCTCCCTTGAAGTTACAATATCTATTCTTCTCCTAGTTCACCTCCACCTTTTCTCCATTTCCTCCTTGTTTTCAGATCTCCAATAATGCTGCTTGTGGTGAGACGGAGTATGGCAGCATTACTGTGCACATAACCCATCAAGCACACCCACACTATCAGTATTAATTCCAATATCAATTTCTTATAGAAGCAAAATATTGCAGGTGCTGGAAATTAAAACAGAAATTGTTGGAGAAACTCACCAGGTCTGGCAGCATCTGTGGAGAGAAAGCAGAGTTAACTTTTCAGGTCCGATTAGACTCTCCTTCAGGACTAATTCAGTGTGAGAGCCCCTAGAGTGGAATGAGAAGTAGGAACTCCTTGGCTGATGAGGGTGGTGGCAGAATCCAGTGCAGTTCCCTGCCCTCCGGAATGCTCACTGCTTGCACAGGCCTGACAGAGGGAAGCTGGTGGTGGCTGGTTTCATGATGTGGGCCTGGTGGTTATCGCAGCGAGTGAGGGACATTTGGAGATTGCATGGTCCTTGTACCATTACAGCTGTGAACACTTGCTAGATTTGGTTTTGTCCAAAACATCAGCCTGAAATAACCAGCAACGTTTTTTTCTTTTCACCCGCTTTTGACATTTGAATGAAAGAAAGACTTGACTTTCTGTAGAGCTTTCATAACCACCAAATGTAGTGTCATAGAGTCATACAGCTGTACAGCATGGAAACAGACCCTTTGGTCCAACTCCTCCATGCAGACCAGATATCCTAAATTAACCTAGTCCCATTTGCCAGCACTTGGCCCATGTACCTCTAAACCCTTCCTATTCATGTCCCCATCCAGATGCCATTTAAATATTGTAATTGTACCAGCCTCCACCTGAAGCCCACCTAACCTACACCATTCCATTCTCGTCCATATGCCTATCTAGTTATGGAGTTGTGGTGGGTTTGGTACAGATCAATAATCTGATGAAGTTCCCTCTAAACCCTTCCTATTCATGTCCCCATCCAGATGCCGTTTAAATATTGTAATTGTACCAGCCTCCACCACTTCCTCTGGCAACTCATTCTACGTACCATCCTTTATGTGAAAGGCTTGTCTCTTGGGCCCCTTTTAAAACATTTCCCTCTCACCTTAAACCTTTAGTTTTGAATGCCCCCATCCCAGGGAAAAGACCTTGTCTATTCATCCTATCCATACCCCTCATGAATACACTGCGTTAGCCAACCTCCAGTCTTCTGGCACCTCACCTATGGCTATCAGTGATACAAATATCTCAGCAAGAGGCCCATCAATCACTTCTCTAGCTTCCCCCAGAGTTCTCGGGTACACCTGATCAGGTCCTAGGGGATTTATCCACTTATATGTGTTTTGAGACATCCACACCACCACCTCTATAATATGGACATTTTTCAAGATGTTGCTATTTATTTCACCACATTCTCTATCTTCCATGACCTTTTCTAAAGTAAACACTGATGCAAAATACTCGTTTAGTATCTCTCCTATCTCCTGCGTTTCCAAACATAGGCGGCTTTTCTGATTGTTAAGGGGCCCAATACTCTCCCTAGTTACCCTTTTGTCCTTAATGTATTTGTAGAATCCTTTTGGTTCTTCTTAACTCTATTTGCCAAAGCTATCTCATGTCCCCTTTTTGCCCTCCTGATTTCCCTCTTAAGTATACTCCTACTGCCTTTATACTCTTCTAGGGATTCACTTGATCTCTGCTGTGTATTACCTGACATATGCTTCCTTCTTATTCTTGACCAAAACTTAAATTTCTCTAGTCATCCAGCATTCCCTACACTTACCACCCTAGCAGGAACATACTACCTCTGGACTTCTGTTATCTCAGCTTTGAAGGCTTCCCGTTTTCCAGCAGTCCCTTTAGCTGCGAACATCCAACCCCAGTCAACTTTTGAAAATTCTTTCCTAAACAGTTTCAAAATTGGCCTTCTTCCAATTTAGAAGTTCTAATTTCTAGTTATGCAGGGACATGGGAATGGTGCAGGAAAATGTCCTTGAGCTGGAAGGTCGTCTGTGGGTTGGAATTCCTTTGTGTTCCCCTTTATTCTTCCTCCTCCCTAGTGAGTTGTAGCAAAGTCTGGAATCTTGTTTGGAGCCTGGGATACTCCAGTAGCCTAGCGATGCCAATTCAGGCAACGTATAGAGGTGTATTGATCGGACACTCTTACTTCATTGATTGTTGCTTCTGGAGTCTGATCTGTGGGAGAATCAGAGGAACTGACCTACTCTCCCCAATCTCTGCAAGTCAGCATTTGCAAGGGTCACCATTAGCATTTTGTTCCAAATTTGTTGGTGAGCTTTTCTATCAACATCTGTTGTCGGCAGCTGGTTTCCGGATTGCATTTTTGAATTGTTGATCTCAGTTACAGGAATTCTTGAGCCAGAGGCTTGTAGAGATGAATGAGGAGGCAGACATCCTCTCCATCAACCAGTTCCAAACAGCTCCAGCTATCATTCAGACTCAGGATATGGCAAAGGTTGTTGCCATGACAACGCGAGTGAAGGATCTCATCCAGAGACTGACCAATGTAAAGATGCGACATCTCTTCATGATCCATGCCTCTCCCAGGTTTGATGCTGATCTCATTTCATTCACTGAGTTGCCCTTTGGGAGTGATACTGTACTGTGGTTTAGGTGGAGTGGGAGGGGTACATAGGAACAGGAAGAGACCATTCAGCCCTTTGAGCCTGTTCTGTTACTCAGTTGGATCTGGGTTTCTGGTTTTGTGTGTTGAATGTTGAATTGACTCACTGGCCTCAGCCACGTTTTAGCTGGTGAGGAAGGAGAGTGAGTTCGAGAATCTAGGATGTGTGTTTAATCCAGTTGGAGAAAGTGAGGGCTGCAGATGCTGGAGATCAGAGCTGAAAAATGTGTTGCTGGAAAAGCGCAGCAGGTCAGGCAGCATCCAAGGAGCAGGAGAATCGACGTTTTGGGAATAAGCCCTTCTTCAGGAATGAGGAAGGTGTGCCAAGCAGGCTAAGATTGTGCACTGAACTGAGTCAATCTGAACTGGACTGGCAATAAGCAATGACAGTGAAACCCCACATCCCGACATTCTCCCCCAATTTATATTGTACTGTCCTAACCATTGCCAAATTATCTGAAGTTTCCTGATAATCCCCTGGTTGCTCGGCAGGTTATTATCACATTAACCAGTGTATCAGTAACAACAATGATAACTCCTGGGTTAAAGAGGCCAGTGATGCTGCTTCTCTGCAGGGGCCCCTATCACCATGACCCCCTGCCCTGGCCCCAGGAGCAATGAAAGCCTGGGAGTCTACAAGGCACCAGGCTGGGGAGGAAATGGAAAGCCTTACTCTCAGTACGTTATGTGTATCTAACTGTGCTGCTGCCCCACTGCTGCAGGTACATTGACCGTGTGACTGAGCTCCTGCAACAGAAGCTGAAACAGGCAGGCACCGTGGGAGAAAAGCAACATCAGATGGTCAAGAAGCGACAGCAATCTCTGGAGGAACAGGCTGCCCTTGAACCCAAACTGGACCTTTTAATCCAGCAAACCAAAGAGCTTCGAAAGCTAGTAAGTGACTCCCTCGATCCCACACGCTGAGCGAGGTTCACATTAAAAATGTAAAAGGTTTGTTCCAGCCTCTGTTGCCATCAGTGAGAGAACATTTGAATTTACGTTCAGATCATCAGGAAATGCTTCCCAGTCAGTGACGTGCTGTCACTGTTCCCATTGCAGGAAACACGGCAGTCAGTTTGCACATAGCAAGCTCCCAGAAACTGCGTTCTGATAACTATCAGACTGTTCCAGTGTGTGGCTGAAGGACACTGGGGAGAGCTACCCTGCTCTTCATCCCAGAGAGCCATAGTATCTGTTACTCTTACCACTTGAAAGGACAAATGTCTCAACTTCACCAGCACAGTGTTTCCTCATTAGGGGTCAGTGTCAAGGAAGTGTTGCACTATCAGGGCGTCAGTGCTGAGGGAGTGCTGCACTGCCAGGGGGTCAGTGCTGAGGGAACGCCACACTGTCGGAGGGTCATTGCTGAGGGAGTGTTGCATTGTCGGAGGGTCAGTGCTGAGGGAGGGCTGCACTGTCAGGGGGTCAGTGCTGAGGAAGTGCTGCACTGTCAGGGGGTCAGTGCTGAGGGAATGTTGCACTGTCGGAGGGTCAGTGCTGAGGGAGCGCCGCACTGTCGGAGGGTCAGTGCTGAGGGAGTGCCGCACTGTCCGCGGGTGCTGTTTGTCAGATGTGATTATATACTGTTTTGGGTTTATGTGAAAGATTTTGCATCATTGTTGGTAAGAAGAGTAGTGCGGTCTTTGCCAGTATTTATCCTTGAATCAACAGCACAATGATATCAGATTGTATCATCAAGGTATTCAGTCATGTGATGGTCCCTTTGAATCGAGGGTGACATTGCTTGAGCTGGGCCACTCCTCCTGATAGAGGATCCCAGTTGTGATTGAAGACGGTTTTTGCAGTGGGGTCACATTGTGTCGGGGATTAGAGTCTGCAGCCTGGGGTCCATCTCCATCATTCTCCGGCACCTGCTGACTCTGTTCCATCCCACAGTTGGATCCCTGAGCCTCCATTCGGCTCCAGCCTTGGTGGTTCAGGGGATGCTGTTTTCTCCTCCCAGTCAGTGATGTCAATGCTCTGTGCTTTATCATAGTCTCCTATTGGAGTATGTTCCCTTGTGGGAATCTGCTGAAATGGACACTCAATTTCCTACATTACAACAGCGACCACTCTGTTGTCATGTGACAGATCCCAAGTGTCAGCCACTGACTGTATTAGTGCCTGACTCTGACCGTGACTGTGACCGTGAGTGAGTCCCTGCCCGTGAGTGGGAGTGTGAGTCCCTGAGTGTGAGTGGGAGTGTGAGTTCCTGAGTGTGAGTGGGAGTGTGAGTCCCTGAGTGTGAGTGGGAGTTTCTCTGTTATCTCTTTCAGATTGAGACCGATATCTCCAAACGGTACCAGAACCGCCAGGTGCACCTGATGGGGGTCATCGTGTAATAACCACTCGCTCGGTGCCCGGACCCACTGGATTCTCCTGCTCACACTCAAGAGTGGCACTTGCTTATGGACTTCCTGCTCACGCCAAAGATTGAAAGTTTTAAGGATTTAACACAAAAATGAATAAGATGAAGACCTTAATCTTTGATCACTGATGTACTTTAGAACTGCGAGGGATTTAAAGACTTAAATTTGCTGTGACCTCCCCTTGAAGACATGGAAAGGAAAGATTTTCAAAGCCCTTGATTATAGATGGTATATCCGAGGCTGTATATAGGGGAACCTCGATTATCCGAAGGTGATGGGTGGGTACTGTTTCATTTGGATAATCGATTAGATGGTGAATCGATTTAAATGCCTTTCCTCTGGGGTTCGAAACTTCTAAAGTCTGCTCCCTATTCAGGAGACTGCAGCAGCACACAGTGCGTGAAACCCTCCCCCCGCGCAACCCCCCTCCCCCCACAACCCCGTGCAACACCCCCCCCCACAACCCCGTGCAACACCGCCCCCCTCTCCGGGGCAGCTGGACTGGACACCAACATCAAGACTGCTGCTGCTTTTGTGGGGTAAGACTCCAAATAGCGCGCACACAGACACACGCGCACACACAGACACACAACTCTTTACTGCAACTTTTTGACAGTTTGCACCTTTGCCTTGTACAGGACAATGTTGGAGAGATTATCTGGGGAAGGGGGGTTCAGGATACACCCCTGTGTAGAACTCCAGGGAAAGTGTGGGGAGGGAGAGAGAGAAGGTGGGGGGTCAGTCATTTGGAGATGGTGCCTGTTTAATCACGGTAAACAAAAGACAAGATCACTTGAAAACACGTCTTTATGTCATGTTTCATCGGGACCTGGAGATCTCCTTCGGATAATCCGATTTTCAGATAATTGGTATTCGGATAATCGAGGTTCCCCTGTACTGGTTAACATTTTGTAACTGAATAAATTGTATTTTGTCCCTGAGGAGGAGCTCTTTAACTCAGTTTAAAGATGTGGTCCTTGTTGACTATCACTGGTTAATATTAACACTGAGGAGCAGCCTGTCATTCCTGTTGAAAAACATTGAACACATTCAGGGCCACAGCTCGGTACCTCAACCCCCGGTTGAATCAGCTGGTGGAGCTGTGATCTCAGTGTATACATCATGCGGCAGCGTATAAACAGGCAAATTCCACACACACCCATCACAGAGACATACCCAGACATGTATGAATGTTCGACCACATTCAGACACACTTGGGTAGAAGAGTTCATTTGTTCGGTATTCTGCCTCTCACTGACAACATCACTCATTATTAACCCTAACAATAAATTACTTTCTAAACAGTGAACCACTCCTTCCTGATTGTTGTTATATCTGAGACACTGGTGGAGTTGTGTGTGCTGCACTCAGCCAGGTGTATGTCTCTGTCACTGAATATACTTCCCATTAATGTCTGTCTCAGGTAATGCCGCTTGAAATCAGGCTGAAGCAAGAATTTCAGTGACCTGTGATAATCAGTACGTGACACATTTACGCCACTTCCATTAAAGTGTGAACACAGCCAATCAAACAAGAGCTGTTACATCGAGCAAGAGAGTTGAGTTCCACCGGATGGCAGTGCTGGGGGCTTCAAGGGAGTGATCTGATCATCACCACAACTGTACAATGGATTAACTTACACGTACAGGACACTCCTGAAGCAGAGGGTATGTACCAGGAAGTGGACAAAGCTGATTTGTGACCTGCTATAGACTTTTTGAAATTGCTCGTTATCAGTATAGCTCCAATTTTAATACTTTGCCTCCTTGTTGTGAACACCACGCCAGTGGAAATATTGTCTGTCTACCCTATACAGTCCTTTTGAAAGTCTCAAAAACCTTAGTATGATCACTCTCAATCTTCTATCCTGAATGGTAGACGACAACAACATCAACTTATGTGTTTACATAGCGTCTTCAAAGCTGCAAATGCTCCCCCTAGTGTTTATCTTGAATATTATCAGTAAAAACATCTAGCCTCGGGATAAAACAAGGACTGCAGATGCTGGAAACCAGATCCTAGATTAGAGTGTTGCTGGAAAAGCACAGCAGGTCAGGCAGTATCCAAGGAGCAGGAAAATCGACGTTTCGGGCAAAAGCTCTGTTCCTGATGAAGGGCTTTTGTCCGAAACGTCGGTTTTTCCTGCTCCTTGGATGCTGCTTGACCTGCTGTGCTTTTCCAGCACCACTTTAATCTAGACTCTCAGCCAACCTGGACAACGTCTTGGGAAAAGTTTGCCAAAAGCCTGATTGGAGAGAGAGGTTGAAGGGAAAGGCTTTGGAGCGGGCACCGGCAAAAACGTAGCTGAAAAGATGCTGTTAATGGTTAAAATCAGCAATGCAGGAGACACCAGAATCAGTAGAGTTGAGATTTCAAATACTTGCAAGACTGGACGAGGTTACATAGGTGACAAGAGAGCAGGGGATTGGAGGGATTAAAAACATCCAAGGATGAGAATTTTTTGATCCACTGTCTGATCTGGAACTAATCTCTTCCTTCAGATCTAGAGTCAGCTGATACAGAGTTGTGAGGGAGAATCGACTTGAAGTTAGGATGCAAGCAACAGAATTTTGGATGAGCTTTATGTGGGAGGTAAGTTTGTCAGGAAAGAATGGGAGCAATCAAGTTTAGAGGCAACAAAAACATGAGTGTGGGTTTTAACAACATGCGAGAGGGTGGAAATTGGCTGAGGTGATGGATGTGGATATGGGCAGTCTTGGTGAAGCTGTGAATGTGAGATCAGCAAGGATCAACTGGTCAAATCCTCTTCCATTGTGCTCTTGAGTTCCACACCTGGGATTTCATCCGCAGCTTACAGCTATCGCCATTACAATTTCAGTGAGAATTCATGGATTTGGAACCCTTTCCTCTGCAAGTAGTTGCTAAAATGAGAGAAAACTCTGCAAATACTCAGCAGGTCAGCATCTGTGGAGGGACAAATTGAGGTAATGTTATGGACCGAAAAGAATTCGATCTTGATGACGTGTGCTAGGACAGGCGTAGACTGAATCAGTAATAATTAGTTCTACTGTCCAGTGTAAACCTGCTAAAAATCACCAGGAATCTTCCTCCAAAACCCCACCAACAGCCCATTCCTCAGAGTGACGGTTTATAGTAATACTAGAGGAACTATTGTGTCCAACGTGTGTTGTATTAAATCTGGTTAAATCTTACTGGCCTCTGAAGTGATCTAATAAGACACTGTTTTCGGGCAATGAGGGATAATTCTTGATCATGTGTGGGAATGGAGGGTTTTGGGAAAAAGGCAGGAAAGTGGGCATTAGGAATGTTCGATCAGCTGTGATCCTATTGAATGGTGGAGCACGCTCAAAGGACTTCTGTTCCTATTTTTCATGGTCTTATGATGGACCAATGGTTGAGGAGAGTTTGAGGGAATAGCTCAAATGATGATCTCTCCAGAAATACATGATGTCATCATTGTCTACAGGAATAGTGCCAGAATACTGAAGGATAGCAAATGTTGCCTTGTTCAAGAAAGGGCATAGAAACAACTGTGGAAATTATAGACCAGTGAAGCTTTACTTTGGTTGTGGGTAAAGTGTTGGAAAGGGTTATAAGAGATAGGATTCATAATCTAAAAAGAAATAATTTGGTTAGGGATAGTCAACGCGATTTTGTGAAGGGTAGGTCATGCCTCACAAACGTTATTGAGTTCTTTGAGATGGTGACCAAACAGGTGGATGAGGGTAAAGTGGTTGATGTGTATATGGAATTCAGGAAGACATTTGATAAGGTTGCCCATGATAAACTATTGCAGAAAATATGGAGGCATGGGATTGAGGGTGATTTAACGGTTTGGGTCAGAAATTGGCTAGCTGAAAGACGACAGAGGGTGGTTATTGATGGGAAATATTCATCCTGGAGTTCAGTTACTAGTGGTGTACCACAAGGATCTGTTTTGGCTCCACTTCTGTTTGTCATTTTTATAAATTGCCTGGATGAGGGCATAGAAGGATGGGTTAGTAAATTTGCAGATGACACTCAGGTTGGTAGAGTTGTGGATAGTGTCAAAGGATGTTGTAGATTCCAGAGAGATATAGATAAGCTGCAGAGCTGGGCTGAGTGGTTGCAAATGGAGTTTAATGCAGAAAAGTGTGAGATGATTCACTTTGGAAGGAGTAAAAGGAACACAGAGTACTGGGCTAATGGTAAGATTCTTGGTAGTGCAGATGAGCAGAGATCTCGGTGTTCAGGTACATAGATCCCTGCCACCCAGGTTGATTGGGTTGTTAAAAAGGCTGGGGGACCTGAGGTTGTTTTCGTTGGAGAGAAGAAGGTTGAGAGGTGACTTAAGTGAGACATATAAGATAATCAGAGGGTTAGATAGGGTGGACAGTGAAAGCCTTTTTCCTCGGATGGTGATGGCTAGCACAAGGGGACATAGCTTTAAATTGAGGGGTGATAGGTATAGGACAGATGTCAGAGATAGTTTCTTTACTCAGAAAGTAGCAGTCTAACAGCAGTAGAGTCACCAAATTTAAGGGCATTTAAGTGGTCATTAGATAGGCATATGGTCAAGAATGGAATAGTGTAGGTTAGATAAACTTCAGATTGGTTTCACAGGTCGGTGCAACATGGAGGGCAGGAGGGCCTGTACTGCGCTGTTTTATGTTCCATGTTCTATCCAACCAGATTTGACACCCACCCAGCAGGTGACCTTTATGCATATCTTGACCGTTAATGGCTTAAGGACCGTTAAGGACTTGTGTCATGTATCTTGTGAAAAGTAGTTTCCTGATGAAGAGCTGATGATCGAAATGTCAACTCTCCTGCTTCTCAGATGTTAGCTGACCTGCTGTGCTTTTCCAGCACCACACTTTTTGACTCTGATCTCCAGCATCTGCAATCCTCACTTTCTCCCAAAAATAGTTTGTCATCCTGCTGAGCTTTCCCAGGAATCAATGTCAATGAATATTTCTTCATTATGATTCAAACTTCTTCTCCAACTTCCTATTTTATCTCTTTCCATCTTTTTCCTTTTTATAGAGTCATAGAGCTGTATAGCACAAAAGAGACTCCATGCCAACCAGATATCCCAACCCAATCTAGTCCCACCTGCCAGCACCTGGCCCATATCCCTCATCATTTTATAAACCTCTATAAGGTCACCCCTCAGCCTTTGACGCTCCAGGGAAAACAGCCCCAGCCTTTCAGCCTCTCCCTATAGCTCAAATCTTCCAACCCTGGCAACATCTTTGTAAATCTTTTCTGAGCCCTTTCAACTTACATAGCACAGAAACAGACTCTTTGGCCCAACTGACCCGCGCTGACCAGGTATTCAATCTGACCCAGTTCTATTTGCCAGCATTTGACCCATTTTCCTCAACCCTTCCTATTCATGTATGCATCCAGATACCTTTTAAATGTTGTAATTGTTCCAGCCTCCACCACTTCCTCTGGCAGCTCCCTTAAGATTGCCCTGTTACACCAACATGTCCCACCCCCTGGACTGAGATTGGATTAAGTTTGCAGGTTATGGATGGGTACATCACTGGAACTTTCACTTTGTGACTCCTTCCCTCTATCAGTCCCACCATGGGTTCGCCTTTTCTGATTGGTTCAGGCTGCAGTTTGAGTTAAGTACTATTGATCCAGGCTGGATACAGAATGGGGCATCCCTTCCTTCAGCTGTTGCCACGGTTGGAGAGTTTGCGCTCTAGGGATAGGCTGGGGCTGTTTTCCCTAGAGTGTCGGAGGCTGAGGGGTAACCTATAGAAATTTATAAAATCATGAGGGGCATGGATAGGGTAAATAGAGAAGGTCTTGTAAAGATTGACACCAACCTCTTACAGAGATATCATGACCGTGATTAGAGCCTTGGTCAAAGAGGTACATTTTAAGAGATGTCTGTGGCACAGTTGAAAAATGCACTAAATTAGTCCTGCAGAGTCCCAGGCTAATGTTGTGGGCACATGGGTCCAAATCTCACCATGGCAACTGGTGGAATTTAAATTAAATAAATAAAACATGAAATATAAAGTACATCTTTGCGATGTTAGATGGGGAGACTAGGACCGTGGGCACTGCCTTAGAGTTACAGAGGGTCAATTTAGAACGGAAATGAGGAGACATTTCTTCAGCCAGAGAGTGGTGGGCCTGTGGAATTCATTGCTACGGAGCACAGTGGAGGCCAGGACGTTAAATGTCTTCATGGCAGAGATTGATTAATTTTTGATCTTGCAAGGAATTAAGGGCTACGGGGAGAGTGTGGGTAAGTGGATTTGAAATGCCCATCAGACTTGATTGATTGGTGGAGTGGATTCGATGGGCTGAATGGCCTTACTTCCACTTCTTATGGTGACCATGAAAAAAAAACAAAATACCACCAATTGTTGTAAAAACCCATCTGGTTCATCATTGCCCCTTGAAGGAAGAAAATCCCCTTTCCTTACCCAGTCTGGTCAACATGTGACCCAGACTCACAACCGCCCTGAAATGGTCCCTGCAAGCTCCTCAACTGTAGGGGCAGTTAGGGATGGGCAATAACGCTGGATAAAAGAGTGAGGGGTTGAGGAAGGGAACTGTGGAGCTCAGGTTGACTCGGCTGCCACTGGACTCACATTGAAAATTGGAAGACAGACAAGAGCTCAGAACTGGGCGGCACGGTGGCACAGTGGTTAGCACTGCTGCCTCACAGCGCCTGAGACCCGGGTTCAATTCCCGCCTCAGGCGACTGACTGTGTGGAGTTTCCACTTTCTCCCCGTGTCTGCGTGGGTTTCCTCCGGGTGCTCCGGTTTCCTCCCACAGTNTTGCCCGTAGTGTTAGGTAAGGGGTAAATGTAGGGGTATGGGTGGGTTTCGCTTCGGCGGGTCGGTGTGGACTTGTTGGGCCGAAGGGCCTGTTTCTACACTGTAATGTAATCTAATCTAAAACTGGAGGAACACCCAACCTTCTGGAGAGTTATCGACAACAGAGATAGGGAGTGAGGCCAGGGAAGGATTAGAACTCTGGAGTGAGAATTTTAAAATCTAGACCTTGCTGGACAGAGTCAGTCAGTGTACACAAGGGCATTGGGTGAATGAGTCTTGGAGTGGGATAGGATTCCGGATAATGAGACACAAAAATATCCAAATACCCGCTTCACACATTGCCAACTTTAATGTACTCCCTCAATTACAATTCACCAAATCTGTTAGCTTAATAACCAGTCCTGACAGACTGTCGCAAAGGTCAAAAATAGGGTGCTTTATATTCAGGGTAGCAAGTACTTTAATTTAATTGAAAATTGATTGTCGGGGGGAAGTTATTAAGGGTGATTACTGTCTTGAGAGTGTGGTGATTGGATTTATGCAAATGAGTGAGTTCTTCAGGTATGTTACTGCACAGCACAGAGACTTGTTTAATTAGACAGTAGGTATAACCAGTTACCGTGGTTACTTTTTAATTTAATGTTGCACTATAGCAGTATAACACTGCTGGGAAACATTAACTGTTAGGGATGTCAGAGTGAGTTTTACTACTTTGAACTCAGGGGGCTGTGAATATCTTTTATTTGATTAATTATGATTGCTGGCTGAATCATTTTGCTTTAAGACTGTGAAAAGTTATTCCAGGCAGTAATACTCACTTCTGAGAAGTTGAGGGGGAGTGGAGGCAGAGGTCTGAGGGGTGGCTGATGCTATGTAGAAATGGACACACTTCAACCCTGTACCCATCCCTAATGCGATTGCTGAATGCTTTGCTACGTATGGAACCTGACAGCACAGGAAGATTCCAGCATCAATCATTCCAATCTGTGCTGGGTTTACCCAGGAAGCAGTAAAAACTGCTGCAATTGATTTCAGGAGGAGGAGGAGGAAAGAAAGACCTGCATTTCTATAGCGCTTTTCTAGTGTAGAAACACAGTAACCAATTTTCACACAGCAAGCTCCAACACCAGGCACTGCAGTAAGTGCTCGGGTAATTTGTGTAGATGGTTTTTGAAAAATAGGCAGCCCCACCCTTGTTTTTCTTCACAACGGGCCTCAGTTTATGATGGAATTTGAACCACAGGCCCTGACAGTGTTGCACCCAGTCTAGAGGCACTGCAAGTGTCAGTGTTGATTGGGCCCCACTCTGGAAGGGACCTTAAAACTGGAGGAGTATGTGGGATTGCTGTTCCCAATTACCCATAATCCAGGACAGCACCAGGATCAGCTGTGATGTCACTGTAGTTGAATAGACTGTCCAATGAGGATCAGGAATTTGTGTAAAGTTCCAAAGACTGATTAGCATCCATGGAACTGGAATCACTGCACTGACACATTCTCGTAGAGTCAGTACTGAGGGAGTACCACGCTGTTGGAGGGTCAGTGCTGAGAGCGTGCTACAATGTTGGAGGGTCAGTGCTGAGGGAGTACCACACTGTTGGAGGGTCAGTGCTGAGGCAGTACCACACTGTCCGAGGGTCTGTGCTGAGGGTGCACCACACTGTTAGAGGGTCAGTGCTGAGGGAGTGCTGCACTATCAGAGGGTCAGTGTTGAGGGAGCGCCACACTGTTGGAGGGTCAGTACTGAGGGAGTGCCACACTGTCAGAGGGTCAGTCCTGAGGGAATACTGCACTGTCAGAGGGTCAGTGCTGAGGGAGTGCCGCACTGTCGGAGGGTCAGTGGTGAGGGAGTGCCGCACTGTCGGAGGGTCAGTGGTGAGGGAGTGCCGCACTGTCGGAGGGTCAGTGCTGAGGGAGTGCCGCACTGTCGGAGGGTCAGTGCTGAGGAAGTGCCGCACTGTCGGAGGGTCAGTACTGTGGGAGGGTCAGTCCTGAGGGAGTGCCATAATGTCGGAGGGTCAGTTCTGAGGGAGTGGCCACTGTCGGAGGGTCAGTGCTGAGGGAGTGCTGCACTGTCAGGTTCAGTGCTGAGGGAGTGCCACAATTAGATTACTTACAGTGTGGAAACAGGCCCTTCGGGCCAACAAGTCCACACCGCCCCGCCGAAGCGCAACCATACCCCCTACATTTACCCTTTACCTAACACTACGGGCAATTTAGCGTGGCCAATTCATCTGACCTGCACATCTTTGGACTGTGGGAGGAAACCGGAGTACCCGGAGGAAACCCACGCAGGCACAGGGAGAACGTGCAAACTCCACACAGTCAGTCGCCTGAGGCGGGAATTGAACCCAGGTCTCTGGAGCTGTGAGGCAGCAGTGCTAACCACTGTGCCACCGTGCCGCCCACAATGTCGGAGGGTCAGTACTGAGGTACTGTTGCACTGTCGGAGGGTCAGTCCTGAGGTACTGTTGTACTGTCGGAGGGTCAGTCCTGAGGTAGTGTTGCACTGTCAGAGGGTCAGTGCTGGGGGGTGCCACACTGTCGGAGGGTCAGTGCTGGGGGGTGCCACACTGTCAAAGGGTCTGTGTTGAGGGAGTGTTGCACTGTAGAAGGGTCAGTGCTGGGGGGTGCCACACTGTCAAAGGGTCAGTGCTGAGGGAGTGTTGCACTGTCGGAGGGTCAGTGCTGGGGGGTGCCACACTGTCAAAGGGTCAGTGCTGAGGGAGTGTTGCACTGTCAAAGGGTCAGTGCTGAGGGAGTGTTGCACTGTCAAAGGGTCAGTGCTGAGGGAGTGTTGCACTGTCGGAGGGTCAGTCCTGAGGGAGTGTTGCACTGTCGGAGGGTCAGTCCTGAGGGAGTGTTGCACTGTCGGAGGATCAGTACTGAGGTAGTGTTGCACTGTCGGAGGGTCAGTGCTGAGGGAGTGCTGCACTGTCAGAGGGTCTGTGCTGAGGGAGTGCCGCACTGTCGGAGGGTCAGTGCTGAGGGGTGCCACACTGTCGGAGGGTCAGTGCTGGGGGGTGCCACACTGTCGGAGGGGGTGCCACACTGTCGGAGGGTCAGTGCTGGGGGGTGCCACACTGTCGGAGGGTCAGTGCTGAGGGAGTGATCCACTGTCGGAGGGTCACTACTGATGGAGTGCAATACTGACGGAGGGTCAATGCTGAGGGAGTGTTGCACTTTAATCCTTTAAACTTGCTGGAAGCACAATCCCATCATAACTGTGTTCTCAATGCTGAAGAATGGGTGGAAACACCAGTATTATTCTTTTGCTGTTTGTGGGATCTTGCTGTGCATAAATTAATCATCACTCTCTCCCATCACAATAGTGAATCCATGTCAGTAAGTAGCACGTTAGGATGGCCTGAGGTGGATTATAGTGCAGCAGTAATGCAGACCTGTATTTCTCCCTCACCGAGTTGATTTATCAACTCTCAGGCTCTTTGCTCAGCCTTTTCTTGTGGACATTTATTTTTGTATCTTGTCAGTGACTGAGGCACATACAGTCCTTGCTGGTTCCTGGTCATTGACTGGTCAGTCACTGGTTCAAGGTTGGGTTCTGGCAGGATTAGTGTAATCATGTTTAACTTACTCCTTTACAGACCAGCATAGCCATGACTGAAGGACATCCCAGAAGTTCTCTGTGCCATAGACTTTACAGCAGGCAGCAGTTATTGATTGGCCTTCATGTCCTGGCAGTGATACTGTGGTGAGAGGCTGTCCCTGTTCACGAAGACCTTGGCAATTTGTGTCTCTGTATTCAGTAACAATTCCATGTCTCACTGAGAGCCTTTCTCAAGTTTCTGTCTCTGGTCCAAGGCCCACCTACTGGTGAAGCACAGAGAAAGCTTAGTTTTACATATAGGACATCACAGAATGAGACAGGACACAGGCCATTCGACCCATTGTGATTGCACTGGCTCTTTGAAAGCATTAGTAAATTATTCTGACTTTCCGTACATTTCTGCACATTTTTCCCTTTCCGTATGTATCTAATTCCCCAAGAAACAATTGAATCTGCTTCCAACATTTTCAAGCAGTACATTTCAGATAATAGCTCCTTCAACACTGTTCCTCCGAAAGTGCAGCACTCCCTCTGTTCTGACCCTCTGACAGTACAGCACTACCCTTCTGACAGTGTTGCTACTCAGCATTACCCCACAAACCTCCATCCGACAGTGTCGTGCTCTGTCATGACAGGCCCTCTAATAGTGCAGCCCACTCTCACTACATACTCTCTGACAGTATAGCAATCCCTCAGCGCTGACCCAGTCTGTGCAGTGGGAGTTGAACTTTACCAGCTTCAGTCTCAGTGAGAATGAAAGTCAGGTGGAACCTGATTGAAGGGCTGGTTGATGAGGACACAGTTTGGAGGCAGTGAGCTGTTGCTGTCTGGTTGAGCTGCCTGAAAGGGTAGTGAAAGAAGACATTTGGACAAACTCTTTAAAAAAAGAACAACTTTGCAGGAGAGTGGGAAAGGATCATGGGGAGGGGCACTGATTGAACAGCACAGTCACTGGGCTGTCATAGGCATAATGGGCTGAATAGTCTCTTTCTGAACTAGTGTGAAAAGAAGGATTGAACAGTGGCTGCAGGAATTCTGGAAAACCCCTTTACTTTCCAAATGGGGTTGAAACGCTGAAATTTCAAGACAAGATGTTAGCTCTGGGATCGTTTCTAATGCTGTGGGTGAGCTGTTTCACCCTCTCTCCATGCTGTTCTTTCCCTCATTTAACAAATAAACAACCTCTATTTTGCCTCTACCTGCTGCAGTTACAGGTATCCTGTGAGCAGCTCTGATAATTTGATTTTAATTTCATAGAAGACTGGTTGATTCATGACTTGTCAGGCAGGAGCTTGACTCATGTAATGGGATTGCCTTCAGAATGAAAAGTGAAATGACATGTCTCATTATTCCATCCGCTTGTTATCAGCGCTGTGGTAAGGACAGGGGACTCTGTGAGCTGGGGAGGTACATTGACACAAGAGTGATGGCCCAAATTAATCACCAGGCCAGGGGAGCAGGGGGGTGGGAGGCTCTCTATTTTCACCAGGGAAATGTTAAAGGAGTTATGAACTGTTTACAGTGTTTGCTATCAGTTAATGTCGCCCCATCCACACCCTGGAAATAGTGCTGTGGAAATTCATTTGTCAAACTTCCCGCAGGCTACACTCGTTCTGATCTTAAAGGACAAATGGTAATTGCTGAGTGTGGAAAGCGAATGGAAGGCGGTATGCAAATTGCTGTTTAATCTGTTTATGCAGGTGGACATTAGGGAATGCTATCCGTTCTTGCTGATTATCAGACGGGTTAACTCTTGTGTAAAAAAAAATTCCTCTGTAGAAGATAAATGATTACTGGTGTCAGCTCACACAGAGTGACAGAGGAGTCGGTAAAAGATGCACATATATTCCTCTTGTCTGTGAGATACTAGTTCAGGGCACAGTGTGGAATCGGGTCCCTGAACTCTGAATCCAGCCCAATGATGGCAGCACACAATTTGAAAAGTTAACTCTCTTTTTGTCTCCACAGATGTTACCGGATCTGCGATATATTTCCAGCAATTTTTATTCCAAGCTGTTCCTTTTGTTCACTGTGGGCATCAGTGGCTAAGGCCAGCATTTACTCTCTGTCCCTAACCGCCCTTGAGAAGGTGGTGGTGGTGGTGAGCTGCCTTCTTGAATGTGGTGTAGGTTACACCCACAGAGCTGTTGGGGAAGAAATCCCAGGATTTTGACCCAGTGGCATTGAAGGAACAGCAATATATTTGCTGCACAGATGGTGTGTGACCTGCATCTGCTAGTATTGTCCTTCATACAGGCAGAGGCCATGGGTTTGGAAGGTGCTGACAAAGGAGCCTTGGTAAATTGCTGCAATGTGTCTTGTTGATGGTACAGGCCGTGGTGGAGGGAGTGGATGTTTAGGGTGATGGATGTGATGCCAATCAAGAAGGTGGCTTAGTAAGGGCCACTTGATGGCACTGTCATCAACCAAAGCTGATAGACTAATAAGAAGATAATAGATCAGATTGTTCTTTCTTTTGGTGGACAGGCTATCCAGGGTCAAATTTCCACACTGTCAGTTAGATGCCATGTTAGAACCTGCTGAAACAGCTTGGCTTGGGGTATAGCTTATTCTGAAGCACCTTTCCCCTGATTTGATCATCTGATCTCAAAAGAGGAATCTGAAGACCATTTCACTCTGATCGGACATGACATTGTCAAATGTAACATTTCTGTATGAGAGTTCAAATCCAGTTTAACAAGGTGTGAGATTTATGGCTAAGAATGCAGCTCTTGGGACTGAGAAACAGCTGGAGATGGTCCAGCACACAATAATGCATGCTTTTATTGGCAATTTCTGCATTATTTTTGTTCATTCTTCTTACAGCCTCACCGACTGGTGTTATTCAGTAGAATAGCTTCAAGTGAACACTATGTACACATTCCTGTTTCAACATATTACAACACTGCACACAAGCAAATGAAGAAATATTTATTGTAAATTCATGAGTAGGACAGTACAGCTCCCAATCTTCCAAGATTGTGCTGAACTAACCAATAATTGAAGATTAATCTTTGTTGTGAAAAGACCAAAGAGAACGGTTATAGAGATTTACAATGGTAAATGAGAACTGAGGGGGCAATTATAGCAACCTTCTTGTTACAATTCTACATGTACTGTGGTTCAATCATTCTGGATACAAGGAATCACGCACCATTGGAAAACTCTCGTCAAAGGTACCCATGGTGTTAAAGCTTGGAAATCTATTGCCATTCCTTCATTGTCATTGTGTTAAAATCCTGGAACCTTCAACCTAACAACACTGTGGATGTACCTTAACCAGGTGAACTGCAAGTGGTTAAAGAAGTGGCCTGTTACTGTCACCTCATCCTTGATTTCAAATCCCTCCATGGTCTCACCTGGTTCTGTCTCTGTAACCTCCACCTGACCGACAGAGCTTCAAGAAATCTGTGCTCCTCTGATTCCAGCTTTCCAATGTCCCTGACATTAGTTGCTGCACTAATGATGGTTGTGATTTCTATCTGAATCCTAAACATGGAATTTCTTGAGTAAAATTCTCCATTCCTCCCTAATGACCCTCTTTAAATTTTACTGCTATAACTAAGCTCTGGTCATCTTCCGCAATGCTGTCTTATGAGACTCCGTGTCAAACTTTATGTTTGATCAGTTTTGATTAAATACCAATGTGACCTGGCTCTCTACACTGAGGATGGCAGCATTTCTTCTTGGTTTTTATTTTGCTTTCCAGCATCTGCAGTATTTTGCTTTTTAACATTCTTGCCAAGTACCTCAGAAACTTTTATTACAAGAAAGATGCTAGAAATGCAAATTCGTTTTGCTGCTGTTCTCCAGGATGAGAATGGGGAATACGCACTAAATGCCAGCCCTGCCTGTGACACCCGCATCCTGGGAGTAAAACCAGGAAGCTCCACTGGCTGCAGCTTCCTGGATGTGGATGACAAGAGTGAGGGCACATTAAGGCTTGGCAGTGATTCCTATTGTGTTTGAATAGTCACAAGCATAAAATGGCCACTTGGGCAAAATGCTGGAAGGTGAATTGTTGCCTGATTCAAGGGAGAGAAATAACAGGTGAAAGAGATGATTAAAGAAAAACCGCACACTGGGGGGGATGTTTTTGGATAGAGATGTAGATTCAAATTTCAGATGTATGCACCTGCGAATGCTCTGTCCCTTATTGTGATTGTATTACATTCATCTGTCACAGACCACCAAGATCCCAGACAATCATAAGTTATGAAGTTAAAAACATTCAGTCAGACCCCTGAATGTGTGACTTTCATAAGGAAATGTGTTACATCCGAAAAACAATATTGTGAAAACCTCATTCTCTGTTTTCAAGTATGCACCTGCGAATGCTCTGTCCCTTATTGTGATTGTATTACATTCATCTGTCACAGACCACCAAGATCCCAGACAATCATAAGTTATGATGAAGTTAAAAACATTCAGTCAGACCCCTGAATGTGTGACTTTCATAAGGAAATGTGTTACATCTGAAAAACAATATTGTGAAAACCTCATTCTCTGTTTTCAAAAAGTGTTTTTGTGTAAGGATCCATGAAAAAACTGTCTTGTACCAATAACAAGTTATTTATCTGGTCTCCTCTCTCCCTGATCATCTTCTCTGGTAATCTGGTCGCTGATTCTGGTTTGATACTTTTGTGGAAATTCAATCATGTGATGTCTGATCACATGATATTAACCACATGACACTAACGGAATGATTATGACGTAATGTTTGACTGCTTGAAATCTGCATTTGGGTTTCACTGTGTCAATGGGCTCGAATTAAGTAGTTGGTGTTTATTTTCCAGAGCGATGAATAAATTCATTTAGAAATTAGAAAGACCATAAAAGAATAGAAAGATTAAGGATAAATGCTTAAATAAAAGCTACTGTGATGTTTCTGAAAAATAAATTAAAGTGTTAAACACCAAGTAAACAACAATTTAAAAGAACATTACTGATATTAACAACTCACAAATAAACATTTTCTACAATTTTATGGCATTTTACAAAACCACAGTGTTAGAGAATAATATCTAAGTACATTCAACCCATTGACTATCACATCCCATTGTTAAAGCTGAGCATCAAAGATATGAGACTTAGTTCTCAGAGAGAAACAGTAAACTCAACCAACAAAACACATTGTGTAACAGTGTACAGCAGAAACCCTAACAATGACCCTAACCCAAACCCTGCATCTGTCCCAACCCTAAACTGAACCCTGACCCTATCTCTAACCCTAATCCTAACTCTGACTCTGACCCTAACCCTAATCCTAACCCTGAGTCTGACCTTAACCCTAATACTAACCCTAATCCTAACACCAGCCCTGACTCTAACCTTAACCACGACTCTGCCCCATCTTTAACCCTAACCCCCTGAACCCTAGCCCTAATCATAACCCTGTCTCTATCCCTAATCCTAACCCCCATAGTCCTAGCCCTAATGCTAACCAACAGAAACCTTCCTCCCTCCATTTTCCATGTTTCTCTCTTGGTGGTGGAACATGAGCATCAGGAGCAGAAGTGGATCATGAGGCTTCTCATTTTAATAAAGTCATGGATGATCTTTGACTCCACTTTCTTACCCAATCCTCATATTCCTTAGTTCAACCAGGGCTGTAAAAATCTCATGATCTCACCCTTGCATGTTCCCAACAGCTCTCTGTAATTCTAATAATTTACAACATTTTGAGTCAAGAAAAATCTCTTCATTTCTGTCCAATAAAGATTGATCCTTTATCCTGACACTGTCCCTGAGTTGTAGACTATCCCACCTTGAAAATCAACCTCTTAGCATCAACCATGTCAAATCTTCTTTGAATCTTTTATGTTGCAATGAGATAACCTTTCATTCCTCTGAACTCTGGACAGTATTAAACCCAATCTACTAACTCTGTACTCACAGGAAAATGTCCTCATCCCAGGAATGGATGACTGAACCTCTACTGAACCCTCCTTCCTTACATATGGAGACCAAAACTGTACATAAACTCCAGATGTAATCCCAATGTCATCATCGATTTACAGAGTTACATTGTACTTTGCTCAAAAACGGCATGAGTTCTTGTAAGACTCTGTCATCTCACTTTTTAGATTAGAATCAATCTAAACATCATGGCATAGACAGAGAACACAGGGGGCCAACACCTTCAATATATTGTCCAGCTAACACCAATTGTTACAGTTAACCTGAGAATGCAATTTTTAAGAAAACGTTTTGTGATTTACACATGAAAGAAGTGAAACTATCATGGTATTCAAACAGATGAAAGACGCAACAAACAATCAAGGTATTTTTCAATGTATAATTTCAGTTACATCACACTGTAAACTTTTGCTCTAAATTCTGTGCTTTACAATAGTGTCCTCCACAATCACCTGATGAAGGAGCGACTCTCCGAAAGCTAGTGTGCTTCCAATTAAACCTGTTGGACTATAACCTGGTGTTGTGTGATTTTTAACTTTGTCCAGCCCAGTCCAACACCGGCATCTCCAAATCGTCACAATCAGCATTGACATGGTGTGTTCCCAGATACTGAGGGCGCAGTAGGACATGCTACACCAGGGCAGTGCTCAGAGAGCTGGCTTTGACCCAGATGGTTTGGTTTTTAGCCAGCCTGGCCACTGTCCAGTTCCATTTATCTTTAAGTTTGAGGTTTTGGGCGTTAGCACGGGTCTCCCAGTGAAGCCCCAGCAGGATCTTGCACTCATTCCGTTGCCTGTCTGCATAAGCCTCAAAGAGGAATCAAGTTTGTTTTCGTAACCTCCCCACCCCTTTTGTGTTCTCATTATAGGCAGGATGTGATTACACACGGCGGGGGTGGATGCAGAGGAGATTCACCAGGATGTTGCCTGGAATGGAGTGATGAAGAGAGGTTGGGTAAGCTCAGACTGTTTTCTTTGGAGCAGAGAAGGCTGAGGAGGGTCCTGACAGAGGTGTGTAAGATTATGAGAAGCATGGGTAGGGTGGATAGGAAGCAGCTGTTCCCCTTTCTTGAAGTCAATAACAAGGGGACACATTTTAAGGTGAAAGGCAGGAGTATTAGAGATGATTTGAGGAAAGACTTTTCACCCAGAAGGTGGTAGGTGTTTGGAATGCACTGCCTGGGAGGGGAAATGTGGTGGAAAACTCAAAACATTTTAAAAAGTACATAGCTGAGCACTTGAAATGTCATAAGATTCAAGGCTATAATTTTAAGTATAGGAAGATGGGACAGTGTAGGTTGTGAGTAGTAGATGGGCCAAAGGGCCCCGTCTGTACTGTATGATTCTATGAATTATGATGAATCTCTATCCACGATGAGATCACACTGAAACATAATAATGTTACCTTCACGTGACCTCTCAGTGTCTAATCCAAGTGGGTTTACATCTGGTGGAGCTGCTCATGAATAAAGACCATTTTCCCAGGGTCTTCAAGAGCCAGATTCAGGAGTCGCATTGCCGATTCCAGCAAGCTCTCACCCAAACAGGCTCATTGAGAATGATAGTCACTCGGATCGGGCCTAGGCTCTGAAATGTACTCTTTCACCTTGCCACTTGTCTCATCTCTTTTAACTGACTCCTTAATATCTAACTCTTTGACAAAGCCTTTAACTAACCTGTCCAAACATCTCTGTCTACCACCTGAAGCAGACAGAAGAATAATGATGATAACCCAATATCATCATATATGGTTCAAACACGTTTTGTACAAAACCACACAAGGTATTTTGAGGACAGTAGCTCTTTCAGGCCATTCAGCCCAATGGGTTCATACTTATGTTCATGCTCCATATGAGCCTCCTCCCACCCCTTCCTCATTGCACGTCTTTGACACATCTCTCGATTGTCTCTCCCATTTCTGTTCAGTAAATTCCCCTGAGAGCACCTAAACACTTCATCTCAGGCCCTCCCTGAGGTAGTGAGTTCCTCATTCTCTGTTTTAGACATTTCTCCTGAATTCCGTCTTAGTGATATCCCTGGTTCAGCTCTATTCCGCAAGTGGATACGTCTCCTTTGTGTTTATCCTTTTAAACTCTTCCTTAGTCTTGAGGATTTCGGTCATATCACCTTCACCTCTTGAGGGAACAGCCTCAGCTTTGCCCAACTGGTTCCTTATAATATTGAGAGCAGAACTGATTACAGTGCTTGGAGTCTGAGCTAACCAATATTCTCTACAAAATGTGATTTGATGATATCGCTGTGGCCGAATTTGGGACATTTTACTGCAGTTTTGCTGCTATTACTGTCAGCTTGTTCAGCACTAACTAAAAAGTAAAATTGGGACAGTCATTAACCTATGATTCTCAACAATTAGGAAATCCAGGAGATGATTTAATGGAGAGGTGTTGGCTGATGGTATTATCATTGGGCTATTAACCCAGAAATTCAGCTAATGCTCTGGGGAATCAGGCTTGAATCCTGCCATAGCAGATGGTGGAATTTGAATTTTTTAAAAGTCTGGCATTAAAAACCCACTGATGACCATGAAACTATTGTTGATTGACTCTTGATAGTGGGCGGCAATTGCGGGCTCTCTTGGGGGCAGAATGGTGGCCCAATGGTTTGCCTCACAGCGCCAGGGACCCTAGTGCGACTCCCACCTGAGGCGACTGTCTGTGTGGAGTTTGCACATTCACCCCGTGTCTGGCCGGGTTCCCTCTGGATGCTTCGGTTTCCTCCCACAATCCAAAAATGTGCAGGTCAGGTAAATTGGCCATGCTAAATTGCCCGTAGCATTAGGTGCATTAGTCAGGGGTAAATATTGGGTAGGGAATAGGTCTGAGTGGGTTTCTCTTTGGAGGGTTGGTGTGGACTTGTTGGGCCGAAGGGCCTGTTTCCATACTGTAGGGAACCTAATCTAATCTGTCCTCTGAATTGGCCTAACAAGCTTTGTATCTGTCACTACAAAGTCTCAAAGAAATGAAGTCAACGATAACCTACAGCACATGGACTGCAGCGGTTCAAGAAGGCAGCTCACCCCTACCTTCTCAAAGGGCAACTAGGGACGGGCAATAAATACTGGCCCAGCCAGTGACACCCACATTTCACAAATGAATAAAAAAAGAGAAGTCCTTGTTTTCAAAAAACCCAAAACGGCCAGATATTCTTCAATGGGTTCAAAACTACTTTCTGCTGTTGCTTAATAATTCTTCCACTTTTTGAAAGGTTCAGTAATAACATGACACAGGATTAAGTGGTTCTTGGGCGATAGATTGTGTTTCCTGAGGCGAAGCCTGGAATTTGAACTGGACAAAAGCTTTAAGATGCCAAACAAGTTCAAGCATTTTCTGGTCTTGGTTCACTCCCCTCCCCCACCTTCCATTCTTCTTCCTCTGACATCTCGCTCACAAAGTCCGATCCAGTCAGGGAGGTTGAGATCTTCTCAATGCTCCATTAACCAAAGAAAATAGTCGGCAGTGCAGCTGACATTCCTTTTGTCCACGCTGCCTGTCCAGTCTGAAGACCCAGGTCGCATCATCATTTATCACCCAAGGACAGGCCCAGAAAGTGGCTCTTTCACAATCTTCCAGGACGATGAAAGAGTTTGGAATGGTCAGGGGAGAGTTGACTTGAGAGAGGCGGAGTGCCGTGGAAATTGTCATGGCAAGGAGATGGTGTCAGTATTCCAAAAATGTGTAGGCATCCATGTGAGATTGGGTAACGCAAGTGTGTCAATAGGAAGGTCTTATAGGGAGTGGTGAGTGTGTTCGTGCAGAGCGAGTGCCTTGGTGAATGTGTGTGTTTATCTGAGTGTATTGTTGGATACAACCTGAGTAAGTGTATGTGTGTGTATAAAAAAGTGTGATGTGTTTATTTGGATCCACACAAACCTGGGAATGAATGGGTGTATAAACATGCGTGTGGGCCTGGGAGTTGTGTGGAGGCGTGTGCCAGAGTGTGTACACAGTGCATTCACACAACTGTGGGTACACCTGGGTTTGGGTAGAGTGTGTATTTGAGGACTGTATAGCTGTTCAATGTGGCTTTTACAGGCAGACACATCCATAGAGATGGATACATCCCTGTGCCATATGGTCTTTACAGGGACCACTCCCTTTCGCTCAATGTTTCCCTGGAATTTGTAGATATTTTCTAATTAACCTGTTCAGACAAAACTGAACAGTTCTTATCCTATAACATAGTGTGACCCTGTGCTGTAAGTGAGTAGCTGTCATTTCAGATGAAGTTAATTAAATGATGGCCCTGCACAATTGTTCGATTTCACTCTCTGTGGCTGGAGCCTCATTGTTCCTCGCCAGGGACAGAAATGAAGAGAAGCAGCAACCCTGCAGGAGGGGGCAAGAGTGGCCTGTGTGTTGTCAGCTCCTGGCTCTGCCTGGAGTTAGGGAGGTGATGGGGACAGCATGTGGAAGAGAATCCAAGGCATCCTGACATTGGAGCACAGTGTTTCAGGAGCTCGGGCAGGTGATACATAAAGGCAAATGGAAATTGGTGAATGAGTCATTCCAAATTTCCAACGTGAAGCCCAAACCTTTCCGACGGGTAAAGGTTATTAAGTGACATTGCATCAAGGAGGATAGATGGAGTTAACATACTCAGCAGCCAGGATGGAAATGGATGTCAGGACAGGTAAGAGAGGCTGAATAATCCCCTCCCATTCCTAAAACAGAAACCTAGTGATGGAAATTAGTTGTCCAGAAAACACAGTGACCGGGGATGGGGGGCGGAGGGGGGGGGAGGGGGAGAGGGGCCCCAGTGTGGGGGTGGGGATCGAGGGGGTAGGTGGGTTTTTTGAAAAGTGGACATTGAGCGTCACGTTCATTCTCTCAGTCTCAGGTTATTTCACACACTCACACTAATGTGTTGAACATTAGTGTAAATACACAGCCACATTCCTACTCACAGGAAACTGTGAAACCAAATGTCAAGCAATAGTATCAAGCACAGATAAACTGGCTGATGTTTTGTCCTTCCTTGTTGATCACCCACAGCTCTCTGAAACATTACAATCCCATTGGTCTCCAACCTGTGGATTTGTTAACCTGGCCACAGCCTGATGCCATTACCCAGAGTGAAATCATTAATTATGATTCAGAGCATATTTCATGTTTGACCTGAAAGGTCAGAACCTCTTCCTTTCTCACATTGCCCCGACCCAGTCCTTTCTCCATCTTCACTCTTTTTCCTCCCTTGTCCCACTCCCCCTTTCCCTTTTCCCATCCTCCTTTCTCCCTTCCACTTCTCCTTCCCTCCTCTTCAACTTCCTCCATCCCTTCCCCATCTCGCTTCTCACCCACACCTCCGCCCCACCCCGATCTCTGTTCCCCTACTTCCTGTTCTGTCCTGCTCCTCTCTCTCTATCCTTACCTTCCCACACCTCCCCCATCCCCTCACTCTCCTTCATACCCTCTCTCCATCTTCCTAACAGTTTGTGTTTGGCATCTTTTTGAAACGGCCTCCTAAAGCTCACATCTGGCGAGGAGTTTGTGGCAATCTTTGGTGGACAGCCAGGAATGTGCTAAGTGTCTGTAGTGACGTGGAAATGGATTTGTGCAGAAATATCATTGAGGAACGTTTTGTGATCATTGAACTAATATGGCAACATAAAGCATCATAATGCTCAGAAAAGATTACTTTCACCCTCTCTCTATAACCAAGGCTTAGAAGAAATGTTTGCGATACATCACAGAGCTCCTGGCATAATGTGGGGAAGAACTCTAGCTGGGCCCAGGTAGTTTCAATGCTGGCCAGTGAGAGAGAAGGTACCTGAGGGTGTTGGGGGCCTAGGTGTGGAAGTGGGGTGGGCCCTGTGTAGGAATTCAACCAAAACCCCTTGTTCTGGGCTGAGGTTTGGATCAGATTTGGTGATGCTGCCCTTTCCACATTCAACTAACTTGCCAGCACCCAGACACGGGGATCAGGTGCTTGGGTGAGGAAGCAGAGGTCAGTTTCACAGCAGCCAGAGCTGGTTCAGGCACAACTGTGCCCCATTCTGCACACTGCACCATGAGCAGAATGTGACCACAACACCCAAAGTTCAATGATGAGGAGAGATGAAAGGAACTTATTCATAGAATTGTAGATTCCCTACAGTGTGAAAATAGGCTCTTCGGCCCAACAAGTCCACACTAACCCTCCAAAGAGTATCCCACCCAGACCATTCCCCTACTACTACATTTTACCCCTAACTAATGCACCTAACCTACACATCCCTGAACACTATGGGGCAATTTAGCATGGCCAATTCATCTAACTGCACATGTTTGGACTGTGGGAGGAAACCAGATCTCCCAGAAACCCACGCAGACACAGGGAGAATGTGCAAATACTACACAGACAGTCACCCAAGTCTGGAATCGAACCCAGGTCCCCGGCTCTGAGAGGCAGCAGTGCTAACCACTGAGCCACCGTGCTGCCCCACAGTATTCTCTGGGAGAGGAATGAGTCAGCAATGATTTGACAGGTGCGTTTAGGATTTTCAAAGTAATTTTCAGGTGGATAGCAAGAGATGTTTTACACAGCTGTGGGTGCTTGGTCCAAGGTCACTACCCCTTGACATTCAATGATGTAACTATCACTGACTCCCCCACTATCAACATTCTGGCAGGTTTCCAATGACCCGAGACTCAACTGGACTTGTCACATCTTGTAGCAGTGGCTACAAGAACAGGCCAGAGGCTAGGAATACTGCAGCAAGTAACTCACCTCCTGACTCCCCAACCTCTGCCCACCATCTACAAGGCACAAGTCAGGAGTGTGTTGGAATACTCCCCATTTGCCTGCATGAGTGCAGCCCCAACAACACTCGAGAAACTTGACACAGGGCGGCATGGTGGCTCAGTGGTTAGCACTGCTACCTCACAGCACCAGGGTCCCAGGTCGATTCCAACCTCGGGTGACTGTCTGTGTGGAGTTTGCACATTCTCCCCCTGTCTGCGTGGGTTTCCTCCGGGTGCTCTGGTTTCCTCACACAGTCCAAAGATGTGCAGGTCAGGTGAGTTGGCCATGCTAAATTGCCCATAGTGTTAGGTGCATTAGTCAGAGGGAAATGGGTCTGGGTGGGTTACTCTTCGGAGGGTCAGTGTGGACTGGTTGGGCCGAAGGGCTGTTTCCACACTGTAAGGAATCTAATCTAATTTGGGACAGAGCAGTCTGCTTGATTGGCAGTACTTTTGGAATACTGTGGGTGGGTTACTCTTCGGAGGGTCGGTGTGGACTGGTTGGGCCGAAGGGCCTGTTTCCACACTGTAAGGAATCTAATCTAATCTGGGACAGAGCAGTCTGCTTGATTGGCAGTACTTTTGGAATACTGTGTGCAATTCTGGTCTCCCTGCTATAGGAAGGATGTTGTGAAACTTGAAAAGGTTCAAAAAAGGCTTACAAGGATGTTGCCAGGATTGGAGGGTTTGAGCTACAGGGAGAGGCTGAAAAGGCTGGGGCTGTTTTCCCTGGAGTGTCAGAGGCTGAGGGGTGACGTTTTAGAGGTTTATGAAGTCATGAGGAGCATGGATAGGGTGAATAGGCAAGATATTTTCCCGAGGGTAGGCGATTTCAGAACTAGAGGGCATAGGTTTAAGGTGAGAATGCAAGGATTTAAAAGGGACCTAAGGGGCAACTTTTTCATACAGAGGGTGGTGCGTGTATGGAATGAGCTGCCAGAGGATGTGGTGAAGGCTGGTACAATTACAACATTTAAAAGGCACCTGGATGGGTATATGAATAGGAAGGGTTTGGAGGTATATGGGCCAAATACTGGCAAATGGGACTAGATTTATTTAGGATATCTGGTTGGTATAGATGAGTTGGACCAAAGGGTCTGTTTCTGTGCTGTAAATCTCTCTGACTTTATGACTGTATCCACCACTGATGCTCAATAGCAGCAATGTGTACTAACTATCAGATGCACTGCAGAAACTCACCAAAGATCCTCAGACAGCACCTTCCAAACCGATGACCACTTCCATCTAGAAGGACAAGGGCAGCAGATACATGGGGACACCACCCCCTGCAAGTTCCCACCAAGCCACTCACCATCCTGACTTAGAAATATATAAATTCCTTCAGTGTTGCTGGGTCAAAGTCCTGGAATTCCCTCCCTAAGGGCATTGTGGGTCAACCCATAGCACATGGACTGTAGTGGTTCAAGAAAGCAGTTCACCCCCACTTTCTCAAGGGGCAACTAGCGATGGGTAATAAATACTCAACCGACCAAAGACACCCACATCCCATGAGTGAATAAAAATAAAGGAGCATTACATTTCAGGAGAGAAATTAAGAAACATCTTTTTCAAACAAAGGATGGGAGCAGCATTGAACTCTCTCCTATAAAACAGTGGCTGCTGGATCTGAGGGGAGGCAGTGGTCTGGTGGTAATGCCAATGGGGGTTGGTAATCTAGGACCAGAGGCTGATAATCTGCAGAACACGAGCTCAAATCCCACTATAGCAGATGGTGAAATTTGAATTCAATAAAAAAGTCTAGTGGTGAGCATGTAACCCTGTCAATATTGTTAAAAGCTCATGTGATTCACTAATGTCCTTCAGGGAACGAAATCTGCCATCCTCACCTGGTCTGACTCCAGATGTAGTTGACTCTTAACTGGCCTTCAGGAATGGGCAAGGAATGCTGGCCAAGCCAGTGGTGCCCATGTCCTATGAAATTAATCATGTTATATCTGAGACTGATAGATGCTTAGTAGAAAGTCTCAGGAAGGAATTGGAATCCATTTGGACCAGGTGTGATCTCACTCAATGGCAGAACAGGCCTGAGAGGGTGTGGCGCCTCTTTCTGTTCTTCAATTCCAACTGATGCCCTTGGAACATCTTCAGCATTCTCTTCGGCAAGAACAAATGAAAATCTCCCCATTCTGCCTTCCACTTGTTCACTGAACAAACCTCCCTGGCACCTCTGTACTCAGTGTGTAACAGGAATTTATTTTACCAGCTCTATTCTCTGTGCATTTCCCTTTTAATTCCCACCCCTCATTCCACTCCTCTACAACCTACCTCCCTCCCTCTACCCTCCCTCACTCCCTCCCTTCCCTCATTCCCTACCTCCCTCCCCTCTCCGCTCCCTCACTCCCTCCTCTACCTTACTCCCTCACTCCCTCCTCTACCTAACTCCCATCCTCTATCTCCCTCCTTCTCCCCTACCTCACACCCTCCCCTCTACCTCACTCCCTCTGCTCCACATCAACTCCTCCCCTCCCTTCTACCTTTCTTCCTCCCCCTCCCCTCCACCTGACCCCTCCTGTCTCCCTCAGCATCTTCTTCCCTGGAGAGAATCCACAGAGATCATTGAACCAGAAAGGCTTTCATTTCTATAGCACCTGTCATCACCTCAGAATGTCCCAAGCTGCGGTAAACACAGCCGCTGATTGGTGCACACCATGCTGCCATGACCAGGTAAAGGTTAAAGGTCTCTTCCCTCCCTCTACCCTCCCTCACTCCCTCCCTTCCCTCATTCCCTCCTCTACCTCCCTCTCCGCTCCCTCACTCCCTCCTCTACCTTACTCCCTCACTCCCTCCTCTACCTAACTCCCATCCTCTATCTCCCTCCTTCTCACACCCTTCACACCCTCCCCTCTACCTCACTCCCTCTGCTCCACATCAACTCCTCCCCTCCCTTCTACCTTTCTTCCTCCCCCTCCCCTCCACCTGACCCCTCCTGTCTCCCTCAGCATCTTCTTCCCTGGAGAGAATCCACAGAGCTCATTGAACCAGAAAGGCTTTCATTTCTATAGCACCTGTCATCACCTCAGAATGTCCCAAGCTGCGGTAAACACAGCCGCTGATTGGTGCACACCATGCTGCCATGACCAGGTAAAGGTTAAAGGTCTCTGCAGCTCAGATGTGACCTTGAGGAGTGCAATCACTGATTGGGAGACGGTGGATCCAGGCTGGGGAAAGGAAGATTGACAGGCTGAGAGATTAGGCAAATGTCAGCATGGAGTGAGGGAGCGAAAGGGGGGCCTGGGGTAAGAAAGAGGGAGATAGCATCGAGCAGAACTATCGAGTGTGGTTTACTGTCAATGAGATAAGGGACAGACCATTTTATCCTTTCATCCCACTGGAGAAGTCAGTGGAAGCACCATCCTCTCTCCCTGTTCACAGCAGGTTAATATATGGGCTGACAGAGATAGGAGCTGATGTTATTAACGTGCACAGGCTCCAGGCACAGTTTTTGCAAGACTTAGATAATGACCATTACCTTCTCAATCTTGTGGATATAATGCGTTTTTGACATCTGATCACAGCGCCTGTTTCAGGAGGAGAGACTGATATCAGGGGCTAGGTGACATCATGATGAAGTGTCACTTTACAGACATAATGGTATCTTGGAGCAGGAACAGCAGGGAAAGCCGGAGAGACACCTCCCTGGGGGAGCTGTGCCTGATAGAGCGGAGAGAGAGTGCTGGGAACAGATTGGCTCTTTACATGCAAGCTGCTGGGGGAGGCATGGAGGGTACGGGGATGGGGGTGGGATGGGTGGGGAAGGTGGGGGAGATCCACGTTTCAATTTCCAGTATGGCATCACCAGAATTACATTCCCTGCTCTAAAGCCGGGCAAATCAAATTTCTCAACAAATCCAGTAATCCATTGTCCTGAGAGATTCTGTGGTAGACTGGAACTTCCAGTAGCTGGCCTCTAGGGTCAGCAGTGGTTCAGTAAGAAACACCTCACCTGACGGAGTGCTGCACTGTCGGAGGGTCAGTGCTGAGGGAGTGCTGCACTGTGGGAGGGACATTGCTGAGGGAGTGCTGCACTGTCAGAGGGTCAGTCCTGCACTGTCGAAGGCTCAGTGCTGAGGGAGTGCCGCACTGTCAGAGGGTCAGTGCTGAGGGAGTGCCGCATCGTCGGAGGGTCAGTGCTGAGGGAGTGCTGCACTGTAGGAGGGACAGTGCTGAGGGAGTGCTGCACTGTGGGAGGGACAGTGCTGAGGGAGTGCTGCTCTGTGAGAGGGACATTGCTGAGGGATCGCTGCATTATCGGTTGGATGCAGCTCTGCAGGGTCAGAGATCCCCATCCACCCTACCTGGTGTGTGTAAAATGCCCTCTGTGGTGTTTTAAGAGAAGTGGAGTACTCCCTGGTGTCCTGCTCACTCCTTCTTTGCCATCACAAAAAGTCAAGGTCATTATCATTGCCACCACATTATCATCATCATCAGCATCAGATATGGAGTCTTGCTGTGCACAAATTAGTTGTTGTGTGGAATACATTGCAATAGTAATTACATTTCCAATTAATCTATGAGTTATGAAGCAATTTTGGAGGTTATGAAAGGTGCTATATAAATGTACCTTTCTTTTCTTCTCACTCTCCCACTTCCAAGCTCCACGTTAGAGTGTTCCTTCCCGGAGACAGACAGCCTGCCCAGACAGCAGTGTCCTTTGTGGTAGGGGAAGGGGTTTAAAGGAGTGTGAGAAACCTTTATGTTGCAGCGAATAAAAATGACCAAAATAGTGGTCACTATGTTATGAGACAACGGGCTAATATTTCCATTTAGACAATACAAGGGAGATACCAATCTTAGAAAATGGATAATTTAAAAGTCACACATCAGAGGGAATGAAGGTGCTTTATTGATCGTAAAATGGGAAAAATTAATCGGGGGTTCTACACAAACCAAGATTAAAGATCACATGTTGCAAAGAGGTAAGGTCACTCACAGGGATGCCTCATTTTGTGAAATATGTATTGACCTAAAACAGAAAGGGATTTGCTAACCTGAGCAATTTCAGACTCTTAAAATATATTCATTTTCTAACTGATCTTCTGTAGCTTTGAGCATATGTATTGTGGGTCCCAACGTGTAACAATCTGTTGCTGATGCGGATTGTCCTTTAAGATCCTGTAATTCCTACCACATCATTCATCCTATCAATGGCAGCAGTGTCCTTTGTCTAATAGGTCACAACCTTCTCCAGTTCTCTATCTCTCTCTCTCTCCTGCCTTAAAAATCTTCCTTAAGATCCTGTCTGTTTTGTCACCCCTGCATCTATGAAGTTTCTCTTCAACAAAGTTGCTATATAAATGCACACAAAAGTTGTTTATAAACTGCTGTCAGTAAGAGTACAATTGTAAGTTGCAGTCCATTACTGCCTCTGATGTAATCTTCCTTTCTGGTCGTTGTGTCTGTAGTAATGTGTGACATCTGAAATATGGTGTCTTGTTTTGAATATCTTCTGGTTTTCCAAAAGGTCATCAACCTGAAACTTATCTCTTGTTCCTATTCCTCCCCAGGGGCTGCCTAACCTGCTGAGATTTTTACATCTCCTGTTATATTTCAGTTATCGAGATTTTGGGATGTGGAATGATTTGAATAGTCACCCTTAGGGGACACTTTTGTTAAAATTCTTCCAGTCAATGCATTTGAAATTAAAAGGTGTGTCTAACTGTGACCATAAAAACCATAAAATCCCACCTGGTTCATTAACAACATTTAGGGAAGGAAATCTACTATCCTTACCTGGTCACATTGTGGATGTGACTCCAGACCCACACAATGTGGTTGACTCTTAACTGTTCTTGGAAATGACCCAGCAAGTTACTCCACTGTATCAAACTACTACCAAGTCTGATAAAGAGAATGCAACAGGATGGATAACTGACAGAAACAGGGGCATTGGAAATCACAACTTCATACACAGTGCTGTCAACTCTGAAAGTCCTTCTTACTAACACGTGCTACAACTGGGAGAGCCATCTCACAGACTAGTCAAGCAATAGTCTGACACAGTTATACTCATACCTTACAGACAATGTCCCAGACACGACTATCTCCATCCCTGGCGCTGTGACAGGTGGTGAATGAGTTAACAAGTGAAGAGAAATTGTCCTCTGTCAACGAAAGTATCAGTAGGAAATGGTCAGGGCTGGGGCCCTCTGATTTCTGTGCCTGTCCTCAAGAGTGACCACTGCACAGATCTTTTGATGACAAGATCCCCTCTTCATATTGATGATTCCCTCTGTCGTGTGTGTGGCATTGTCACTTGAGGCTCAATGGAATAAATTTCAAACAGATTTAGTAAACAGATGGGCATCCAGAAATCTCTCTGCACAATCTGCAACAGAATAGAAGTCACCACAATTTGTACCCTCACAGCCCGGCATATCCCCCACTCAACCATTACACCAAGCCAAGGTATTGACTGTGGTTCAATGGAGAGTGCAGGAGGGCATGCCAGGAGTAGCGCCTAGAAGTGAGGTGTCAACCTGGTGAAGCTACCAATCAGGATTACTTGCATGCTAATCAACGTAACAGCAAGTGTTGGACAGAGCTAAGGCGACCAATGGATCAGATCTAAGCTCTGCAATCCTGCCACATCCAGTTGTAAATGGTGGTGGATAATTAGAAAAATTCTCTGGAGGAGGAGGCTCCGCAAATATCCCCATTGTCAATGATGGAGTTGCCCAACACATCAGAGCAAAAGATAAGGCTGAAGCATTTGCAGCAGTCTTCAACCAGAAGTGTTGAGTATGATCCATTTTGGGCCCCTCCAGAGGACCCTGGCATCATAGCACCAGTCGTCAACCAATTCGATTCATTCCATATAATACTAGAAAATGGCTGGAGGCATTGGATACTGCAAAGACCATGGGCCCTGACAACATTCTGGCAATAGGACTGAAGACATGTGCTCCAGAATTTGGTGCATCCCTAGCCAAGCTGTTCCAGTCCAGCTACTCAAAATAAGTGCCACTCCCCCCTCCCACTTTGCAATGTTTCTTGGACTTTAGGATTTTATAAAGAAATGAATCACAGAGAGTTAAAAGAAAACAAAGAACTGTAGGTGCTGGACATCAGAAACAAAAACCGAGATTGCTGGAGAAACTCAGCACGTCTGGCAGCATCTGTGGAGGGGAGTTAATGTTTCACATCCAGTGGCTTTTCTTCAGAATCACAGACAGTGTTTTGCTCAACTCATGAACTTTTTAATTAAAACAAACCTCCTAAAGCCCTGATATAAAACTCTAAACTGTTTGAAATGACACAATACTTTGATTGGTTTGTTTGATTTAAATCACTTCTCAACTTGACCTCAGCCCCCACCCCAAACACTCAAAATCACTGTGATATATTAGGAAAAGAAAACTTTTGTTGTAAACCAGAGGTAAAGCCTCATGTTTCTCCTTACTTAATTCAGACCCAAAGCCCTTGGATTCGGTTGCAACCTTTAGGTTACCTTAACTTCTCAGCCCCAGTTCCCTCGGTACAACAGTCCATGTACTGACCAGGTTCCAATCCCATTGTGTGAGCTGATCAATCTCTGGATTGCATCAGGCCCCAGGTCATGGTATTTCCCTGCACCTTGCCCCATGGTAGCAGTCAGACAGTGTTGCATCCCTCTTGCTATGTATTTGTGCTGAGGTCTTAGTTATTTTTTGTAACAGTTTTAGGCCATGTGTTTTAGGCCTTTTTTTCATGTTTCAAAAAGTTCAGTTGGCAGGGATTCCAAAACTATGTTGATGCATCTACCTGACAATGTGGGAAATTATCCAGGTATGTCCTGTACACAAAAAGCAGGACAAATCCAACCCAGCCAATTACCGCCCCATCAGTCTAATCTCGATCATCAGTAAAAAGTGATGGAGGGTGTCATCAACAGGGCTATCAGAAAACAGCTATCAGCAATAACCTGCTCAGTGATGCTCAGTTTGGGTTCCACCAGGGCCAGTCAGTTCTGACTTCATTACAGACTTGGGTCAAACAAAAAAGCTAAATTCCAGAGGAGGGGTAAGGGGTGACTGCCCTTGAGATCTAACTGAACGTGGCATCAAGGAGCCCTAATAAAACTGGAGCCAATGAGAATCAGTGGGAAAACTTTCTGCTGATTGGAGTCATACCTAGCACAGGAGAAGATGGTCGTGGTTGTTGGAGGTCAGTCAACTCTATACAAGTTCTTCAGGGTAGTGCCCTAGGTCTAACCATCTTCAGCTGCTTCATCAATGACCTTCCCTCCATCATAAGGTCAGAAGTGGAGATGTTCACCGACGATTGCACAATGTTCAGCACCATTCGTGACTCCTCTGATACTGAAGCAGTCATGTCTGATGAGCAAGGCCTAGAAAATATTCAGGCTTAGACTAAAAAGTGCCAAGTAAATTTTGCATCACAAAAGATCTAGCCAATGATTATCTCCAACAATAGAGAGGGAGAAACTTGGGTTGGAAATAACCGTGCTAAACTTAAATAAGGATTTTCCAAAGGAGTAAGGGTAACGCTGGCTGGAATATACTGGGAAAGGAGTTTAGCAGCAAAGATGGGTGAGAAACAATGGCAGAAAGTTAAAAAAATCATGTTTCACAACAAAGGTATATCCCAGTGAGAAAGAAGGATTTTAGAAAGGGGATAAGCCAACAATTATAAATCAGTGAAGTTGAAGGTATCATCAAATTGAAGGAAAGTATGCATATTCTGGCAAAGATTAGTGGTAAAACCAAGGATTAGAAAACTTTTTAAAACCAAGAAAAGACCAATATGTCTCCTGGGTCTGATGAGATGCATCTTAAGTTATTAAATTAAATCATCTTTCAAGAATCTTTAGGTTATAGAGAAGAGCTGGGAGATTGGAAAACTGGGTGGCACAGTGGCTTAGTGGTTAGCACTGCTGCTTCATAGCACCAGGGACCTGGGTTCAATTCCTGCCTCGGGCAACTGTCTTGTGGAGTTTGCACATTCTCCTTGTGTCTGAGTAGGTTTCCTTTGGGTGCCTGGTTTCCTCCCACAGTCCAAAGATGTGTAGGTTGGGTGAATTGCCTGTAGTGATAGGTGCATTATGTAGGGGAATGGGACTGGTGGGTTGCTCTTTGGATGGTCAGTGTGGACTTGTTGGGCCGAAGGGCCTGTTTCCACACTGTCAGTAATCTAACCTAACTTTAATCAAAAAAGGAAGGAGATATAAAACAGGTAGCTATAGGCTGGTTAGTTTAACATCTCCTCTTGGGAACATGATGAAATCTATTCTAATAGGATGTAATAGCAGAGCATTTAGAAATACATAAGATGATCAAGCAGAATTAGCATGGTTTCCTGAAGGGGAAATTATACCTGACACATTTATTAGAATTCTTTGAGAAGGTAACAAGCAAGATAGATAAAGTGGAAACAGTGGATGTAACGTATCTGGATTTTCAGGTGTTGGATAAGGTACCACACATTAAGCTATTTAATAAGATAAGAGCCTATGGTATTGGAAGGAGTACATTAGCATAGACAAAGGATTGGCTAACTGTTAGAAAACAGACAGTTGGGTTGAAAGGGGCTTTTTCAGGATGGCATCCTGAATTAATGGAGTCTCAAAGTGGTCAGTGCCGATACTTGACCCTTGAGGTCATTCCAGAAAGTCTACAAATACTGTTAGACCATAAGATGTGGAATTAGAAGTAAACAATTTGGTCCATTCAATCTCTGCCATTCAATCTCATGGCCAGTCTGATAATCCTCAATTCCACTTTCCTGCTCTTATCCCCATTACTCTTGAAATCTGGCAATCGCAGCCTTGAATTTATTCAACAACTCAATTTCAGTAGCCCACTACAATAAAGAATTCCACAGAATCATTGTGTCTGAGAAAAAAAAAATCCTCCTCATCTCTGTTTTAAATGGATGTCCCCTCAATGAGAGGTTATGTCCTTTGGCCTAAAACTCATCCACAAGAGGAAACAGCAAAAGGTTTTAAATATTCATTTAATTGACTGACTATAGTACAACACTGAAACTAATACATTATTCTTTTTTGACATCATTTTCAATTATTTAGAATAAGGTTGCACACTAACAATGGACTAGACACTGATTTTTGCAATAAATTAATTTTTAGCTCAATTATTACTGCACCAGGTTACCCCACTTCAATACAGCAAGTATTTGTTTGTTTACAATCAATTCAGAAACTCTCTCCATCTTCAGCCCAACAACACCTGCACACACAATTTCTCCCAAAGCAGGAACTCTACCCCATGATTTTTGTCTAGGCGTCTGCTGTGGCACTCAGAGTGGAACAACATACAGTCACTGTCATGCTCCCAATGAATCCATCTCTGTCACCGAAATCACCCCTCATCCTAAACACCGGAGAATGTTCAGCACCGCCTTCCTAACCTGCAATCTTCTTCCTGACCTCTCCGCCCCCACCCCAGTCTGACCTATCACCCTCACCTTGACCTCTTTCCACCTATCATATTTCCGACGCCCCTCCCCCAAGTCCCTCCTCCCTACCTTTTATCTTAGCCTGCTGGACAAACTTTCCTCATTCCTGAAGAAGGGCTTATGCCCGAAACGTAGATTCTCCTGTTCCCTGGATGCTGCCTGACCTCTGCGCTTTTCCAGCAACACATTTTCAGCTCTGATCTCCAGCATCTGCAGACCTCACTTTCTCCACCGGAGAATGTAGGCCAGTTAGCTCAAAGAGAAAAATATTTACTGGACCATGAAGAAAGGGACTAGCTAGGTTACTCTTGCAGGGGGCCAGCACCGATGTGATAGGCCGAATGACCTGATTCCATATTTCTACACAACCTCTCCTCATTCCAGGAATCAATGTTACATTCTCTATTGCACTGCCTCATGAGTAAGTATATCCCTCCTTAGGTAAGGAGATCAAAACTGTACATATTGAATTGGATCCAATCTCACCAAAACCCTATATAATTGAAGCAAGACTTCCTGACTCTTATACTCAATATCATTGCAATAAAGGCTGACATATTTGCTTTTCTAATCACCTGCTTTACCAGTGTGATAATTCCTTGGGTGCAAGGACACTCAAATCCCTCCGATTGTTAAAACGTTTCTCCGGCAACCTTTGAACATTCCAAAGAGCTTCCCAGCCAATGAAGAATTTTCTGAAGCAGAGTCACTACTGTAAAATAGGAAATGCAACTGTCAGTTTGCACACAGCAAGATCCCATGAACAGAAATTTAGATTAGACTCCCTACAGTGTGGAAACAGGTCCTTCGGCCCAACCAGTCCACACCGACCCTCCGAAGAGTAACCCACCCAGACCCATTTCCCTCTGACTAATGCACCTAACACTTTGGGCAATTTAGCATGGCCAATTCACCTGACTTGCACGTCTTTGGACTGTGTGAGGAAACCGTAGCAACCGTGTCACATTCCTGATGAAGGGCTTATGCTCAAAACGTCGATTCTCCTGCTCCTCGGATGCTGCCTGACCTGCTATGCTTTCCCAGCACCACACTCTCAACTCTGATCTCCAGCATCTACAGTCCTCACTTTCTTGGGCAGGTGTGTGTCCAGTTCACAAAGATCTCAAACTGATTCTTGACCTCATGTATTCTCACGGTCCCATGTGCACAAGGAATATTCCTGCAGCTTACCATATGCCACCCTCCCTGAACTGACAAATCAGTACGTCTCCCTGTAAACTGTGAAGGTGGTGGTGTAATGGTGATGTCACTGGGTTAGGAATCCAGGCTAATGCTTTGCCGGGGGTGGGGAGTTGCATGGTTTCAAATCCCATCATGGTGGTTGGTGAAATTTGAATTTAATAAAAATCTACAATAAAAGGTTGGTCTAATTGTGACCAGGTATCCCTGGTTCATGTTGTAAAAACCCATCTGGTTCACTCCTGTCCTTCAGGGAAGGAAATCTGCCACATTTGTCTGATCTGGCCGATATGTGAGAGCAGACCCACAACAATGTAATTGACTCTTAACTGAGTTCTGGGCAGTTAGGAATGGGCAATAAATGCTGGTTTAGCTGTGAATAAATGAATACAAATAAACTACCACTTGGAAGGAGCACTGAGGATAGCATGGACACAGAATGTAATCCAAGAGGGGGTACATCACCAAGAGTGGCTTGGGAGCAGTAGTATTGACTGAGGTAGTCATGTTCTATCATTCTGGGCTTGTAACGCTTGATGAAAGGTGTCAAGACTGGGTTGTTAAGTATGTTCAACGCTGAGTTAGACAGAATTTTAACCAGGAAGGAAGTCAAGGATTGTAGGCAAAGGCAGGAAAGTGAAGTTAAGGATTTTCTGATCCGTCATGATCTCATTGAACAATAGATCATACTTGACGGGCTGAATGGTCTACTTCTGGTCCAATGTCTTATTGTCTTTTGCAGCAACTCCAGTCTGGGTATCCATGAAGCACTGTGGGCCATCAGCAGCAGAATTGTACTCCATCACAATCTGTAATCCCACTGCCCAGCATACTCCTCACTCGACCATTATCATTAAGTTTTGGACCAATCCTGGTTCAATGATGAAGGTAGGTGAGAAACCAGTTCCAGCTGAAAACAAGAAGGATACTACTACAATTATACCACAGGATTAAAGTTGTAAGGAATAACCCCCTAGTGCCTGCTACATTAGACAGTGTCTTCAATCAAATCATCACAAGGGGTCTCCATGACAACAATGCTCCTTCAACTCAAACACCTGATGATGTTACCCAGCATGGTGATAAAACATCTGAAACCAAACCCACCTGCTCAGTGAGCAAGCTCACAGCCTGATCCACAACCTGAGCTACAAATCTTTTCCAAGAACAAAAAAGTATATTGATAAAGAGGATACAGCAAATCCAACATCATCTTCTAACTGAAGACAAAAGAATGTTACAGGAGTATAAACCTTTGCAGAACAGAGCCCCATCTGTGAGCATTCATTATACAAATTACAAAGCGTTGGCTATTTAGATCTATGATGAATGAGGAGAAATGTTTTTATTCTGTCATTGGTGAATGTTTGCAATTCTCTGCCCAGAAACTGAGGATACGTTGTCATTGTGCACGTTCAAGACAGAAGTCGATAGGTTTTTGGATTAGAGTCATAGAGTAATTGGGATGTATAGCATGGAAACAGACCCTTCGGTCCAACTCGTCCATGCCAACCAGATATCTTTGCTAAGCCTAGTCTCATTTGCCAGCACTTGACCCATACCCCTCTAAACCCTTCCTATTCAAGCACCCATGCAGATGCCTTTTAAATGCTGTAATTGTACCAGCCTCCACCATTTCCACTGGCAACTCATTCCATGCACACATCACCCTCTGTGTGAAAACATTGCCCCTTAGGTCCCTTTTAAATCTTTCCCCTCTCACCTTAAGCCTATGCCCTCTAGTTTTGAACTCCCCCACCCCAGGGAAAAGATTAGATTTCCTACAGTATGGAAACAGGCCCTTTGGCCCAACAAGTCCGCACCAACTCTCCCAGACCAATTCCCCTACCCTATATTTACCGCTGACTAATGCACCTAACACTATGGGCAAGTTAGCATGGCCAATTCACCTGACCCGCACACCTTTGGATTGTGGTAGGAAAGCGGAGCACCCGGAGGAATCCCACACAGACACAGGGAGAATGTGCAAACTCCACACAGATAGCCACCTGAGGCTGGAACCAAACCTGAGTCCCTGGCGCTGTGAGACAGCAGTGTTAACCACTGAGCCCCTTGTCAATTTACCCTACCCATGCCCCTCATGATTTTATAAACTTCTATAAGATCACCCCTCAGCCTCTGACGCTCCAGAGAAAACAACCCCAGCCTATTCAACCTCTCCCTATAGCTCAAACCCTCCATCTCTGGCAACATCCTTTTCTAAATCCTTTCAAGTTTCACAACATCCTTCCTATAGCAGCGAGACCAGAAATGCACACAATATTCCAATATTGGCCTAACCAATGTCCTGTACAGCCACAACATGATCTCCCAACTCCTGTATTCAATGCACTGAATCTAAAGTTGCGGGGGAAGAAGTGTGAAGGTAGAGACTCCGATGGATGCGTTAATTGAATTAAATTGTGCTAAGTGAGATAAGGACAAGAGAATTCTCTCTGATGTCTAAACCATTGTTTATTTTTCAACCTTGTTTTTCCTCAACAAGGCCATTAAGTCATTCACCTTCACCCAAACTGGCATATACAGCCTTCATTTAACTGAAAGATGCAGCCCTGACAGTGCAGCATTCTCTGAGTACTGTACTGGAGTTTCAGCTGGGAATACACACTGAGTTAGAGACAAAAAAACTGCGGATGTTGGAATCCAGGCAGGAGGCTGAAAGAACACAGCAAGCCAGGCAGCATCAGTAGGTGGAGAAGTCAACATTTCGGGTATAACCCTTCTTCAGTACTGGGAATACACACTGATGACTCTCGTGTGGAATTTAAAATCATAAACCGGTGGAGAAAGTATAATACAATAGATACATCTGGGAGAGAGAAGGCAAAGGGAACTTAGGAGACAAAACAGTCATTGACATAATTGTAGTCAGCTGCAGTATGGATGTGAAACTTAATCCATGGCTAATTAATAGAGAAAGATCCCAGAAAGAAATCTCCTCTCCATCTCTCTTTAATTATAATTCTTTGCTGATTCAGAGAAGGTTTAGTTGGGCTCAGCGCCTGAGGGGATGGTAAATATTTGACAATGGCCCAATTGTTGACCTGTTTCCTTCCCTTGAAGAGGCCTTTCCTGATGAGTTTTAATTTGGACAATGAGATGTTTGCATTGATGCAATATTCCCAGTCACTGGGGAAAGTCAGTAATGCTTCCATCTGTTACCAAAGGCAGGGGTGGGGAGGAAGGAACTCTGTGAGCTCAGTATGTATTTTAATATTGGTTTTTTGACACAGATAAGCAATTTAAAATAAAACCCAGAAGAAATTCACTCTTTTCCACTTGTGGAGCCAGATTCTTCATGAGTCTTCAGCAATAGAGGTGACGGGTAAATATCCCTGTGAGAGGGGAAATCACTCCTTTGGTGTAGTCTAATCAGTGACTATTTCCTTTTTGTGGATTTTGGCTCTTTACATCCCTCAGTTGTGAGGGAAAAATGCTGAAGCTTAGACATTCATGATCCATAGCTCCAAGCGACATCTTTATGAGTGACACTACCAGCTCCAGCACACTGCTCACTCCTTACCCTTCCTGTTATTTATCTGTTAGTCTCACCCACTCTGGTTTCTTCACATTCAAGTTCAGCTCTGAATTGGAGGATTTGAAAGATTGGTTCTAAAATGTTGCAGCAACCTGGATTGCAGTGATGTCTGAGCTTGGAGTGTGAATATCAACTTCCTTTACTGTAATCATCACCCTGGAGTCTCTCCTATCTGGTCCCTTGCCTTTCACTATCTGAAGCTCACCTGAATCTCTGCTGTCCTGTGTCCTCACACTGGGTCCTGTTCACCCATCACCCCTACATTCACTGACTACATTGTCTCCTGGTTGAGAAACGTTTTCATTTTCAAATTCTCATCCTTGTTTCAAATCCTCCCCTTGCCTCACCCTTACCTATTTCTTTAACATAGCTTCAAATCTCTTGTGTTCCTCCAAATCTGGCCTCTTGCACATCCTCGATTTTAATTGTTTCAGCATTGACATCTGCCTGCTGGGGGTCCAAGCTCTGGGATTCCCTCCTTAAACCTCGCCGCCTGTCTCTCTTCCTTTCAAATACACCTTAAAGCCTATTTCTTTCATCAAACATTTGGTCACCAGATTGAGTATAACTTATATGGCTTGGAGTCAGATTATGTTCAATAATTGCTGCTGGGATGTTTTAAGGATGCAATGTAGATATTTTCTAATCACCGGTTCAGGTAGGGAAAGGATGCCATGTAAATGCAGGTTACTAAAATGCCCCAGGAGTATTGAGCTTATGCTAGGTAGTGGAAATCTAACTGAACAAAACTGTGTCTGTCATTAGGAGAAAGTGAGGACTACAGATGCTGGAGATCAGAGTTGAGAGGGTGGTGCTGGAAAAGTACAGCAGGTCAGGCACCATCCGAGGAGCAGGAGAATCGATGTTTCGGGCATAAGCTCTCTCCTCATTCCTGATGAAGGACTTTTGCCTGAAATGTCGATTCTTCTGTTCCTCGAATGCTGCCTGACCTGCTGTGCTTTTCCAGCACCCCACTCTCGACTGTGTATCATTAACACTCTCCCCCCACATTATGCCATTGGATACTGGAAGAGAACAAATTCGTAAACTCTTTGGCTTCATTCACCCACAGAAGAGATGAGAGCAGGGAAAGAGTTGAGTCAAACATTTAATGACAGGGCAGTTTAGAGATATTTCACCATTCACTTCATGATCACGACTCAAGATGTTTGACATGTAATCCAATTGGTCTTCAGTCTCTGTTGACACCATCAGCTGCTCCAGTAAGAGAGGAGGCTCATATTGAATGAGTGTCAGTGAATCCACTCCCACCATCAGTAACCAGGTGGCTGGCCAAGGCTGGGAGAAAACACAGCAAAATCTAATCACATTACAAAGCAAATGGTTTGCAATCTGTTTCGCTCCTGGTCTGGAGCCAGTCATTCAGGTAATTACATTTGCAATCTAAGGCTAATTCGATTAGTGTCCCACTTCACTGCTGGTGTCAACTGGCTTTTATTCTGGAAGATCATTTCCAACGAAGACTGAGGGGGAGAAATTGTGGGTTTCATTATGAATAAGAAAAGCATCTATTGTGCCTTTCAATTATTTTTTGTGCAGTTTGGAGCCAGATGATGGAGCCTTGTTAACAGATGTTTACACTGGCTCTGTTTCTCCTCCAAAAGGAAGTTTTGGTTTCTTTGCAACAATTGGATTTCGAAATTCTTATCATGGTTTTCAAATCCTTGCATGGCCTTAACCACCTTCTGATCTCTGGAAAACATCCAGCCCTGTGACCCTTCAAGATCTCAGTGCTCATCCAATTCTAGCCCCTTGGAAATACCTCATTTCCCTAACTGAAAACGAATTATTTAATTTCCTACGTACGATGTTCTGGAATTTCTTCCCCAAAATTCTTTGCCTGACTCTCCTCCTTTAAGACATTCCCTAAAAACTATGTCTCTCTCTACAGGAATTTGCCTTTTCAAACGTCACATAGTGCACCTTGTGCCAAATTTTGCTTGATAGTAGTTCCCTGAAGTGCCTTCAAATGTTTTGCTAAAGTAAAGGTGCTATATAAATGCAGATTGTTGTTGAAGTACTTCCCTGTATCAGCATTGAGCTCATTTTATGAACCCTTTTATGTTCCTCCAATCTCTCCACATCATTTGATTAGCTTCTTGCGAAATGTAAATCCCAATATTCTGAACCAGGTTCAGATTGGAACTTGTGGACCATAGCAAAAGGTTACAGTCTAACCCATTCAGAGGAGATGACTTCCTCATCAGGATTAATAAAAATATGTGCACTGTCAAACATTTTCTCCCAGCCTGATGGGAAAGGAATGAGAAAAATCAGGTGGTCTCTTTATATAAAGCGTTTGATGTTGTTTCTATTGATCTAAAGAGTTTTGGATATAAGGAACAAATTTTTGTTCTTTGTTTTTTTATGTTGAGCTTTTCCAAACTAGGTGTAAAACAGGCTCGATACACAGTCAGCTCTCTCTACACCATCCCTCATCAAACACTACAGCATAGGGACAGCACAGGGTTAGGGAGTAAGCAAGTAAGCTGCCTCTATACTGTCCACATCAAACACACCCTTTTATTTAAAATTGCAATAGATCTTTCCTTAACCTTCTCTGCTCCAAGAGAGTTGTCACTTCTTCTCCAACCTGTCTACAGAACTCCCTGATCCCTGGTCCCATTCCAGTAAATCTTCTCCGCAATTTCTCCAACGGTCAACATATTTCCTAATTTTTCACCATTCTCTTCCCTCCATTACAGACATTTACACCACACTCTGCATCCGAAAGGCTAAGAGCATTGTGGAAGACCCCATACACCTCTCACTCAAACTCTTCTCCCTCCTGCCATTTGGGAGAAGATACCGGAGCATTCAGTCTCTCACGGCCAGACTGTGCAGCAGTTCCTTCACCCAAGCCATCAGGCTCCTGTATGATCAGACTCTATTCCATCCTATACTCTTTGCACGACTTCAAATTGCTGCTCGAACAATGTTGTATTAACTATCATTCATTTATTACACTGTAATTTATACATCGCTGTGCCTATTGTCTTGATGTGTCAGGAATTACTGTGCTGTCTTGCATGTCTTGCATTTCTTATGCACCTTATGCCGCCCTGTGTATGATCATGTGGTTTGT
>NC_057742.1:2369521-2373184 GCF_004010195.1 Chiloscyllium plagiosum
CATACTAACCCCATCCACCCATATATACAACACCATACTAATCCCATCCACCCATATATATATAATATTATACTATCCAATATACATTACACCATATGCAGTACACAACACCATACTATCCCCACCCACCCATTCTGTTACTTCATTGCATTGTCACAAAACATTTGTCTTTGATCAATCCATATTAGATATCTTTTATTAAAGCTTGGATTGTGAAGGGTGGACAGTGACACTGTAGTACATTATTGGACCAGCCTGAAAGGAGAGAAACTGCACAAAGTTGCAACGTAAAGGGACTTGGGGAACTTGTGCACAAAACGCAGAAAGCTAGTACACAGGTGCAGCAGGTAATTGGGAATGCTCATGGAATGCTGGCCCTTATTTCAGTGGGGGGGAGAGTGATGGTTGGGGTAGTGTAAGGAAGTCTTACTGCAACTGTACAGGGTGCTGGAGAACTGTGAGCAGTTTTGGCCCCCTTATTTAAGGAAAGGTATTACTTAATTGGAGTTAGTTCAGAGGATGTTCACTAGGATGACCCTGGTATGGAGGGACTGTCCTATGAGCGAAGACTAAACAGGTTGGGGCTCTACTCGCTGGGACTTAGAAGAATGAGGGGTGACCTCATTGAAACTTATCGGGTTCTGAAGGGGCTTGGCAGGGTCAGTGCTGAGAGGATGGTCCCCCTCATGGGAGAGTCTAGGACCAGAGGGTACAGTCTCAGAACAAAGGGGCACCGATTTAAGACTGAGATGTGGATGGGCATCTTCTCTCAGAGGGTTGTGAGACTTGCCACAGGGAGCTGGGTGGAAGAGTCCTTGCGTATATTTAAGGGGTGAGGTAGCTAAATTCTTGACCAGTTAGTGAATCAAGGATTACAGGGGAAAGGCAGGAAAGTGGACATGAGGAATATCGGATCAGCCATGATCCTGTTGAATGGCGGAGCAGACTTGAGGAACTGAATGTTCTATTTCTATTCCTATTTCTTATGATGAGGGTGTATTTATCTAGTTTCTCTTTTAAGGTGGGTGCAACACTGACCTTTGACACATAGTGACCAGAATCTCTTGGAATGAGGCCAGAAATAACGAAGGTTCCTGTCATTATGTTCTTGTATTGTCAGAGAACTGGGGGGTTTCTAATGTTTGACCCCTTAAAAAGGGAGATGGTCAACTTGATGTTATAGAGATGTTAGCACATGACTTTGGCTCCACAACATTCTAAAGCAGTTCCAGGAGTTTTTAATGTGCTGAATGGACTGAAGCGGTTCAAGGATATAATTCATCACCATCTTCTCCAGGGCAATTATAGATAGGCAACAAATACAGGCCCAGCCAGTGAACACACACATCCTGGGAGTGAATAGATAATTCTCATTGTTTGAGAATTTGACTTGGAGCAACATAAGGACAAAATAAGACAGGTACTTTAAAGCTTGATCAAAGATGTAGGAGCATTTTAAAGAGAGTGGAGTACAAGAGATATTAAGGGAATAAATTCCAGAAAATTGGGCCCAGGCATCTGAAAGTACAGCTGCCAATGGTGCAACAATAAACCTGGGAATGTGTAAAGAATGATGGTTAGAACATTACAGAGAACTCAGACAGGTGTAGAATCATAGAATCCCTGCAGATTGGAAGCAGGCCATTCTGCCCATCAAGTCCATACCGACCCTCTGAAGAGCATCCCACACAGACCCACCCATCCCTATCTCTATCCCTATAATGCTGCATTTCCCATGGTGAATCCACTTAGCCTGCACATCCCTGGACCATAGAATGATCAGGGTCCACAGCATGGAGAGTTGTGAGGCTGGAGAAGGTGACAGAGATAAAGGGAAAGGGTGACGTGATGGAGGGATTTGATAAGAAGGGTGAAAATGTTAAAATCCCAGCATTACTGGATAAGGACTTGCTGCTGGTCATTGAAGATGGAATCCTGAGTGAATCAGACTTGGTGGGATTAAGGACACAGGTAGCTGAGTTTCAGATTGATTAAAGGTTACTAAGAGTAGACACCAACCAGGAGAGCAGTGTATCTGAAGTGTGGGCACAAAGGCATAAAGGAAGGTTTCATAGAAACATAGAAATTAGGTTCAGGAATAGGCCATTCAGCCCTTTGAGCTGCATCACTAGTCAATATGATCATAACTGATCATACAATCTCAGTATCCCAGTCCCAGACTCTCCCCATATTCCCTGAGCCCTTTAGCTGCAAGGACCACGTCCAGCTCCCTCTTGAATATATCGAATGAACTGGCCCCTACAGCTCGCTGTGGGAGGGAATTCCACAGATTCACAACTGTCTGGGTGAAGAAGTTCTTCCTTGTCTCTGTCCTAAATGGCTTACCCCTTACTCTTAGACTGAGTCCTGGCTCTGCACTTCCCCAACATTGGGTTTCAGCAGCAGGTGAGCTACAAACCGATGACCGTGAAGTGTAGGAGCAGAAGTAAGCCATTCAGTCCATCGAGTCCCAGCCCCCATTTGCTGACACCATCGCTGATCTGATAACCCACCTTCCTGCCTTTTCCTCACCCCATCCTGATTCGACATCTGTCGGCCTCAGCCTTTGAAGTGGGGTGTGGATAATGAGAGGTGATGTCTAGGTGACAGCTAAGGAGGGACAGAGAGTGGTTTGTATTAAAGGATTGAGATGCACCAGAATTGGATGGAGCTACGGTGGGGGGAGGGGAGGCACACCTGAGCTGCATGAGGGGATGAGGGGATGAGGGGAAGCTTCATTTATTGTGTTTGATGAACGAATCTCCCAGTGCCGTGTGTTAGCCTGTGAATTCTGGAGGGTCGGAATAGGAATCAGGACTGGAGAGGAGGAAGAGCTGTCTGCACACCTCCAGGTTTCTCACTGTATCATCTTTTATTGGCACCTGAGTCAGTTATCAATGTGGCAAAGATGTTTCTTCTGGCCCTGAGAATCTAAAGAGAAGATTATCCTGCATTTCACATTCTCCAGTAACCACTAAAAAAATAACAACGCCTCAGAAAGACGCTAATGACACCGGGACCATCCAATCACCAGGCGAGCAATCCATCAAGTGTGACAGACAGCAGACGCATGAAACAACAGAAGGCAGTTAACACCAGTCCCCATTGCTTTGTTTTCAGAGAAGCGATACAGTGGACTGACAGGATGAAGGCTGAGAGATTAATCAATTCACCCAGCGGATCAACCTTTCACTAAATTTAATAAATAACATTTTCTGTCCCTCACTGGGCAGCTGGCTTAAACTATTCCTTTTTTTCTAAGGGGCAGGTTCACCCTCCCGTGCTGTCTCAGGCCCTGCTGTAGGAAACAGATGCTGCCTTTACTGAATTCCTAGCAGCTCTCTCCCTGAGCTGTCAACAGGACTGTTCTTTCTGAAGCCCCTTGCTATGGTAACAGTCTCTATCTGCCTCCTGCTGTCACCTTTTACAGCTTCCCTTTACTCTTGATTACTGCCAGCACAGCCCAGATCCACATCCTTTCACATCAGCTCCTGGGAGCCCTCCACACACAGACACAGACACACTTGGACACACACATACATACGCACATAGACACACAGACACACACACATAGACACGCAGACACACTTAGACACACATACATACGCACATAGACACACATGCATACACACTTGGACACACACACAAAAACAAGCACACTCA
>NC_057742.1:2373433-2379615 GCF_004010195.1 Chiloscyllium plagiosum
ATAGATACCAATACACACAGACACACACACACATATAGACACAGACACACACACATATAGACACACAGATACATACAGACACACACACTTATAGACACACAGATACATACACGCACACAGACACACACACACATAGACACACAGACATACACAAGTAGACACACAGATACATACACAGACACACACACACATATAGATACCAATACACACAGACACACACACACATATAGACACAGACACACACACATATAGACACACAGATACATACAGACACACACACTTATAGACACACAGATACATACACGCACACAGACACACACACACATAGACACACAGACATACACAAGTAGACACACAGATACATACACAGACACACACACACATATAGATACCAATACACACAGACACACACACACATATAGATACACAAAAACACACACAGCGCGTGTAACTCTCAGCAAAGTAGAAAGAACATGACCAGAGTGGTCTCCATGGTTACTGCCTTGTAGTAACCAGAAGGAAAGCAGCTAGCAAAGTGCAAGAAAATGTACTGGACCCATGGAATGAGATTGCTACAAGTGCAATGTTAGTTTACAAACTGTCAGGATCAGACCAGTGAGTGCCTGGCCCAGTATTTAATGCTCAAAATCACATTCACTTAACCATTAATCATTTGCTGCCTATGGGATCATGCTGTGCTGAATTGTCTGCCATACGTTACAACTACCACGGCGCTCTGAGAACCTTCACTGGCTGTGAATCTCTTGCGACATCCTGGGGGTGTGAAAGGGACTGTAGAAACGTACGTTTTCTCTATGTAATCTTGCAATGTCGTACACTTCGTCAAAGAGAGATACTTGCATTCATATAGCGCCCTTCCCAATCTCAGGAAATCCCATAACCCTTAGCAGGCATTTTTTTTTAAATGTGGAGTGTGATCACTGTTGTGACATAGGCAACAGTGAGTCAGGATCCCATTAGCAACTGCACAGCAAGCTCCCACAAGACAGCAATGGGATCAGGTCCAGATTGTTATGTGAACAATGTTTGTTGCAGCCCAATCATTGACCAGGCACCCACCATGGATAATTCCCCTGCTCTACTTCAAAAGAATCCCATGGGATCTTGCACATGCATCAGGGAGGCGGCTGGGGGCAAGGTACCAGAATTGAAACAAGAACTGTTTCCCCTTCTGCAAAGTTTGGAAGATGTTGCCCAGGGGTTAGAGATAAACTTCGACTGCCTCATCAACAACAAAAACTTGCGCTGGGGCAGATTGGGAATTTGAATTGGGTTCAATGTAAATGTCATAAACATCTACCCAATATACTCCTGTTCAATATACACCCACCAATGTACACCTGCTCAATAAGCTTCCACCCAGTTTATGTCCACCAATATCTCCACTCCCATCTCTAAATGCCCAATTTCAAGCAGCAATATACAAATGTCAATATATACCCATTCAATAAACACCCACCAATATATATCCACTCAATACAGACTTGTTTAATATACACCAACTCAAATACAGCATTCCAATATACACCTGTCCAATATGCACTCAGCCAATTAATACTGACCGATGTACACCAATCCAGATAGATCCTCCATTATGCACTATTCTGATATACATCCACCTGATATACACCTTCCAAAATACACTCCCCTAAATTACCTAAATCCATGAATACTTCTGCCAATATACACGCTCTCAAAAAACAATCACCTGACAACCACCTGTTGAAGAAGCGACGCTCCGAAAGCTGGTGCTTCCAAATAAACCTGTTGGACTATAACCTGATGTTGTGTGATTTATAACTTTGTACACCCCAGTCCAACACCAGCGTCTCCGAATAATGTTTAAAAGACATTTGAATAAGTACATGAATAGGAAAAGTTTAGAGGGATATAGGCCAGGATCGGGCAGGCAGGACTAGTTTAGAGGGATATAGGCCAGGATCGGGCAGGCGGGACTAGTTTAGAGGGATATAGGCCGGGATCGGGCAGGTGGGACTAGTTTAGAGGGATATGGGCCGGGATCGGGCAGGCGGGACTAGTTTAGAGGGATATAGGCCAGGATCGGGCAGGCGGGACTAGTTTAGTTTGGGATTATGTTTGGCATTGACTGGTCGGACCAAAGGGTCTGTTTCTGTGCTAAATGATACTACGACTCTATGGTTCTATGACCAGTGTACTTTCACCCAATATATACCATGTCCAATACACACCTTCATGAAAGGGAATACATTTGGGGAGATCGTTTCAACCAAAATGTTTTAAACCTTTTTGTTTCTTGTTTAATGTTAAATTGTGACTTGATCTGTACTCAGTTCTCTGTGGTGTGATCAAATTCCCAGACAAGGCCGGTCTGTAAGTGTGTTGTGAGGAAGCATTAACATGCCGCAGACAGATAGAGATACAATGAGTGAGCAGGCAAAAATCTGGCAAGAGGTGTATAATGTGGGAAAATGTGAGATTGTTCACTTCGACAGGAAGATTTAAAAAAATGCAGTGTATGACTTAAATGAAGTCAGAGATCACACGACATCAGGTTATAGTCTAAAAGGTTTATTTGAAATCTTCACCTGAAGAAGGGACTACGCTCCAAATGTTTGTGATTTCAAATAAATTTGTTTAACTATAATCTGGTGTCATGTGATTTCTGACATTGTCCACCCCAGTCCAACACCAGCACCTCCATATCATTACTTCAATGAAGAATGATTACAGATTTCCAGGATGCAGAGGGATCTGGTGTTTTGGTGCATGAGTCACAAAATGCTCATAAAAAGATATGGATAATCAGGAAGGCAAACAGGATGATAGTGTTTATTATGCGATGATTTGAACATTCTGATATACAGAGCACTGGTGCGATCCCATCTCGAATACTGTGTGAGGATAGGTCTCCTTATGGGAGGCAGGATGTAAATGTATTGGAGCTGGTCTGGGTGGAGGGATGGGCTAAATGGATTGACACCTGGAATGAGTGCGTTGTCTCATAAGGCAAGTTCAGATAGACTGGATTTGTTTCAGCTTGAGCTTGGAAGAGTGGGGGGGGGGGGGGTGACTTAATTGAAGTGTCTAAGATTCTGTATGGTCGTAGCAAAGTGGGCATGAAAAGGGTGTTTTCTCTTGTGGGACAGTCCAGAACGTGCGGGCACTGTTTAAGTCAGGGGTCGCCCTTCCAGGACAGATTCTTTGTTTCTCTCTGAGGGTTGTGTAACTTTGGAACTCTCTGCCTCCAAAAGCAATGGAGGTGGATCATTGAATAAGGTAGAGCTGGATAAACGCTTGTTAGGAACGGGAAGGTTATCCTAGATAGATGGGAATGTGGAACTCGAAATAGCAGATTATCAGCCATGATCTTATTGAATGGTGATGCAGGCTCAAGAAACTGAATGGACTATCTTGCTCCTATTTCACATGTTGGTAAATTCAAACTGCAATCCATTCCTGTATCCAGATTAATTCATCCCAGGGAGATGGCCAGCGTGTGAACCTTGCCTGTATGCTCACTATCATTCGACGAGGCAAGGTGGAGAAACCAGGTTTCATTCTTCAATGAAACTGGTCTTGCCTCGAGATGCCTATTGCTGGTTAAATACCTGGTCACGCCTTGCCTGTGAACCTGCTGCTTGCCTGAGGTATGAAGGGCAGATTGTGGTGGGGCAGAAGGGCAGAAAATGAATACGTATTCATTTAAGTTGTTTGACCGCACAATGCAAGTGAGGAGCATACAGAAAGATTCAGAAGCAGCACTTTGAGCCTGTTCCATCATTCATCAAAATCATGGTGGATCTGGGTGCAGTCCCAACTCTTACCTGACTGCATCCCTTTACCCTCAGCTCGCTTGTCTGTCTGCATTCTGGAGAAAAGAGTTTCACAGACTAACCAATCTTAGAGAGAATCTTGTTAAAAGACCTCTCACCTGAAATCGTGCCCACTTATTCTAGTATCTGCCCTCCCATACCCCCTTCCAGGTATCGATCTTATTCACCCAGGACCTTACACGTTTCAATAAGATTACCTTCCATTGTTCCAAACTCCAGAGAGGATGAGCCCAACCTTTCGAATTTCTCCTGATGAGACAAGCCATTCAGGCTTCATCTCAGAAACGAGTTGAGTAAATCTCTGAAATGTTTCTAGAAGAATTATATCCTTTCACAAATAAGATATCCAAAGTTGTACGCTGAGTCCAGATGTGCTCTCACCAATACACTGTACAGTTGCAGTGAAAGGACATTAATGGACCAGATGGGTTTTTGTGACAATTGATGATGGTTTCATGATCATGTAGGCTTTTAATTCCAGATTTTAAAGTTTTTAAAAATTTTAATGAGTTTAACATTTCACTATCTCCCATGATACAATTTTTACTCACATTCCTAAAGCATTAGACTGAAAATGAGAGCCTGCCTGCTTAGAGTACCATAGTGGCTCAGTGATTAGCACTACTGCCTCCCAGTACGAGAGACCTGGGTTCAATTCCACCCTTGGGTGGGGAGTTTGAGAATTCTCCCTGTGTCTGTGAGGGTCCCTTCAGGGTGCTCTGATTTCCTCCCACAGTCCAAAGATGTAGGCTAGTTGGATTGGCCATGGGAAAGGCAGGATTATAGGGGAGTGGGTCTGGGGATGATGCTCTTTGGAGAGTTGGTGTGGCCTTGATAGGCTGAATGACCTGCTTCCTCACTGTAAGGTATTCTATGACAAAGGGTGGCAGATGTTAGGAACTCTCTTCCACAAACAGCAGTGGATGCTGGATCAGATCTAACTTTAAATCTGAGATAGGTGAATATTTATTAAGCAACGGTATTAAAGGATATGAGCCAAAGGCAGGCATATGGAGTTAGGCCATGGATCAGCCATGACCTCACTAAATGGCAGAACAGGCTTGAGGGGCTGAATGGCCTCCTCCTGTCCCTATGTTCTGATCAGAGTCAAGATTGGAGTGGTGCTGGAAAAGCACAGCAGGTCAGGCAGCATCCGAGGAGCAGGAAAATCCTCATTCCTGATGAAGGGCTTATGCCCGAAATGTCGATTTTCCTGCTCCTCGGATGCTGCCTGACCTGCTGTGTTTTTCCAGCACCACTCTAATCTAGCAGTGACCTCCAGTATCTGCAGTCCTCACTTTTGCCTATGTTCTGATTGATCTGTTGTTGCAGGATTACTGGTCTAGTGACGTTTCCCCCACCTCACTTTGTGGGCTCCTCTTCACAACATACCCTTACCCATGTGTTGCTTAGTAATTTAGCACCATTCAGTCCTTATATCTCAGGCTCTGATCCGACTGGGAATAGTTGAGGTTGCAGCCTGGATCCCTATGGCACTCTATCAGTTATAAACTTGCCTGCCTGAAAAAGAACTGTTTACCCATGCTCCCTGCTTCCTGTTAGTGACTGCGTTAACACTCTACACCTGGAAGCAGATTGTTTTACTGAGGGAGGAGGACTGAATGCGGATTCCCACAGATCATTTCACAGCAGTCACCATGGAGAGAGTTACCATAGTAACGGCCAGCATTTGCTGCTGGGGACAGCCGATGAGCAAGACTTTGGGAAATGTCATTGTGGCGGAGCAACTGTCTGATTGCAGCCTGAGAGCAGGGTCAGACTATGCAGAGTAACCGAGGTCACCCTCGCTAAATAATGTCACTAAAATAATGACAGCAGCTACACAGACTGGCCTCACATCATCACGCTCACAATTCAAAACAAAATCCTGGGCTTTTCTCTCCAGGAGATGTAAAAAGGAGAAATTGCGAATGTGAGAATTCTAGAACAATCTTTTCATTGCCTCAGAACATTCCAAAGCATTTCACAGACAAAGGAGAGCCTCAGGTATGGAGTAATCACTGTCATCATGTAGAAAATACAGCAGCCAAACTACACACAGCCAATCCGACAAACACCAATGTGATAATGACCAAGTAGTTATATTTTGTGGGAGTGTACCCCAGTGAGAGTCAGTGTGTGTGGACTCTACCCCAGTGAGAGTCAGTGTGCATGGGACTGTGCCCCAGTGACAGTCAGTGTGTGTGGGATTGTACCCCAATGAGAGTCAGTGTGTGTGTGGGACTGTACCTTAGTGAGAGTCAGTGTGTGTGCGGGACTGTACCCCAGTGAGGGTCAGTGTGTGTGTGGGAGACTGTACCCCAATGAGAGCCAGTGTGTGTGGGA
>NC_057742.1:2379906-2397459 GCF_004010195.1 Chiloscyllium plagiosum
AGTGTGTGTGGGACTGTACCCCAGTGAGAGTCAGTGTGTGTGGGAGCCGTACCCAGTGAGAGTCAGTGTGTGTGGGACTGTACCCCAGTGAGAGTCAGCGTGTATGGGACTGTACCCCAGTGACAGTCAGTGTGTGTGGGGGACTGTATCCCAGTGAGAGACAGTGTGTGTGGGACTGTACCCCAGTGAGAGTCAGTGTGTGAGGGACTGTATCCCAGTGAGAGTCAGTGTGTGTGAGGGACTGTATCCCAGTGAGAGTCAGTGTGTGTGTGGGACTGTATCCCAGTGAGAGTCAGTGTGTGTGGGACTCTACCCCAGTGAGAGTCAGTGTGTGTGGGAGACTGTACCCCAATGAGAGCCAGTGTGTGGGACTGTACCTCAGTGAGTCAGTGTGTGTGTGGGGGACTGTACCCCAGTGAGAGTTGGTGTGTGTGGGACTCTATATATTTTCTGATAAATCTGTTCAGAGATGTTATTACACACCATATTGGACTTAATCCCAGGCTTCCTAGCTCAGAGGTGGGACATTATCACTGCTCCACAAGAAGCTCCTGGTTCAGAAGCCCCAGTGAGAGTCATTGTCCCCAATTGAACAGGAAGATATGGTTCAAATGGTTTTCACCTACAGATATTTCATTAATCTGAAGGTTTCCTCCAGGACAATTCCTCGCATTTTTCAAGTCAGTGTCCCAAAAGCATTGAGACTGAGCTGCAGAACCTGATAGTCAGATGACCCAAAACTTTGATCAAGGAGATAGTTTATAATTGCTAATCTGCAACAGCTGAAATGGTCTATTTTCTGCAAGTGATTCAAAAATAAAATTGTCAACTCTGACAAATAAATAAAAGGCAGTGACATGGGATCAAATGTCAAAGGTCACTAATGTGATCAGGGCAATTAAAGTGTTGACAGCTATTGTATTATATACTGTGTCAGTCTGCCACTGCAACATGGGACTGACAGGAGTCAATGTACCAGAGCGACTGGCTGCTAGTGACTCTCCTGGACACATTAGTGTCAGTCTGAGGGAATTAACCCCTGCCTGCCCAGAACCATAAAGCATTTTTCATTCCATTGTCTTTGATTAATATAATTGTCAATCTGGAGACTGTGAGCTGGTGACACTCCATGTCAGTGTGTGTACACGCAAGGAATTGTTGGGATCTTATCAGGCCATTACATTCATAAATAATGATATCCTATGTTTGCAACTGACTTTTGCACATGTATCTGCATGTGCCTGTGTATAATTGCACATCTGTGCCCCTGTGTGTCGGTGTGCATATTTGTTTCTCTGTTCCTGTCCACTGTTTACATACCCAGCCATATACAAACATGCTTAGAACATGCTAATGGCCCACAGCAGAGCTCAGTCAGCTCCCTTACCTTTGGTCCCAGACCTTGTTCTGTTGAGATTGTCCAGTGAAGTCTGGAGGCTTGAGTGGATCAACAGGGTCAGACCGCCTGACCTGCTGCGCTTCTCCAGCAACACATTTCCATCCCTTACCTTTGGTCCCAGACCTTGTTCTGTTGAGATTGTCCAGTGAAGTCTGGAGGCTTGAGTGGATCAACAGGGTCAGACCGGAACTTCTGTTGTTGCTGGGATCTCAGGCACCTCACTATCACCATTGCTGCCCCTTGTTGACACACAATGAGCAGGAAAAGGCCCAACTGATGGAACAAAGAGAAAGGTCCTCAAGGGGAGGACCAATGTCTCAATGGACTGGTCCTCACCATCAAGAACAGTGGAATAAGCAAATGTCTCCTGACTAGCCCACCTTGCTCTGTCATCACAGCATACCCTCCTAGCCTCAAGGTAACAAGCAAGACTGGGGAGTGGTTGTACACCAACCCTAGCCAATCATTCACCCAAGGTCCAGCACCAGATGAGATCTTCAGCACCAGAGACAGGAAGGACATGAAACTGTGGAAGGATGGGATCGAAAAAGAAGTTGGAAAGTACACTCCCACAGAGTCCTCCTTCTGAACAATGTCCAAAATGTGAACCTGTTGTAACCAAGCCCCTGTTCCTTCACAGAGCCAGAAACAAGACCTTTTGGTAGTGCAGCCTCAATGGTCTCTCTGTACTGAATGATTCTATAAAATGCCTTTGGGCCAAGAATTCCACATCAACCCTCCAAAGAGTAACCCACCCAGACCCATTCTCCTACTACTCTACATTTACCCCAGACTAATGCATCTAACCCACATATCCCCGAACACTGAGTTATTTAGCATGACTAATCCACCCTAACCTGCACAAGGTTTGGATTGTGGAAGGAAACACACACAAACACAGGGACAACATGCAGACTCCACACAAACAGTCACTCGAGGTTGGAATCGAACCCAGGTCCCTGGTGCTGTGAGGTAGCTGTGCTAACAGCTGAGCCACTGTGCCATCCCTATAATTCTAAGACTTCATAATCCTCATAATACAAAGTCTGGCACTCTCTCAATGACCTCACTGTTAAAGCATGTGGTCACAGAGAGGCCCATATTTACTGCTCCATCTCCAGCAATAACAACTACTGAACCAGTCACTGCCCTAACCATCCCACCATAACCACCAGACTGGCCCTCAAACAGCAGAAACAATCCCATAGAACATTCACACCAAAGATACTGCCACGATGGCCACTCTCATTTGGTAACTGATGGTGAACCCTTTCAACCTCTGGGCACCAAGAACCACAGGCAGCCCTGATACGTGCAGCCCTGATAAGTGCGGCCCTGATACGTGCGGCCCTGATACGTGCGGCCCTGATACGTGCGGCCCTGATACGTGCGGCCCTGATAAGTGCGGCCCTGATACGTGCGGCCCTGATACGTGCGGCCCTGATACGTGCGGCCCTGATACGTGCGGCCCTGATACGTGCAGCCCTGATACGTGCAGCCCTGATACGTGCAGCCCTGATACGTGCAGCCCTGATACGTGCAGCCTCTGGGCACCAAGAACCACAGGCAGCCCTGATACGTGCAGCCCTGATACGTGCAGCCCTGATACGTGCAGCCCTGATACGTGCGGCCCTGATACGTGCGGCCCTGATACGTGCGGCCCTGATACGTGCGGCCCTGATACGTGCGGCCCTGATACGTGCGGCCCTGATACGTGCGGCCCTGATACGTGCGGCCCTGATACGTGCGGCCCTGATACGTGCGGCCCTGATACGTGCGGCCCTGATACGTGCGGCCCTGATACGTGCGGCCCTGATACGTGCGGCCCTGATACGTGCGGCCCTGATACGTGCGGCCCTGATACGTGCGGCCCTGATACGTGCGGCCCTGATACGTGCGGCCCTGATACGTGCGGCCCTGATACGTGCGGCCCTGATACGTGCTACGTGCGGTCAATGGAGATTCTCAGTCTCGCTCCCTCACTCTCTCGAAAACATCATGAGTGATTTGACAAAAAAAAACAAAGAGATGTGTAATGATTACAATGACGTTAGCCAAGTTAATCTGGTCTGATCAGGGACCCCTGGCTGACACAAAAGAACAGGAGTGTCAGGCATCCTGCTCACTCTGAGAGCTGGCTCTGAGGGAGCTGGATCAGTGTCAACGATTCTCCATGTGTAAATAAAGGGGGACTTGTGACAGGATACTGGCCTCTGTGGAATTATTTCAGTGATGATGAGAGAAAAGCCCACTCCTGAAGAAATTCCCTTGCAATAGTTGCCTTTGAGTTGAGGTAAGCATCATGCCACTATTTGGGAAGCTTGACTCATTTGATCCTGCCGTCAAAACTGGGCCCAGTATGTGGGAGATTTATGTTACTTTTTCTGGGCAAATAACATTGAGAAGGATGAAAAGCAATGAGTAATTCTCCTGACAGCTTGTGGAGCTGCAGCTTTTTCAGTTATTAGGAGTCTAACTTTCATTGGGGAACCAGACACTAAACCTTTTAAGAGTTGATGGATTTAGTTAAGGAATATTATGACCCCAAGCCTCCTCTATTTCTGACATGTTATCCTGGGCAATTTGAGAACCAGGGCAATCTGTCTTGGGATTTTTGACTTGGTTACAACAACAACTGGCAGAGGCATGTGACTTTGGTTTAACCCTTAATGAGATGCTGAGAGACCGATTGCTATGTGAGATTAATAATACAAAAGCACCTACTATCTGAAGCCCAAACGAATTTCAAACAGGCACTATAACTGGCTTTATCATTGGAAAATGCAGCAAGTGGAGCATATGTGTTGCAGGGTATTCCGATGGAAGTGGACACCCTCGCCAGTCTAACTGAGCTTCAGGAACACCTGCTTGAGTGAAAACAACCGCACAGCTTCACTTGGGACATATCCTGAACAGAGGGACCCCAGGTCAGCCCACAGCAAAACAAACCCGAGCCTCAGCTAAACAGTTAAAGTTTTTTTCAGGTTCTGGGTGGGTATGCCAGTATACTAGCTGCAGGTATGCAGACTCGAGGCAGCAAAACAGTCCCACCAGATCGAAAGTGAGCAAGAGACCGGTATCTAGGAGAGTTTACAACCTGAAAAATCCAAATACGTCTGGTTTGGAACAGATAAATTGCTTAGCGACATCCAAATCAGAACCAATCAAAATAAACATTGTGTTAAGTGGTCACCGGGTCCTAACGGAGGTTGATACCAGTGCAACCGTTTCAATGATCACAGAATCAGTCTTTTACAAAGTTCACTCTGGACTCCAACTCTTGAGTTTGTGCAAAACCTCAGTTATACTGAGAACCGACACCGGGTAACCTTTACAGATTAAGGGGACAACTTCAGTTCTGGTCTCTTATGAGAAGCAGCTGGTTCAGTTCCACTGATTGTAGTAAAATGCTTGAGCCCAGGCTCGATGGGGTGGAATTGCTTGAGAAAGATTCACCTTGATTGTCTCAACATTTTTTGATTAGAAAATGGCTAACCAAGTGAAGTCCTAATTAAATACCTGGACATTTCTCAGGAAGGTCTCAAGACTACCAAAGGAGTCAAGGCCCCCTTGCACATTGACCAGGAAGTAATTCCATGATTCTGTAAGGCCCGCCCAGTGTCACTTCCTTTATGGACAAAACTGGAGGCAGAAATCAGGAGGCTGGAAACAAAGGAATCATCAAACCAGTGGAGTTTGCAGAATGAATGGCACAGGTTTCTACTGATTGTGAAGTCTAACGGAGCCATTCGGATCTATCTTTGTGGGGATTTTAAACAAATGGTAAACTGCTTTTTGCAGCTGGATAATACCCAATCTCTCACATCGAGGATTGTTATGTAACACTGAGAGGGGGAGAGCTGCTGTCCTTTACAAAGCTGGACATGACCCATGTGAACTCACAGTTGTGGTTAGATGAGGATTCCCAAAAGTATGCTACCCAAATTAATACCCATAACAGTTTGTACCGAGACTGCCATTTTTCAGCGGACGATGGAGAACTTTTACAAGGTCTATCCCAGATCGCCATTTATCTGGATGGTGTGCTAATAATGGGGGAGACCAATAAGGAGCACTTATGGAACTTGGACACAGTCCATAGACATTTCTCTCAGCTGGGTGTACACCTTGGAAAGGAAAGGTCCATGTTCCAGGCACCCCAAGTGACCTACATGGGTCACAGAGTCGACAATACCGGGTTACACTTGTTGGAAGATAAAGTGAGGGCAATCAAAGGTGCCCTGGCTCCCATGTCTGTACCACAGCTCCGATCTTTCCTTGGGCTGGGGAATTATTACAGAAAGTTCAGACATAACCTGGCCTCCATCCTGGCACCTTCACATAAGTCCTTAAAAAAAAGGGTCAGCTATGTCAGAAATGGTCATAGCTTTCAGGGAACTGAAGAGACATCTGTCATCCTCTTTGGTTTTGGGCACAGTATGATCCTAAAGAAGATCTGGTATTGACATATGATGCTTCTCTGTATGGCATGGGGGTGGCATTAGCTCATTGGTGGCCCAATGGAGAGGAACACCTAATAGAGAGGGATACCCAATGGGGAGGGACACCCAATAGGGAAGGACTCCTAATGGAGAGGGACATCCAATGGGGAGGGATACCCAATGGGGAGGGACACCAAATGGGGAGGGACACCCAATGGAGAGGAACACCCAATGGGGAGGGACACCCAATCCGGAGGGACACCAATGGAGAGGGACACCCAATGGGGAGGGACACCCAATCCGGAGGGACACCAATGGAGAGGGACACCCAATGGGGAGGGACACCCAATCCGGAGGGACACCAATGGAGAGGGACACCCAATGGGGAGGGACACCCAATCCGGAGGGACACCAATGGAGAGGGACACCCAATGGGGAGGGACACCCAATCCGGAGGGACACCAATGGAGAGGGACACCCAATGGGGAGGGACACCCAATCCGGAGGGACACCAATGGAGAGGGACACCCAATGGGGAGGGACACCCAATCCGGAGGGACACCAATGGAGAGGGACACCCAATGGGGAGGGACACCCAATCCGGAGGGACACCAATGGAGAGGGACACCCAATGGGGAGGGACACCCAATGGAGAGGAACACCCAATCGGGAGGGACACCCAATGGGGAGGGACACCCAATGGGGAGGGACATCCAGGACTTTGACCATTACAGAGTGTAAATACATCCAGAAAGAGAAGGAAGGTTTGGCGATTGTATTTAGAGTCAGGAAATTCCACCAATATCTTTATAGACATTCATAGTAATGGACTAAACCTCTGCTGGGTTTACTTAAAGAGGAAAAGGCAATGCTGCCCATAGCTTCAGGCTGAATTTAACGATGGGCTCTAATACTAAGTGCATATAATTACAAATTGGAACACCATCTGGGAGGCCAAGCAACAAATGTTGATGCATTGAACTACCTCCCACTGGCAGGTACCCCCACTGGGGGTAACCCCACAGGAAGTGTATGTAATGGTATTAAATTTTCTGGACACACTTCCTATCACAGCTTCCTGAAGAAGGGCTAATGCCCGAAACGTCGATTCTCCTGTTCCCTAGATGCTGCCTGACCTGCTGCGCTTTTCCAGCAACACATTTCCATTTCCTATCACAGCTAACAATATCAGACTTTGGACACAGAAAGGTCTGAACCTGGCAAATCTGAAACAGCTAATGGTGATGGGGGAAACCAAGGGTCATCACAGCCAGAAGTGAAACCTTTCTGGACCCGGAGAGACCCAATCACAGGAGGGGACGGCATATTATTATGGAGAGTGAGAGCGATTGTCCTGAGCAGAGTTTACCACCAGGATCATCCAGGGATTTCCAAAATGGAAAGGTTGGTGAGAAGTTATTGCTGAACAAGCATATGGACCGTACAAAAGCTGCGATCTCACAAATGGTGTAAGAGCAAAATCTCTTCAAGGCAGGCATCCTTGCAAGAGGATTCGCAGTAGGGTTAAAATCAACGAGGTAAAAACAATGACTGCAGATGCTGGAAACCAGATTCTGGATCAGTGGTGCTGGAAGAGCACAGCAATTCAGGCAGCATCCGAGGACAGGCAAAATCGACGTTTCGGGCAAAAGCCCTTCCCGAAACGTTGATTTTGCCTGTCCTTGGATGCTGCCTGAATTGCTGTGCTCTTCCAGCACCACTGATCCAGAATAAGAGCAAAATCTGTCCAGCTCCTTGGCAGCTGATCTCCCTCACTATTAACTGCTGAAAAAATGTTAGAAGCTGTGATGGACACAGTGAATGTTACTGCCTTTATGCCTTTTCCTCCTGAAGAGGAGAATGAATTTCTTCTGAGACATTCCAGGCATTAGAGGCAGCTACTGTGTGTTACACACTGCCTGCATCAGTGGAACCTGACCCGGTGCTAAAACATTCCCGGAGGAACTTCAGAAAAATAACCAGCCTGTGTCCTCAGACTCAGAGGGGAAGGGATGTAGTGACTGTAACAAGGTCAGCCAGATGGACTTCATAGAATCTGAGTTCCCTGATTGGGGCTGTTAATCTGGGCCAATCAGGGTGCCCTGGCTGACCGATAAGTGCAGGAGTGTCCGAGGTTCTGCTCACTCTGAGAGCCGGCTCTGAGGGAGCTGGATCAGTGTCAGGGACTGTCCACGTGTAAATAAAGGTGCCAGGATATCGGCCTCTGTCGAGATATTTCAAGATGGAGGATCTAATCAATGGTAAATATCAAATTTCCACTGACTAGAAACTTCACAACACCTCTCGATAAAAACACTAGTTCCACAGGGAGCTGAAGCAGTTACACAGCATAAAACCCAGGACATGGAAAACACACATGGTAGAAAAGACTTGAAGGTCCAACAATTTGCAGCAACAATGAGATCCCTGGCTTCTCACAAATAAATAAGGGGCTCACCTCTCGCAGAGACAGCAGGGATGGGTGTTTATTCAGGTCAGCAGATGGTCAGTGCTTACCTCAAACAAAAGAGTGTCTCTGACTCTACTCTCTTCCTCAATACCCTGTGCAGCGTAGTCTCATCTCAAACCCGATTCAGAACGAAGGTGAAAATGGCATCCAACAGCTGGAAACCAACAAAGCACCTGGAGCAGACAGTATCACAGCCAAGACACTCCAGTACAACCTCATATCCCTCATCGCAAAAGAGAACATCCCTGTTCACAATATCAGGGTGACTCGGTTATTGTGGATGTAATCTAAAAGGGAGATATGTCCAATTACAGTAACTACAGAGGAATCTCTCTGCTCCCCATCACAGGAGGTTCACTGCAGGGATCCTGCGCGATTCCCAGAGGTCAAAGGATCCCTTTGGCCATACTGAATTGTCCGTTGTGTTAGGTAAGAGGTAAATGTAGGGGTATGGGTGGGTTTCGCTTCGGCGGGTCGGTGTGGACTTGTTGGGCCGAAGGGCCTGTTTCCACACTGTAATCTAATCTAATCTTCACTCTCAGGCAAATCCCAGAGCAGCACTAACTGGTTTTCCAACATCACCAATATCTTTGACTTTGACAACCTCCATAGCTTCTGGAATATTCTCCTCACATTTGGATATCTGCAGGAGTTTCCCACCATCCATGCTTCCAGCTGGTGGGGATGGGGGGAAATGATACAAACCAACAGCCTCTCGGTGTAGGCCTGAGTCAAACAAGGGCCTGGGATCACACTGACTCTCCTCATTAGAATAATACGCCTCAGATTCAGCCTCACTTGGCCAGTCAGGAACTGGTTAATCCACACCAGCCTCAATTCAAAACCAAGCAACTCCAGCCTTAGTTATTGTGCTCCCCATGGGCTTTGGAGATTTGAGCACCTACAGCAGGTTCCTGGTGACACCAGAGAGATACAGCAACAACCAGCTTCCTAAATTTCTTCCGATCCAGTGGCAAGAAACGTGGCCCAATGTCAGTGACCTCTCCCAAGCTGACTTACCCATCATTGAGGCACTAATCTCTTCAAACTAACCCCATTGAGTTTGGAGGGGGAGGAGGGGGGTCGGTGGGGACTGGGTTGCTCACGTCAGGCTGATATTAGATGCCTGAAGCTACTGTGATATGAACATCCTAGAGGGGTTACCATGACCACATACTGAGCTATAAATACTCTGGCTACAAGAGCAGGTCAGAGGCTGCAGCGGGTAACTCACCTCCTGACTCCCAGAGTCTGTCTACAAGGCAGAAGTCAGGAGTGTGATGGAATATTCCCCATTTACCTGGATGGCTGCAGCTCCCACAACATTCAAGAAGTTTGACACCATCCAGGACAAAGCAGCCCCTGCTTGATTGGCACCACATCCATGAACGTCTCCTCCCTCCACCACCCATGTTCATTAGCAACGGTGTGTGCTACCTATAAGATGCACGGCAGAAGTTCACCAAAGATCCTCAGACAGCACCTTCCAAACCCACAACCACTTCCATCCAGAAGGACAAGGGCAGCAGATACTTGCAGGGAACACCACCCCCTGCAAGTTCCCCTCCAAGTCACTCACCATCTTGACCTGGTGATATATCGCAGTTCCTTCATAGTCGTAGGATCAAAATCCTGGAATTCCCTCCCTAAGGGCATTGTGGGTCTACTTACAGCACATGGACTGCAGCGGTTCAAGAAGGCAGCTCACCCCCACCTTCTCAAGGGGCAACTAGGGACGGGCAATAAATACTGGGCCCAGACAGCGACACTCACATTCATGAACAAATACAAGTAAAATTGCCCACTTGGTCAAAGCAGGAAGCTCTCGGGAGAACAGTTGGATCTTCCCAAAGCCTCCTTGAAAAGATCAAACACTCCCCCACTGAATCATGGGAGTCCCTGACCTGTGACTGGATAAAGAAGGAGAACGTTCACTTGGGAAGAGACTGAACTATCGAGGAACTTTGTCTGGAATGTTCTGAGGAGAAACCTAAAGGACAGGGACAAACCTGAAAAACAAACTCATGACCTGATCATTCAGGTAGCACCAGCCCACACAAGGCAGAGTCATGGAATGGACGGTTCCAGTTGGTTACATCCCAGTGGAACCAAATCATCTCAGTCCCAAGGGACGGCTTTAGATCACCTGCAGAGACTTATTATTCAGTCTTTAACTCCACTCACATCATTGTATGGTCTTTTGATCTCTCTGCCTGTATGCTTTTCTTCATCTGACAAAGGGGCAGTGCTCAGAAAGCTTGTGATTTCAGATAAACCTGTTGGGACTAAAACCTGGCGTTGTGTGACTTCTGACTTTGTTCACCCCAGTCCAACACCAGCAACTCCACATCGATGAATTAATGTTCATTAAGAATTCATCTCAGATTGGGACACAGTTGAAACAGTGACAGGAATTTCACATAAATCTGCAAAACTGTCCTACAATAATATTACACATAAACACACCCAGGAGGGAGGGTAACATGGAGTGGATTTCTCTCTGAAGGTGTCGTTTAAAATGTAGGAATAGCAGAAAGACTGAGAATACAAATAAATTATCTTGTGTCTGTCCTTAGAACTCTTGGGATTATATTGTAATGCAAAGCAAGCATTTCCCTTCTAATAGCTCTGCTCATGTACAGCCCACAACTAAACATCTTAAGTCAGTCATACAGTTTTGTGACAACATTTTGCCATTATTATCACGTATGTCAACATTTATAATGGAATCTGCCTATCTCAACTTGTCACGCTACAGTGGCACTTCCTTGCCAATGATGGCGCTATCGTATCTGTGTTCAGTTGGCATTGTTCCAGTCAGTTCCATTTCCTTCCTTCACTGATTTGTTGTGAATTTTGTTGATTAAATGTATCAAAACAATGTATTATATAACATGTCAAAAAACGTCAGACTCTCAAATGTGGACCTTAATCATTCTCAGAATGATGATATAATTGGTAAGGGTGATATTCACATTGCTAACAGACTGAAACCACACACAGGGACAGACAAAGAGCAAAGAAAATTTACAGCCCAGGAACAGGCCCTTCAGTCCTCCAAGCCTGAACCGATCCTGAGACTGGTTAAGATAGTCAACTTCACCTCTCTAACATGAACCTTAGATAAAGACAACTTTGTTAATAATTCATCATTTTCAAAGTCATTTTGATTGATCACAGATTGATATTTTCAGATTTCTTTTAAGTACAGTTCAAATTCTTATTCTGCCAACATGGGATTTGAAATCAGTTTCTGGTCGGCAACTTGATCTCCCAGTCATGAAAGTAAAAAAACAGGGGGAAATGCAAAATGGGCAGCTCAGTACATGGACACACAAAGATCAAATCTACTGAGAGTGTGAGATAAAATGAGAAAGAAACAGTGTGAGAGAGAGTGTGACAGAGAGAGAGTCACAGACAAGGGAGAGGCACAGAGAAAGTGAGAATGTCAGAGAGAGAGAAAAACTGGGAGACAGTGAGATGGGGAGAGTCTGCAGTCATTGTTTTTACCTGGGCTATTTGGCCCAACAAGTCCACACCAATCCTCCAAAGAGTAACCCACCCAGACCAATGCATCAACTCTACAATTTAGCATGGTCAATTCACCCTGTGGGAGAGAGTGAAACAGAGTTACAGATAGGGATGGGGGTGTGCACAGAGTCAGAGAATGGAAGTGAGAGAGTGGAAGAGAGATTGAAAGATTGAGACAGAGAGTGAGACAGCGGGCAGAATAGTTTTTGAAACTGAGTTTGGAGGTGGGCATAACGAGTAACTTCTTGTGGGATTTGGTCAGGATCCTCTCAGTTCATTACCTATGTGCACACAGATAAAATGCCAAATGTTATGGTCAGGAAATTGAATGGTTGTACTCCTTGGGGTAACTACCCCTCTGCCCGCTCGATGCTTCATACCCCATGAGTGTGAGTTAACATTGTTCCCACTGCTCAGGATGAGATTTGGTGCCAGGCTTCTCCAACAGATGCCCCATGTACAGCCAATGTCTGTCACTTCATTGCAGCTGCCAACCCAGCACCACTGGGCATCACAGTGCCATCCCGTCAGGCACCTCAAACAGATGAAGGACTTTTGCCCGAAACATCAATTTTACTGCTTCTCGGAGGCTGCCTGAACTGCTGTGCTTTTCCAGCACCTCTAATCCAGAATCTGGTTTCCAGCATCTGCAGTCATTGTTTTTACCTAGGCTATTTGGCCCAACAAGTCCACACCGATCCTCCAAAGAGTAACCCACCCAGACCAATGCATCAACTCTACAATTTAGCATGGTCAATTCACCTGACCTGCACATCTTTGGACTGTGGGAAGAAACCAGAGCACCCGGAGGGAACCCACACAGACACGGGGAGGACGTGCAAATTCCACACAGGCAGTTGCCTAAGGCTGGAATTAAACCCGGGTCCCTGACGCTGTGAGACAGCAGTGCTAACCACTGAGCCACCGTGCCACTCCTTGCCTCTGTCATATTCACCTGCTCCTTAAAACATAAAAGGAGTCATTTCCCACTCAGCAGCTTCTCTGACCTGTCATTACCGTGAGGGATCGGGTATATCTGATAGCTCCTCACCAAAGATTTACACGGGACAAGGAGATTATCCCAAAACATGGATTCAGGATGGATAGCTGCCAGGAATTTCCGGCACACACATCATGTCAGACCTGACTGATTCACATTAGCTTCACATTAGCTCTTTGATGGTACCGAACCACTTTTCAATCAGAACTTTCTGAATCCTAACATCCCCCCCAATCACATTCTTCCCATTAGGATCACACCTGGACAATCCCAGCTCCAGGGAGTCCCCTCTCAGTCTGTAGCTGTCAATACAGGCTGGGCGCTCCCTGTAGCCACATTCATGTCTCACCATCTCTCTCTGCTTTTACAGGGGAAGACAATGCCCAGCCAGAGAGACAGTGGGTGGAGCTGCCTGACCATAGGTTCCTGGCAGAGGGAGCCAGAGAGCAAAGGGAACGTGCTCGTTCTGGAGGGGGATCAGATATTTACAGCTGTCCAGTGAAAACGCCTCCAAGCTACACACACACACACACAGACTCACAGAGACACACACACACACACACAGACACACATAGATACAGAGACAGACACACAGACTCACAGACTCACAGAGACACACAGACTCACAGAGAGGCACAGAGACACACAGACTCAGACTCACATGCAGACTCACTCAGACTCAGAGACACAGGCACTGACACACACAAGGTCACACACACACCATAGACACACAGACTCACATAGACATACACTCACACACACAGAGACGCATAGACATACAGACTCTCTCTCTCTCTCACACACACACACCCAGACACACACACACACACAGACACACACACACACACGAGTGAATGACACCTTGGGAAAAAGTGGTGAATTACTATCCCATGGACAGTGCCAGAACGGCCTCGGCAGTGCTTCCTGGGAATCTGGGGCATCCCACAGTGCAGAGGGATGAGGAAGATGGGAAAACGAAAGGATCATGACAAGGGAAAGCTGATAGCTATCCATCCATTCCTTATCCAGTTTCCCCCCACACCTCCCCCTTCTTACAACCGCCCTTGACCTTATTTGGGCAAGATTCCCACCCCCCCACTCCATCGAATCTCCCTTATTCTACCTACTCTCCCCCATATCCTCAGGGCGATTAAATCATGACCTTTCTATTGCCTCTCACTGTGTTTTCCATTTCTCTCTCTCTCTTAGCCTTCCTTCTTCCTGCTGCCCACAGACTTCTGAAAAGAAAAAAGAATTTTCACTTTTCACGACATCATGGTGTTCCAAAGCACTGTTGAAATGCAGTCATTGTGGTAATGGGGAAAACACATCTCTCTATTTGCTCACAGTAAGGTCTCTGAAAGGCAGCATTGGAATCAATGAATAGATAATCTTTTTTCATGGTGTTAGTTGAGGGACCAACATTGGCCAGCTCTCAGGAGGGAACTCTCCATTCCTCACTGAAACAGAACCATGATAGCCTGGCCAAACTGACCAAAAACAGGTCCAGGCAGCGGGCCGTGGAGGGGGTCGTTAGGGCCGAACTCCTGCCCCTCTTCCGCGGTTACATCAGAGCCCGGGTGTCTCTGGAGAAGGAGCACCCGGTGTCCACCAACACCCTGGAACTGTTCCCCTCCAACTCTATTTTGATTTAATCCCTGCCCTCCCCTTCACTGTTTGATCACACAGCATTGTCCTTTGATGTGAAGGGCGCTGCTTGTCACAGGCCACTCAGCTGTTTTCTTTCTTCCTGGTGGTGGGAATTGAATAAAGATTCATGCACCTTGTGTCTTTCACTGTGTCTCACACCTGCACACACACAACATGGGTGCTGGGGAAAATATAAACACTAATGCTGCTAGGCGGTAGGATGGGGGTAAAACAAAGTATAACCAGGACATTTAAGAGTCTCTGCAGTTTAGGGCACTGACTCAGTGCTGTCTGGTGCTACAGTCAATGTGTTCCTGATACTGTTGGTTTCTGCTTTTTTTTGGAGGGGGAGAGTTTTCTTTCTCTTTCCCTTTGTTTAGAGAACGCATTTCTTCTTTTGGTTTTCTTTATTGTTTTTGTATTGCTGTGCTTTTCCGAGAAAAAAAAAACAGAACCACGATCCTGCATATCAACCTAAGGGACAGCATCTCATCTCCTTTTAACACCTGGTTTGAAAGATGCCCCTCTGACAGTCCAGCATTCCCTCGGTACTGCACTGAGGAATATTTACCTTTGAGGAGTGAGAGCTGCACAGGGAGTCACTGCTGTTACATTGAATAAATTGACAAACTGAGCGGTGAGAAACCTGGACAGTTTCTGACTAAGGACTCCACCTTTGCCCATCAGACCAGGTGTCTCTGTATCTGAGAGGATTCCTGGTGCCTTGCTCCACCCTGTGGTGAAAGTTGGAAGGTGCAGCAGACTAAGTGGTGACAGAAGTGATTCTGCTCTGCATCATAAGCAGCATCTTAACTTTTTGAGGGCTGAGTAATGTTTATCATCAAAAGGCTTCACGACAATTTACACAGAAATCTAACCATGAGGCCCCTAATAGTGAATGAATAATCGGTGTGGCTTTGCTGCAGGTGGAGGTGGGTACTGCAGTTGCTGGAGATTAGAGTCTAGATCAGAGCGGTGCTGGAAAAGCACAGCAGGTCAGGCAGCATCCGAGGAGCAAGAAAAATCGACATTCTGAGGAGCAGGAAAAATCAATCCTGATGAAGGGCTATTGCCCAAATCATCGATTTTCCTGCTCCGAGCATGCAGCCTGACCTGCCGTGCTTTTCCAGCACCACTGTAATCTTGACTTGTACCTTTGCTGCAGTCATGTTGACTGACCAGAGCAGGGCTCCACAGTGCTGAGTCTGCATTGGGGCATTCAGTGAGGATGATGGAACTTTTGCACATTGTTTGTGGATCAGATACAGATTTAATTCACAAGACCTTTGAACCACTCACTAAGGAAGATGAGCGGAGATTACATTCTAATTACCTTCCTCAAGGTACATTCTCTGAGCCCGGCTGTGACAGCTGTTAAAAAGTCCCATTTACCCTTCACAGCCTCAGCACCGGAAAACATCACAAACCTCAGGGAGTGCCGCACAGTCAGAGGGTCAGTGCTGAGGGAACATCGCACTGTCGGAAGGTCAGGGCTGAGAGAGCGCCGCAATGTCGGTGGGTTAGTGCTGAAGGAGTGCCGCACTGTCAAAGGGTCAGGTTTGAGAGAGTGCCGCACATTCAGAGGGTCAGTGCTGAGGGAACACCACACTGTCGGAGGGTCAGGGCTGAGAGAGCGCCGCACTGTCGGGGGGTCAGTGCTGAGGGAGTGCCGCACGGTCGGAGGGTCAGTGCTGAGGGAATGCCGCACTGTCGGAGGGTCAGTGCTGAGGGAGTGCTGCACTGTCAGAGATCAGTGCTGAGGGAGTGCCGCACTGTCGGAGGATCAGTGCTGAGGGAATGCCGCACTGTCGGGGGGTCAGTGCTGAGGGAGTGCCGCACTGTCGGAGGGTCAGTGCTGAGGGAGCGCCGCACTGTCGGAGGGTCAGTGCTGAAGGAGCACCGCGTTGTTGGAGGGTCAGTGCTGAGGGAGTGTCGCACTGTCGGACTGTCAGTGTTGAGGGAGTGCCGCACTGTCGGAGGGTCAGTGCTGAAGCAGTGCTGCACTGTTGGAGAGTCAGAGCTGAGGAAGTGCCGCACTGTCGGAGGGTCTGTGCTGAGGGAGCACCGCACTGTCGGAGGGTCAGAGCTGAGGGAGCGCTTCACTGTCGGAGGGTCAGTGCTGAGAGAGTGCCGCACTGTTGGAGGGTCAGTGCTGAGGGAGTGCCGTACTGTCGGAGTGTCAGTGCAGACGGAGCGCCGCACTGTCGGAGGGTCAGTGCTGAGAGAGTGCCGCACTGTTGGAGGGTCAGTGCTGAGGGAATGCCGCACTGTCGGTGGGTTAGTGCTGAGGGAGTGCCACACTATCAGAGGGTCAGTGCTGAGGGAGTGTTGCACTGTCGGAGGGTCAGTGCTGAGGGTGTGCCGTACTGTTGGTGGGTCCGTGCTGAAGGAGTGTCGCACTATAGGAGGATCAGTGCTGAGGGAGTGCTGCACTATCGGACGGTCAGTTCTGAGGGAGTGCCGCACTGTCGGAGGGTCAATGTTCAGGGAGTGCCGCACTGTCGGAGTGTCGGTGGGTCAGTGCTGAGGGAGTGCCGCACTGTCGGTGGGTCAGTGCTGAAAGAGAGCCGCACTGTTGGTGGGTCAGTACTGAAGGAGTGCCGCACTGTCAGAGTGTCAGTGGATCAGTGCTGAGGGAGTGCCACACTGTCGGAGGGTCAGTGCTGAAGGAGGTCACCACTGTCGGAGGGTCAGTGCTGAAGGAGAGCCGCACGGTCGGAGGGATTAGTGCTGAGGGAGTGCTGCACTGTCGGAGCGTCAGTGCTGAGGGAGCACCGCGTTGTTGGAGGGTCAGTGCTGAGGGAGTGTCGCACTGTCGGACTGTCAGTGTTGAGGGAGTGCCGCACTGTCGGAGGGTCAGTGCTGAAGCAGTGCTGCACTGTTGGAGAGTCAGAGCTGAGGAAGTGCTGCACTGTCGGAGGGTCAGTGCTGAGGGAGTACCGCACTGTCGGAGTGTCGGTGGGTCAGTGCTGAGGGAGTACCGCACTGTCGGAGGGTCAGAGCTGAGGAAGTGCCGCACTGTCGGAGGGTTAGTGCTGAGGGAGCGCTTCACTGTCGGAGG
>NC_057742.1:2397959-2405454 GCF_004010195.1 Chiloscyllium plagiosum
GAGTGTCGGTGGGTCAGTGCTGGGGGAGTGCCGCATCGTCGGAGGGTCAGTGCTGAAGCAGTGCCGCACTGTTGGTGGGTCAGTGCTGAAGGAGTGCTGCACTGTTTGAGGGTCAGTGCTGAGGGAGCGCCACACTGTCGGAGGGTCAGTGCTGAAGGAGTGCTGCACTGTCGGAGGGTCAGTGCTGAGGGGGTGCCGCACTGTCGGATGGTCAGTGCTGAGGGAGTGCCACACTATTGGTGGGTCAGTGCTGAAGGAGTTCCGCACTGTCGGAGGGTCAGGTTTGAGAGAGTGCCGCACTGTCAGGGGGTCAGTGCTGAAGGAGTTCTACACTGTTGGAGGGTCAGTGCAGAAGGAGTGCCGCACTGTTGGAGGGTCAGTGCTAAGGGAGTGCCGCACCGACGGAAGGTCAGTGCTGAAGGAGTGCCGCACTGTCGGTGGGTCAGTGCTGAGGCAATGCCGCACTGTTGGTGGGTCAGTGCTGAGGGTTTGCTGCACTGTTGGAGGGTCAGTGCTGGGGGAGTGCCGCACAGTCGGAGAGTCAGTGTTGAGGGGGTGCCGCACTGTTGGTGGGTCAGTGCTGAGGGAGCACTGCACTGTTGGTGGGTCAGTGCTGAGGGAGTGCCGCACCATTGGTCAGTCAGTGGTGAAGGAGTGCGGCACTGTCAGAGGGTCAGGTTTGAGAGAGTGCCGCATTGTCAGGGGGTCAGTGCTAAGGGATGCCGCACTGTCGGAGGGTCAGTGCTGAGGGAGTGCCACACTGTCGGAGGGTCAGTGCTGAGGGAGTGCCGCACTGTCAGAGGGTCAGGTTTGAGAGAGTGCCGCATTGTCAGGGGTTCAGTGCTGAGGGAGTGCCGCACTGTCGGTGGGTCAGTGCTGAGGCAATGCCGCACTGTTGGTGGGTCAGTGCTGTAGGAGTGCCGCACCATTGGAGGGTCAGTGTTGAGGGAGTGCCGCACTACCGGAGGATCAGTGTTGAGGGAGTGCAGCACTGCCGGAGGGTCAGTGTTGAGGGAGTGCCGCACTCTCGGAGGTTCAGTGCTGAGGGAGTGCTGCATTGTTGGTGGGTCAGTGCTGATGGAGTGCCGCACTGTCAGAGGGTCAGTGTTGATGGATTACCGCACTGTCGGAGGGTCAGTGTTGAGGGAGTGCCACACTGTCGGAGGGTCAGTGCTGAGGGTGTGCCGCACTGTCGGTGGGTCAGTGCTGAAGGAGTGCTACACTATCGGAGGGTCAGTGTTGAGAGGGTGCCGCACTGTTGGAGGGTCAGTGCTGAGGTTTAAGAAATTGTGCTACATTTCAAACCTCAAATCAAGACACTGAGGGCCATAACGAATTAAGGGCGCTTTACTATTTGCTCATGAGATGTGGGCATTACTAACTGGACCCATATTTATTACTGTGACAGTTAATATCAACCTCATTGCTGTGGGTCTGGAGTCACATGTAGGCCAGACCAGGTTAGGATGGCAGATTTCCCTCCCTGAAGGACATTGATGAACCAAGTGGGTTTTTTACAACAATGGACAATGTGTGCTATGCCATGCCATTCCAAAATCTGCAAGGGTGGGATTTGAACCCTTGTCTGTGAGTAGTAGCCTACAGCACTGGATCACACTCAGGCACCACCACCCCATGAATATACGTAAACACTCTTTTAGTTATAAAGTATTTGTTTGGGTGGTTTGAGGTAGTAGCTCATGTGATGAATTGGGATTATGCCTAACCAGAGTTGGTAAACGTGAAAATGTTTTAGGATGTGTTTTATGGCAAGGAGTTCTGACAGTGAAGGGATGCAGACTATCCAGAGAGTAATCTACTGCTCAATCATGAACTCCTCCTTTACAATCGCTCACAAAATAATCTCTCGTGGCACCTGTAATTCTGTTCCTCCAGCTCCTCCTTGCCCAGTTACATCAGGAAAAGATGAGACAGTCCTGTCCCTTTAAAACTTTACTCTAAGCTATAAGGAGGACATGCTCCATTAGGTTAGTGCGAATGTCAGTGATTAAAATCATTTTGCCGTGTAATAGATCCATTTGGTTAATGATTACATTTATTTAATTAACTGAATGGCCACATTACACAGCTGTATAATGATCATAGACACAGCAACTCCCAATGCTCGGCACCTCACAGGGGACATGAGTCCATGTTCCCTATGTCTGTATTCTGGACTGGCAGACCATGGCACTGGACCATAGGGACTGGGCCAGTGTTACATTTTCACATGAATGTTGATAACACCCAGTTCCACCCCACCCACACCTCTCTGATGCTGCAGAAATATCCAGGACTGGAACAGCAGAAATGTTCTTCATTAAATACCAATGAGACTGGAGCCCTTTTTCAAGTTGTTCAGTTACAGTGAAAACTGCTACATAAATGTACCTTGCTTCTTGTAATGCAAGTTTATCTCTGACTCACTTGGCTCCATCACAAACTGAGAGAGTTCTGGCTATGATTCTTGAGTTGAGTGCACTGATACACCTGACCCTGTCCACACTCCAATTCCCAATACATTGTTTGCTTACATATCCTGGAGTACAGCATTGAGTAAGGTAGTGGTCCTGAACGAGTTAATACTGAAGTCTCATTAGCTCCACCCAATCTAATGTGAAACTGTCTTTGGGCAGAGAACCAGTCAGCACAGCACAAGGTCCTGCTGAAGTCAGACACGACCATCTCAGGCTCTCAATAGTTGTAATTCTGTCAAACTCTTCAATGTTAATTATATTGATTGCTATCATGCAATAAACTACACCCTCCTCAGGCTCTTGTGGTGCATGGTAACATCCATATCTCTGAGTCAGGAGGCCTAGTTTCAAGACCCACCTCCTCCAGAGGTGTGTAATGACATCTTAGAACAGGGCGGCACGGTGGCACAGTGGTTAGCGCTGCTGCCTCACAGCGCCAGAGACCCGGGTTCAATTCCCGCCTCAGGCGACTGACTGTGTGGAGTTTGCACGTTCTCCCCGTGTCTGCGTGGGTTTCCTCCGGGTGCTCCGGTTTCCTCCCACAGTCCAAAGATGTGCAGGTCAGGTGAATTGGCCATGCTAAATTGTCCGTAGTGTTAGGTAAGGGGTAAATGTAGGGGTATGGGTGGGTTGCGCTTCGGCGGGTCGGTGTGGACTTGTTGGGCTGAAGGGCCTGTTTCCACACTGTAAGTAATCTTATCTAATCTAATCTAAACAGGATATTTAGAACATACTTGACCTATATGCTGTACGTAAACAAATGCCTTTTCTTACTGAGACTTTGTCATGGTCTGTCCTCTGCCACTGATAAATAAACAGAGCACCAGCTTTCGACTCAGCAGAGAATGGAGGATTTGTGTCACCAATGAAAAGACATCAGTCTGGCTGGTAACCAGAGAGACAACATTCTGATGGCATCTGAAACTTTGATTTGCTGAGCAACGGCGTGAATTCAAGTACCATTTGTCGCTGAAGTAAATGTTTTTTGAAGACAGTCTAACCACTTTGAGAACATTCCCACTTTCACAAGACACAGTCAGTACTGGGATGCATCACCAGTGGAGTGGTCACAGCAGCTCTTATGGGAGCAGTGAAAGGGGGAAAGCAGTTTTCCAGAAGAACATTTGCACATTTGAGCTGCTAAGGAGTGCAGGGGAAAATAATGTGGGCTAAGACAAAGAGTAGCCACGTTAGGAAGAGATACAGATTTTAGAGAAGATGGTTTCTGGGGGGCAATTGGGTGCAATGGCAGTAAAGGTAGAATCCCTGATAGGATAGAGGGAGAACGTTTAAAAAGAAAGATTAAAAGGCCAGGCAGGAAAGGAATGGGAATGGAAAGAGAGTTCATACCTTTCAAAATTACCATCACAACCACTGCGAATAAGCTCTGCAGGAACAGCTTCAAGGGTCAGGGTCAGGGTCAGAAAAACATTTCTTTGCCAGGCTGCAGATTGTAATTAGGATAAAAGGCGAAAGTTAGAAAACTTAATGGAAGAGTCTAACAGAATAAGGTTCAAAGAATTCCAAGGCTTCAGAAGATCGTGACAGTCAAGATTTAAACCACAATTTCAGCATAAACTTTTATTAATGCCAGAGACAAAGAATTTTATTTTGAAAGTTGTGTGAGAGTTTAGTGCTGGGTTGTAAAAGGTGAGAAAACATCTATTTTAAGCAAGAGAAAATGAAAAAAAAACCTTCATTTTGGCTCCAGTTAGTGGGGAATCCCTCCAGAAGGTGGAAATCAATGTGTGAAAATCCCCAACAAGCAGTATCGAGATACACTATTGTAATTAATACAGTTAAAACTTGAAGGAAGTAACATTACACAGTATTTTCTGGAGAACCAAGTTTAAAATTGTGAATACAGGGTTTACAAGTTTGTTGGAACTTTAAGACAGCAGAATTTAAAAGAGCATTGATTTAATGTAAAAACACAAGTTTGAAGACAATAGATTATAAGCAGAATTGAGCTGCTGCAGATTTAAAACCAGAATAAAGGAATAAGAATAAATAAATGTTTTGAGAAGAAACAGAAGGAGAAATGTTATTCCCAAAAACTTTTAATGTCAGGGATGAGCCAAACTGACATCTTGGTGAAGACAATTCTTAAGATACTGATTTCTTAAAAATGAAACAGTAAATCAGAAACTGAATGACCCCTATTCCTATATTTCCAGACTGGGTAGTGACAAATGTAAAAGTAGTTATTTACATAATAATATCATTATTTATCATGCCATATATGGTGATATTTCTGAAAAGGTTAATGTTGAGGTTTCATTAGCTCTTCCCGAGCTGATCATGCCTCACTTTTATTTTGCAAAGAAGTAACTAATCTTAAAAAAAGCTGTCAATGAAGACAGAACGAGATACCTGGCTCCTGATAGTTCTGTGCTTAACAAGTTAATACAAACTCTGTCTATTGCTATCATGCAATAAACAATCTTGTTAACTAAAACAAGGGCTGATGCTGTTGAGATTCAGCAGTGGTCTATCCTCTACCACACACCCTTAAACTCAGCAGGCAAAGAGAATTGATAGGGGTCCTTGTCATTCAGTGATGGAGTTAGAACTTCTGGGTTCAAGTCGCACCAGCTCCATAGATGACAAGCACCTGATGAAGGAGTGTCGCTCCGAAAGCTAGTGCTTCTAATTAAGCCGGTTGGACTATAACCTGGTGTTGTGAGATTTTTAACTTTGTACACCCCAATCCACAGCTCCAGAGATATTTGACACCTCTGAACAGATTGATTAAAAATATCTACACCAGAATTCAATCTGGTATGCACTGCAGGAATAAACAAGTACTGAATAACAAATGTAAAGGAGGATTGTTGTCAGTGAACACCCCGTAAACACACATCATGTGTGCTTGGTAACCACAAGATTGAACATGCTTGCAGCGATGTGTCTGACAGAACAACAGTCAGGTCAACTTTCAGTAATGTGTTAATAATTGATTTGTATTTTGCTGAATTCCTGTGATAGTTCAAGCGAAAGTGAGGACTGCAGATGCTGGAGATCAGAGTGTGTTGCTGGAAAAGCACAGCAGGTCAGGCAGCATCCGAGGAGCAGGAGAATGATGTTTCGGGCAAAAGCCCTTCATCAGGAATGCGGCTGATGAAGAGCTTTTGCCCGAAACGTCGACTCTCCTGCTCCTCGGATGCTGCCTGACGTCCTGTAATATTTAACAAGTGTAACAAGATTCACTACCCAGATTTACTCCCTTTAGAAAGTCAATGAGAGACTGACCAGCATGACTTCAGGTCTGGAAGTTTGCTGTTTAAGCAAAGACCCTGTAGATGGGACTATCGACTGATGGGATCAGAAACCAGCCGCAGCACTTTATTAGAGATCAGTGTGAGAAGCACAGACCAACCTGAGACCGCTCATACTCTGAACAGGGGCAGGAAAAAGCGCATCTTTTACTCCTCCGCAGCCGATTACCTGATAATATCGTTATCGTCATTTATTTATTTCCGTGCAGAGTGCGTGGGGACAGGCTCCTATCGCCTTGAAACAGTGAAATCAGGGAATGCTCAGGGATTGAAGGTGCAGGCGGCTCAGCCTGAAATCGATGCAATAAAAAAAACCGCTGCAATTCCGCTTTCAGAGGAGCCTGCTCAGCGATGTTATGGAAACACTTCTGGAGCAAGTAGGACTTGAGCCCAGACCTGCCAGCTCAGAGATAGGAACACTGCCACTTCCCTGCAATTCTGCTTTAACTCCACGGGAACTCCGCCCTGGACCAATAGCCAGTGCCTTTCCAAATTGATACAATGTTTCCAATCGCCAATAATATTCAGAAGAATCATCTGCATGCTCCGCCCCTCTATTGTCCCAATGACTAATCACATCCAGCCTCTATAGATCCCGCCTCTATTAATGCAAATTGTCTCAATGTTGATTGGAGCTCATGCCCTCCTTAGTTTCATAGTATGGGTGTAGCCTGCATGCTAATCAGAGAGGTTGGACAGTCATTGGTGGGTTCCAAGATCCTCATCCTTCCATATCAACCACCAAAGGGGGGGGAATTGGATAAAATTAAAAGCAGTCACATTAGTTTACTGTCCCGCAGTGGCTCTACGGAGAGCTGAGACTGTGGGTTTCCTCCCACAATCACAAAGATGTGCAGGTTAGGTGAATTGTCCACGCTAAAATTGCTCATGTTGGTCAGGGATGTGTAGGCTAGGTGCAATAGTAAGGGGTAAATGTCCCAGAGCAGGGAAATGGAGCCGAACAGCTACCTCAGCCCTGGGATGCCCATATAATTAGCTGAGGCGTCAGCAGAGCCCAAATGACTGCATGGGGCCCCTATTCTTCGTTAGACAGGCAGACTTTACACAGTGGTCTTTCCCCACCGCGCCTTGGCGGCAGCTGCCCCAAGCTTCAGTGCGTCCCTCAACACGTAGTCCTGGACCTTGGAATGTGCCAGTCTGCAACACTCAGTCGGGGTCAACTCCTTCAGCTGGAAGATCAGCAGGTTTCGGACCGCCCGAGAGCGTCCTTCACCGAGTTGATGATCCTCCAAGCACAGTTGAAGTTCGTCTCAGCGTGCATCCCGGTGTCACGGTGCTGCTCGGGACGAACCTTGACAAACACCACTGCATTCCTCTCCAGACTTCCTCTGCATAGGCACATTCCAGAAGGAGGTGTGTGACAGTCTCACCCCCCCCCCCCCCGCAGCCACTTCGGGGGAAGCGTGCGGTGCGGCAGAGAGTCCGGGCGTGCATAAAGGATCTCACAGGCAGAGCCCTTCCCACCACCAGCCAAGCCATGTCTTGGTGCGTGTTGGAAAGTTCTGGCGATGAGGCATTCTGCAAAATGGCTTTGACAGTCTGCTCAGGGAACCGCTCGACAGGATCTGCCCTCTCCTTTTCCCGAAGGGTCTCAAAGACACTACGTGCTGACCACTTCCTGATGGACTTGTGGTCAAAGATGTTTTTCTTCATAAACTTCTCCATGAAGGACAGGTGATACGGAACGGTCCAACTACTCGGAGCGCTCCGCGGCAGCGA
>NC_057742.1:2405834-2407290 GCF_004010195.1 Chiloscyllium plagiosum
CAGCAACAGTGGAAGCTGCTGCAGGACGGCCAACCGTTCCCTCTTGCCCACTGGGGCGTACACATTAATCAGTCTCAGGGGAGCATTCCTGTACATGACGTCGGTAACGAGGAGGCACCCGCCCACCACCTCCTTAACCTCGGAGATGGTGAAGTTGCCTCCTCGCAACAGGAAAGCCAGGCCGGAGGCGCGGCTATCGTTGCCCCCCGACCAAACTGACGGCCCATGGGCCCACAGGCTCAACCATCTCCTGTAGCTGCTGAGGTGCGGTATCCCAAACTCCTTTCTGGCCAACGTTAAAGCCGATGTCCTGCTTCTGCAGGAGTGTGGGATACCGCACCTCAGCAGCTACAGGAGATGGTCGAGCTTGTGGGCCCATGGGCCGTCAGTTTGGTGGGGGACAAAGATAGCCGTGTGTCCGGCCTGGGTATCCTGTTGCGAGGAGGCAACTTCACCATCTCCGAGGTTAAGGAGGTGGTGGGCGGGCGCCCCCTCGTCGCCGACGTCATGTACAGGAATGCTCCCCTGAGACTGATTAGTGTGTACGCCCCAGTGGGTAAGAGCGAACGGTTGGCCGTCCTGCAGCAGCTTCCACTGTTGCTGGGTTGGCCGTCCTGCAGCAGCTTCCACTGTTGCTGGGTACGTCCAGGTCGGTGGATGTCACGGAGGACCTCAAGGAGGTGAAGGGCCAGCAAGCCTCGCTCTTTCCCTCGGAGGTCTCCAAGATGGTCTTCCGGTCCAGGGTCCGCTCGAGTGGACAGGACGAGACGTGCTCACGTTTCTTCCTCCAGAAGGTGCACAAAGAGAGCTCTGTGCTCAGCAGCCTGAAGGAAGAAGATGGCTCGATAACATCATCTCAGTCTGTCGTCATGAGGATCAGTAAATCCTTCTATGCCAGTCTGTATGACGCAAAGCCAACCGACAGCGCGGCCTCCCAGTCGTTCCTGTCCTCTATCATGGAGGTCTTAGACGACAGAACACGGGAGAGGCTGGACCAGCCGCTATCTCTGGATGAGCTGACCAAGGCCCTCGAGTCCTTCAAAAAGAATAAAACTCCCGGAAGCGACTGCTTACCGGTCGAGCTCTATTCCGCTCTGTGGGACTTGATTGGTCAGGACCTGCTGGAGTTTTATGTCAGTATGCTTCGGGCAGGTACCATGAGTGAATCCATGAGGAAAGGCATCATCACCCTCGTCTACAAGCAGAAGGGGGAGAGGGAGGAACTCAGAAATTGGAGACCAATCTCACTGTTGAATGCGGATTACAAAATTCTGTCAAAGATAATCGCCAACCGGGTCAGGTCTGCTCTGGGGTCGGTGATTCACCCTGACCAAACCTGTGCTGTGCCGGGCAGGAAGATCGCTGAGAGTCTCGCACTCCTCAGGGATACAATCGCCTACGTGCAGGACAGAGGGTTGGACACCTGCCTGATCAGCCTGGACCAGAAGAAAGCCTT
>NC_057742.1:2409065-2436035 GCF_004010195.1 Chiloscyllium plagiosum
GAAGTCTGGAGAGGGATGCAGTGGTGTTTGTCGAGGTTCGACCCAAGCAGCGCTGTGACGTGGGACTCCGTGCTCTACGGTCTGTTCCCCGGGACGCACACCGAGAGAACATCAACTGTGCCTGGAGGATCATCAACTCGGTGAAGGACGCTCTCTGGGCGGTCCGAAACCTGCTGATCTTCCAGCTGAAGGAGTTGACCCCGACTGAGTGCTGCAGACTGGCACATTCCAAGGTCCAGGGCTACGTGTTGTGGGACGCGCTGAAGCTTGGGGCAGCTGCCGCCAAGGCGCGGTGGGGAAAGACCACCGTCTAACATCTGCCTGCCTAAGAAGAACAGGGGGCCCACGCAGTCATTTGGGCTCTGCTGACGCCTCAGCTAAAAATGTAATCGTACAGACCTGTAAATAGGAATGATTACTCTGCTTTCGGTATGCAAACAAATGGAATGTTTACATATGTATGGCATGTCCAGTTGTACAGATCATCAAAGTATTTTATGAATAAAGTATATCTTTGAAATAAAAAAAATAGAGTAGGGGAATGGGTCTGGGTGGGTTAGTCTTCAGAGGATTGGTGAGGACTTGGTCTGAAGGGCCTGTTTCTACACTGCAGGAAGACCTTTGACTCTGTTCCATTCAGTGTTTCACTTTCCACCTCATATTCACATTCATGGTTTTCATCAGCCGGTCCAGCTGAACTATGACACACCCATGAAGCAGGTGAGACTCAAACCTAAGACTTCCAGCTCAAAGGTAGGGGTACTACCACTGCACCACAGGACTCTCTAAAACAACAGCCCCTACCTACATGGGTCTATCACCCTGACATTAAGAATCTGATGCTCTTAACACCTAAGCAGATCATCCAACAGAAAGTGCTGCAGAATGTCAGTAGGTCTGACAGCAACAGAGCTAATGTTTCAAATCCAGCAAATCTTCTTCAGAACAGATCTAACCATAGTTTTCAAATGAATCTTTTCAGAGATATTATGACAACTTCAGAGCAGAAGGGACTTGAACCTGGATTGCAGGGTTCAGAAGCAGGGACTCCACCACTGCACTACAAAAGACCATCAAATCCACTTTCCTCACTACTGTATACCATATCCATCGATACCTCAAGCAGCTGAAAATCCTTTCAAACTCAACTCTTGAATTTACTCATGGTCTGAACCTCCAGAGTTCTCTAGGGTAGAGATTCCCACCAGCTCTTTCACACTGGAACAGATCAGCCACACTCTGTCCACATGTTGCTATTCATTGTGTCTCATTAGGTCAATATCCTGGAACTCCCCCCCCTCCAAAAGCACTACAGAGTATATAGGCCAAGGGGACTGCAGCAGTTCAAAAGGCAGCTCACCACCACCACCAGTACCTCAAAGGCAATGAGGGAGGGGCAGTGAACGCTGGCCCAGCCAGTGACACCCACATCCTGTGAATGAATAAGAAAGACGTTGGTCTCAACTATAGTGGAGTGGCCTACAAACATCAGGTCTATAGACTTGACTTCCTGCTCTCCCTACCCCTCCCTCATTTTTGATGTTTCACATCGTCTGTAATGGGCTTTGCATATAAATATCCAACTGGCTACACAGGTGACTTAATGTGGCAGTCAATAGTTTAAAAAAAACAAGTCACAGTGATTTAATGGTGGGAAAACTGTTTAGTTGTGTTTGATAATACTCCAGATACAAGATACAGCAGACTCAGGCTGGGAGGTAGTGGTCATGTCAGTGGACTAGCAATCTATAGCCCTCAGGTTTAATGCCCTGGGGACTGAGGTGCAAATCCCACTGGAGGGGCAGATGGTGAAATTTGAATACAACCAATATTTGGGATTTAAGAAAAGTTGGATTGACTGTAACCACTTTCAATGTTTGTAAAAACCCATCCAATTCACGAATGTCCTTTTTGGAAGGAACTCTACTGTAGTCTACACATGACTCCAGACCTACAGCACTGGGCTCGAATTAAAAAAAATAAAGCAGACCCAGGGATTGATCTGCAGAACTGTCTGTCCTGGGCTGGGCTGGGACTAACGTATGTATAGGCCGAGGTGGGACGAGGTTAGTTTAGGATATTTAGTCAGCCTGGATGAGTTGGACCAAAGAGTTGGTTTCTGTGCTGCATGTCTCTCTGGCTCTGAGTAGTAGCCCTAGTTTGGCGTTTAACAGTAAACAATGTTCCTTTCCAGTCAAGCTTCCTGAGTTATTACAGTACCACAAGAGGAAACATCGTTTCCACATCCTCCTTATCAAGATTTTATACATTTCAATCAAGTCACCCTTCCCTCTTATAACATCCACCTAGCCTACATATCCCTGGACACGATGGGCTCTTTTCTAATTAGACAACCATTCATTCCAGGGAAAAATCAAGTAATTCTCCTCTCAGTCGTCTCCCTATGAATTTACATCCTGCTATGAAAAAGGAAACCAAACGCATACACAGTTTTCACATAGTGGCAGAGATCTGTCACCAGTAGTGGATGCCAACCAGCTCAAACATTCCACTGAGGGGGATGGGAGTGCTTGAATCCTTGCGGCCAGTGAGGAGTTACCCTGACCACTATTTTCCCAGGGACACTTTATCTATCCATCTTCATGCCTTGCTGCCTTCCTGCACCAATCAGACAACACAGTGGCTCAGTGATTAGCACTGCTGCCTCAGAGCGTCAGGGACCTGGGTTTGATTTCACCCTCAGGTAACGGTGTGTGGAGTTTGCCATTTTCCCCATGGCTGTGGGTGCTCCGGTTTCCTCCCACAGTCCACACGATGCGCAGGTTAGATAAGATTGGCCATGGGAAATTGCCCATAGGGATGTGCAGGCCAGGTGGATTAGCCATGGGAAGTGCAGGGTGATGGGGAGGCATTCTGGATGGGATGCTGTTTGGAGGGTTGGTGTGGACTCAATGGTGAAATGGCCTGCATCCACTCTGTATGGATTCTTTGAACACAAAAACACTCATTGACAATCTGATGCTGCTTGGCTCAGCCACACAACCTTTTCCCCCCTCCCCTTTCTCAAAGAAATGTTCAAATAACAAAGCAATTCAATGTGCTGGAGTTTAATCGTCAGTCCGTGGAGGCGGAGTTGGCAATTCTATCAGGGTGAACGGCCCAGGGTGAACACTTGCGTACAGTCAGACTGTCTAACCCTGGAGAAGACAGTACAGGAAACTGTACCTGACCACTCACCAGCCTCTGACCCACATTGCCCCAGGAAACAGAGAGGGAGCATACTGTTACTCGAATTCTGTCACTCAAAGCAGCCTTTCCTCATACCACCATCCCAAAAATCTTGTATAATAAATGCACTTTAAATAATAAACCTTTCCATATCCAGGTTTTTATTAAACTGAGAGATTCACAAGAGTTATACAGCACAGAAACAGACCCTTCGGCCCAATTCATCTATGCTGATCAGATATCCCAATCTGACCTAGTTCGACATGCACATATCCTTCTAAACCCTTCTGATCCATATACCCATTCAGATCCATTTTAAACGTTGCAATTGTACCAGCCTTCGTCTGGCAACTCATTCCATACACGCATCACCCTCTCCGTTAAAAAGTTACCTCTCAGGTCCTTTTCAAATCTTTCCCCTCTCACCTTAATCCTATGCCCTCTAACTTTGGACTCCCCTACCCTGGGAAACAGACCTTGGCTATTCACCCTATCCATGGCCCTCATGACTTTATAAACTTCTAGAAGGTTAACCCTCAGCTGTTGATGTTCCAGGGAAAAAGGCCCCAGCCTTTCCCTATAGCTTAAACCCTCCAGTCCTGGCAACATCCTTGTAAATCCTTTCTGCATCCTCTCAAATTTAACAACATCCTTCCTATAGCAGGGAGACCAGAATTGTATGAAGTATTCTAAAAGTGGCCTCACCAATATCCAGTAACAGCGACAACATGACCTGCCAACCCTTGTACCCAAATGCACTGACCAATGAAGGCAAGTGTCTTCACCACCCTGTCAACCTACAACTCCACTTTTAAAGAACTATGCACCCACATCCCTAGGTCTCTTTGTTCGGCAACACTCTCTAGGACATTAACTGTGCAAGTCCTTCCCTGGTTTACCTTACTAAAGTGCAACATCTCGCATTTATCTAAACTAAACTCCATCTGCTACTCCTTGGTCCATCGGCCCATCTGGTCAAAGTCCCATTATACTCGGAGGTAGCCTTCTTCACTGTCATCTTGAACTCCTGGAGATTCCAGGCAGTATTGAATGGTTGGTGAGTGAGAAGGACACAAGACCCTGCACTTTGAGGTATATCTCATGAATATCAGCACCATTAGTTCACAGAGTCATCCACCCCAAAGAAGTGGCCCCATTTGGCCCATTGTTTCCCTGGTGGAACTGTCCACTTAGTCACATGTTCATTATTCTTCTCCCACAGCTCTGAAGATTGCTCCTTTATTGCTCCAATATATCTGAAATAACTCCACAGAGGCTGGTATCCCATCACGAAGGCACCCTTTATTTACATGTGGAGAGTGCTTGACACTGATCCAGCTCCCTCAGAGCCTCCTCTGAGTGTGAACAGGATGTCTGACTCTCCTGTTTTTGTCAGCCAGGGCTCGCTGATTCGGCCAAATTAACAGCCTCAAATCAGGGAACTCATTCTATGGGGTCCACCTGGCAGACCTCATTATAATCTCTACAGTATCCATTTGGTAAAACTGGCCACAACCCATCTTGGAGTTAAGGCTCTTGGCACAAGGTTAAACTTGGTGTGTCCTGACACTAACCCAAGAGAAAGGTCCTGAGAAGTTCTCTTCCTTCGCTGGGGACCATCAACTCCATGGTGATCTAGAATACTTTCTGCTGCTTGGTTCAGGCTCTGCAAAGGGTCGTCAGCCTTAAAACTAAACCTATGTTAATTATAATGTATGGTCAAGTCTGGGAGGTGGGCGATACCAGATTCACACACGCTGTTGCGATACTCGCGTAGTGTTTACAGAATTTACTGAATGGGAAAGGTGTTCCTCTGTCTGCCCAGGAACCAATAAATCTGAAAATAAAAGTGTTTCAGGAGAAAGGCAAGGCTTCAAACCCAAACTTACAAACACAATTCTAATTGCCCTGAATTCAGGCTGTAAATCTCTCCCACATCCCCAACATCACAAAAGGAAGTGACCAACCCATAATGATCAGACCATTTATCATACTGTGGGAGCTGACTGCATCACAGGCTAATTCACAGTCACAGTTCCTGCATTACAACAGTCACTACACCTTCCAAAATAAATTTTGTTGCCTGTAAAGTAGTTCAGGATGTCCTGACGCTGTGATAAAGGTGCTATATAAATACAAAGTTCTCTCTCTTTTCTTAGAACAAGCTGGTGTTTGACTCCAGGGTGAAATCCAGGAAGTGTCCAGCAGTGGAGAAGAGGTCTTGATCAGATCTGCCTTTCTCAATTGTATGTGCCAAACACCTGTGTCACAGTTTGGATCTGGATTTGTTGGACGGGTTGGGGAGAGTAGAAAATGGCAGCTGGGAAAAGGGTAAGATTCCTGCTTCATTTTAACAGTGACCATTTGATCTGATCCTTTGCTGACTGAAGGACCTAGAAAAAGATGACAGGTTATTATTAGATTAATGCTGTTTAAATAAATTTCCTCATTCTCCTTAACCTTTGCTTTTCACCTCACTTGTATCTCTTTACTGTGCCCAGAATCCCTCTAGCACCTCAACAAATACCTTCAGCATGAAGACTTTAATAGGTGTTTGGATCCATGTGGAGATAGTTATGGTAAACAGGGAGATGGGAAAGCAACAGTACACAAATTAAACATGAAAATTACAAGAAATAAAAACACATGAGACTGTGACTGTTAGTAAAGTGATGTTCTCAACTCATTCTCCTGGAAAGTCACTCATTCATAGTGACAGAGCCAGTACTGTAGCTCAATGTTATAGTGACAGACCTGCAACCAGTGCTGTATCCCAGCGTTGTATAGAGATAGACTGAAGATTATATTTAAGCCACTAAGCTGGTCACACCTGCTGGGAAAGGTCCCAGCTCATTCTTTAAATCTCTTGGGTACAGGTACTGCCTGTGTCTGAAAATACTGGCTTTGCTCTCACATTCTGGTGATCTGTGCTACTTGTTCCATTTGGAGTAAGAGATAAACATTTCAACATGTTTAGGAATCCGACACAATGAACCATCCCTAGTAAATAGTCAGCAATAAATCTAATGGGGAATTGAGGAGAGATACCCAGACACAGACAGCAATTAGATTGTGCACCTTGCTACCATACAGGTTAGATATAGTCACTCATGAGAGAGAAAGGAAAGGGAAGAATCTTCTACTGGAGTGAGAGGAAGTGGGGGCATGAGGTGGTGTAGACTCTGGTGACAAACAGAAACACCAACTTGGAACTGTTAAACCAAGGATGTAGACATGATAGGCCCAATAGCCTCTCTTTCTGCACAGTAACTGTCTGCGATTCTGTGTCCAGTTCTGTGCTATAATTCAGACATACAGATGGCAGAGAGAGAGACTTACATTGTTAGTGACTCCAAGCCTCCTGGAGATTTGCTACACAGACAAGACAGAGACATGGGATTAGAACATGTAACTCAAACACATTGCACACTGCATCCAGCCAGCACTGCACCTAGAACGGAGTTAGCTGGACTGCCAATCCCTGGGAGGCTAGACAATTGGTAGACATAGAGAGGGGGAGTAGTTTTTGAGGTGGGGTGAAGTACAGAACAAGGACAATAGATTGTGGCTTCTGAAACCAGCACCACTTTCCACACAGAGCGCAGGGCAATGGAATTCTGGAATTTTCTTTCCCCAAATAGCTGTGAAGAGAGTCAATTGGAAAATGTAAGACTGAGCTAAATTTGGGGGGGTGTGTCTGTGTGTGGCAGGAGGGTTACTCTAAAGACACTGGACAAAGCAGTTAGGGAGGTGCTCATTAGTCACAATCTGACTGTGAAAGACACAGGAGGCTGAGCGACCTCATCCTAGACCAATAACCCTTCCTTCAGAAAGGAATATCACAAAATAAGCTTAATATTTCCAGTTAAATTTGCATTCCCCAAACTGCAATCCAGCAACACCTGTTCCTGAAGTATTTTCTACATCTCCCCTCTACTGGAGAGTTTCTAACAGAAGGGTGCAGGGGGCGTCTCCATCAGGAAGCAATCCTGTCGTGGGAGCCCAGACAGCGGCTGTCATCTGGGGCTAGGGTGGGGTAAGATCAAGCTCAGTCCCTCTCTCTAACCAGACATTTGCTCTCTGACTCAGCAAGCAGGCCTGTGACCAGTGGAGTGCCACAAGGATTGGTGCTGGGTCCACTACTTTTCATCATTTATACAAGTAATTTGGATGTGAGCGTAAGAGGTACAGTTAGTAAGTTTGCAGATAACACCAAAATTGGAGGTGTAGTGGACAGTGAAGAAGGTTATCTCAGATTACAATGGGATCCTGACCAGATGGGCCAATGGGCTGAGAAATGGCAGATGGAGTTTACTTCAGATAAATGTGAGGTGCTGCATTTTGGGAAAGCAAATCTTAGCAGGACTTATACACTTAATGGGAAGGTCCTCAGGAGTGTTGCTGGATAAAGAGACCTTGGAGTGCAGGTTCATAGCTCCTTGGAGTCACAGGTAGGTAGAATACTAAAGGTGGTGTTTGGTATGCTTTCCTTAATTGGTCAGAGTATTGAGTACAGGAGTTGGGAGGTCATGTTGCAGCTGTACAGGACATTGGTTAGGCCACTGTTGGAATACTGCGTGCAATTCTGATCTCCTTCCTATTGGAAAGATGTTGTGAAACTCGACAGGGTTCAGAAAAGATTTACAAAGATGTTGCCAGGGTTGGAGGATTTGAGCTATAGGAGAGGTTGAATAGGCTTGGGCTGTTTTCCCCGGAGCGTCGGAGGCCGAGGGTTGACCTTATAGAGGTTTACAAAATGATGTGGGGCTTGGATAGGATAAATAGACAAAGTATTTTCCCTGGGGTCAGGGAGTCCAGAACTAGAGGGCATAGGTTTAGGGTGAGAGGGGAAAGATATAAAAAGAGACCTAAGGTGCAACTTTTTCACACAGAGGGTGGTACATATATGGAATGAGCTGCCAGAGGAAGTGATGGAGGCTGGTACAATTGCAACATTTAAGAGGCATTTGGATGGGTATATGAATAGGAAGAGTTTGGAGGGATATGGGCCGGGTGCTGGCAGGTGGGACTAGATTGGGTTGGGATATCTGATCAGCATGGACGGGTTGGACCGAAGGGTTTGTTTCCATGCTGTACATCTCTATGACTGCATGACTCTAAGCCCATTCAACAGGACATTGAACAATGACATACAAGCAAAGCTTATAGGAGAAACACGTCTCGCTTTTAAAACACAGGCAGACAATGTACAAGAGACAGACACAGTAACGCAACGAGGATTGTGATCTATGGGACGAGACAGAGTTCACAACAACACAAGGAACTTTGTAGGGCTTCAGTCTCAGTAAACATCAGACAAGAACAGAGGGAGTGTTTGGTCCAGTTTGACAGTTTTCTCAGAGATGATTTCAATTTGCCCCCCCCCCCGTCTCTAGCCGTCTTTCAAATCATTCCAGGTTTTACTTTCAAAATAAAAAGGTTAAACAGGTTAGACAGCCCCTGGTGGGTGCTGACAAAAATGTTCAAGGGGTTAAAAAAAAAAACAAATCAAAATTAAAATGTCATCTCCGTGTCAGCAGTGACGATGCCCTGCACATTCTGGGTTCGATTCTCCTTCGAAATGATTCAGCTGCCTTATCTATGACTTTCCCTCCATCATAAGGTCAGAAGTGAGAATGTTCACCAATGATTGCACAATGTTCAGCACCATTCACCAGTCCTCAGATACTGAAGCAGTCCATGTTCGAATGCAACAAAATCTGGACAATATCCAGGCTTGGGCTGACAAATGGCAAGTAACATTCATGCCACACAAATGCCAGGCTATGACCATCACCAGTAAGAAACAGAGACAATCTAACTGCTGCCCCCTGACATTCAACAGTGTTACTATCACTGAATTCCCCAATATCAACATCCTGGGGGTTACCATTAACCAGAAACTCAACAGGACCCACCATGTAGACAGGTCATAGACTCGGAATACTGTGGCAAGTGACTCACCTCCTAACTCCCCAAAGCCTGTCCACCATCTATCAGATGGAAGTCAGGAGTGCAATGGAATATTCCCCACTTGCCTGGATGGGTGCAGCTCCATTAAGAAGCTTGACCCCATCCAGGACAAAGTAACCCGCTTGACTGGCTCCACATCCACTCCCTCCACCATTGACACTCAGGAGCAGTGTGTAGAAGTTTCTGTCTAGCTTTGATAGGGTTTGATCCAGTCTCTCTGATATAGTGTTTGACTATTTAAGGGTCAGTGATGAACAAGAGGAAATGAAACGTGGGATGATTGTGGAATCAATGTGAATAGAACCCGTCTCACAAGGTGGAAGTGACTGGCATCACAAGGAGGTCCTACCTGTGCCATACTTTGCTCTGTTAAAGGAGTATCATCAACCTGGAGGGGTAGAGGAAAAAAACTCAATTGAAGTCTCAAGTCCTGAGGAGTCATAATTTACAATGCCACTCACAACAGGAATGCCAAATTTGCATCTTTCAAATAATGGAAATTATAAGTGTTTCAATTGCAGAAGTTCAGTGGAAAATGAGAGAGAAAGGAAAACAATTATATACACGAGACTACAAAGGCCAACCATGACCTCTGAGCGTCAGTGAGTGAAGTTACCTTTTGGAGTGCAGTTGCTGTTGTAACATAGGTAACTCAGCAACTAATTTGAATTAAATTGAATGGACTGTCAGGTGTACCGAGGCACAGTGAAAAGCTTTGTCGTGCGAGCAATACAGGAGGATCACAGAGTTAAGAAGCATAGACAATAAATAATGGGTAAACAGCAGCAAAAACAAAAACACAGGCTGATGTTAAGAGATAAAACAGTTATTATTAATTTTTAAAAATATGGTATTAAGTTTAAAGAGTATAGAACGATTGTAGGAAAAGGAAACTTTGATCTCCATGAAGGAGCTCGCAAGGAGTCAACCATATCCGGCAAAGTTCTCACAAACAGCAATGAGGTAAATGCTTACAGAATCATAGCAACATTATAAAGCTCACAACCACCTTCGAGGGCAATTAAGGATGGACTGTAAATGCAGGCCGAGCCAATGACACCCACAACTAATGAGCAAATGAAAGAAAGCACTGCAGGCCATTCAGTCTAGCTCTTCAAAAATTAAAAAAAAAAATCCAATCATTCCTGCTCCCCAAAATCCCAGCAATTTTTTTGTTAAGTCCTTCAAATATTTATATTATTCCTTTTGCAAGCTGCTGCTATTATCTTGCCTCCAATTCCCCATCAGATAACACATTCCAAAATTCTAACCACTCATTGTATAAATAAAGTTTTGCCTTATCTCCTAATGATGTTTTGGTATAAAATTCTATCTTTTGTTACTGCTTCCATCACACTGTCAGTTCATCTACAAACACTTTTAAGTTTTCTACCACATTTATTTTCTACCTCAAGCTCATCTGACTCATGCTCTCTTTCTCTCTCTCTCTCTCTCTTTCTGTTTAAATAAATCTTTCAGCAAATGCTGTACTTCCCCTACATTCTGCTGTACGACAGACAGACAGACAGACAGACAGACAGAGTGAGAGCACTTCTAGTCAGGACAATTGATAGCACACCACCAATGGACAGGAATTAAAAATCAGGGATGTGGAAATAGCCCAAATTGGACAACCAGAGAAAGATCCCAATAAATTTCTGATACTGCAGTAAAAACAAAGGGTCAGTTAGACTCGAAATGTCAGCTCTTTTCTCTCCTTACAGATGCTGCCAGACCTGCTGAGATTTTCCAGCATTTTCTCTTTTGGTTTCCGATACAGCAGTGACTGGCTATTTACATAACCCAGCCAAGCCTGGAAGAAGTCTGACATTTAAATTATATACCTTGCTGTGCCCCTTGACCTACACTGACCAACCTATCGTGAGGTCCCAACATTTACTAACTCAGTTTGGGGGTGGGTTGCTTATCCATTTCAACCTGCAATCAATACAACCAGAACAGCACACTGCATTAATGTCACACCCTTTAAAAGTGAAAAATCATATCAGCATAAACCATACAAAAAAGGTAAAAATCAGAGCATTACTCTCCTTGCTCCTCCTCATTTCAGTGGACATCATCCATGTGAGAAACCCTCAGAGGATATTTTTCCTCTACAACCTCGGGATCATTGGAAAACCCCTTAGAAAAATGTCAGCCTTTGCTCATTGGGTAACACACTCACTTCAAATTCAAGAAGTAATGTCAGACTTGAGCGCTTGATCCCGCACTGGCCAATCCCGGCCCGGGGACGAGGGGGGATCCCGCACTGGCCAATCCCGGCCCGGGGACGAGGGGGGGATCCCGCACTGGCCAATCCCACCACAGGGCCATGGGGGATCCTGCACTGGCCAATCCCGCACTGGCCAATCCCGGCCCGGGGACGAGGGGGGATCCCGCACTGGCCAATCCCGGCCCGGGGACGAGGGGGGGATCCCGCACTGGCCAATCCCGGCCCGGGGACGAGGGAGGGATCCCGCACTGGCCAATCCCGGCCCGGGGACGAGGGGGGGATCCCGCACTGGCCAATCCCGGCCCGGGGACGAGGGGGGATCCCGCACTGGCCAATCCCGGCCCGGGGACGAGGGGGGACCCCGCACTGGCCAATCCCGGCCCGGGGACGAGGGGGGATCCCGCACTGGCCAATCCCGGCCTGGGGCCGAGGTGGATCCCGCAGTGGCCAATCCCGGCCCGGGGCCGAGGCAGATCCCGCACTGGCAGAAGAGCTGCTACATGAAACCCAAGCACAAATGGTCATCTCAGTTGGTTGCAAAAGATCCAATGGCCACCATTTTTAAGAGTGAACATGTTATTTGTGTCCAGGACAAAATGCGTCCCTTGAAATGAACACAGCAAAGAGTGTTAATTTGGTCATTATCACATGACTGTTTGTAGGAACTTGTCATGTACAGATTGGGTGTTGTGTTTCCTACATTACAACAGTGACCACACTTTTAAAAAGTTCAACATTAGCTGTAATGTGCTGTAGAAAATCCAGAGATTGGAAATGTACTATAGAACTATTTTGTATTTATGCTGCTGTGTGCCAGAACATCCCGATGGTGGGTTGCGGCCCCCACGAGGGGCAGCTGCTGACACTTTGGGCTGGAGAGTTCCCAGACAGCACTCACTGCAGTCGACCTCTGACCGTGTGCCAACACCTGTGTGGCCCCTTTAAATCCTCAGGGTTTTTTTAAATAGTGGGCAAAGTGTAATAGGCTGTCACTGGGCTCTTGCAAAGTTCAAGGGAAAAGCAGGTCCTTTTCATTTTGGATGAAGCAGCTCCCAGTATTAGGTTTCACAGCACCCTCTCCCTCAATTATACCATCAAGCCTCATTCACGTTCTCACAGCAACTTCCAAAAGTACCAACAAAATAAAAACAAAACAGCGTCACAAAAGAGAAAAATGTTTGAGAAGAGCTGTCGTATGCTCTCCATGAGGCTGTTCGCAGCAGCACCTCATTGTAGAAATGTGGTGATGAAGTACAGGTTCCATCATGAGCTTATTGAATGAGAGTAGGAGAAAGTGAGGACTGCAGATGCTGGGGATCAGAGGTGAAAAATGTGTTGCTGGAAAAACACAGCAGGTCAGGCAGCATCCAAGGTGCAGGAGAATCGACGTTTCGGGCGTCGATTCTTCTGCTCCTTGGATGCTGCCTGACCTGCTGCGCTTTTCCAGCAACACTTTTTTCAGCTCTGATCTCCAGCATCTGCAGTCCTCACTTTCTCCTAGTTGATTTTAACCTACTGTGAACCCTCTTGCAAGGATGCCTTCCTTGAAGAAGCTCTCTTCCTCCCTTTCCTGAAGAAGGGCTTATGCCCGAAACGTCGATTCTCCTGCTCCTTGGATGCTGCCTGGCCTGCTGCACTTTTCCAGCAACACATTTTTCAGTTATTGAATGAGAGCACAGGTTTGATGGACAGAATGGCCTACCCCTACTTGTGTCCTCATGATCCAACACTCTACCAAACTCAATTGCATTCACAAATTCCTCACTGCACCGTCCTCATAACCTTTCAATTTCCTCAGTGATGGCATCAGTACTACTGCTGACGATATTGTACAAAGAGATAAATACACATCAGTCTATCAGTGGTAAACTCCTCTTCAGCTGGACATACACTTCCATGTGACAGCATGCAGGAAGGGCAGACCATGTCCACATTCTCTCCCCATACCTGCTCTAGCTGCTGTTAGTTCAGAGGCCGGTGGGACTGGTCTTCACTGTTCCCGCTGCTCGTCAGATAGTCAAACAGAACAAAGCCATAGGCTGATTCAGAGTCTGCCTGGCAGAGAGAAAAAGAGAGGGAAAGAGAGAGAGAGAGAGAGACACATACACACACAGACAGACAGAAAACAGCAAAGAACAAAAGATATAGTTGTCCCTAAACAGGAGAATGCAAACAAGGGTGTTGATATGTGGAATGTTCTGGGACAGCCACTTACCCTGAAATTCACTTTCTGAATGACCTGTTGTGGATCACTCTCCAGAATGACCCTGTCAGAGCAGCAGAGAGACAAAGTAAATTTGACACGACAATGGTTTATTTGATGTTAATCCAGCTCCCTCACCCCGGAAGACATCACATTTGTTAGGCCACTGTATTGCTGATGACACACCAGTTAAAACTCTACAGCCCACTATGTATAGAGTGCTTCCTGATATCACCCCCCAATAGGCTGACCCCAACTTTAAGATTTTGTTCCTAGTTCTGAATCTTCCACATCCCCCAACAACTAGAGGGAGGTTTCCCTCCATAGACCTTATAAATTACTGTTTTAATTTTAACACCTGAATTAGATTAGGTTAATCTTCTGAAAACAACATGATCGATATCAATTTACACAGTTGGTCCTTGTAACTTAACCCTCAAATAGCAAGAAACTGGCAAGCCATGGGATGGCAATTTTTTGACAGTGAATTTCTCAGAAAAGAAATATAAAATGTATAAAAACTAGCCTCACCCGCCATCCACAACCTCATCCAAGATAAGCAGCAACCCATCCATATTCTCCATTAGAGATTTCTTCTCTACATTTTTCCTGAAATTGTAAAATTAATTTTCAACAAGTGAAGGCTAAATGCCCTAACAATCTCTGAACCAGCCACAGTTGATAACAACAATGAAAAGCCAACTATGTGCATTATTATGGCATCTTAAATACATTCACCTGAGACATTTCGCAGGAACACAAGAAAAACAAAAGTTAATGAAGCAAATGAGGAAGCCGTAGGGCAGATGACCAAGGTGTGATTATAGGAGAACTGGTGAGACAGCGACTGTAAAATAGAGGGAGTAAAAACATGAGACCATGAGCAACAACAAGATGGAGAAACAGTGAGCAAGAGAATGAGCACTATAGGGAGTTAGACTCTCAAGTTAAGGCTTAAACAATTGAAGGAACTCCAACCAGTGAGGGCACTCCGACCAGTGATAGAATTAAAGGGAGCTAGAGATACATCAAGAAGGCAAAACTGTAGGAACACCGTTGGAGGAGGCTACAGAATTGGCAAGGAGGGAGGCTTCATCAGGATCTGAATAGCTGGATGAGAAATCTTGAAACCAGGATGTTGCTGGATTGGGAACCAATGAAAGGCAATGGCCACATGGACCATGTGGTGAAAGTTAGGATGTGGACAGCAGATGTTGGAGAAGCTCAAGTATTTCACTCTCATCTAAAGGCAGCAAACCGCACGGAAAAGGGTTTCTGCCGAGGGGCCAAGGCAGGTGCTGAAGCATCGGATTTTATGTGTGTGTGAGAGCGAGTATGTATGCACGCGAGAGTGAGTGTGAGAGTTCAGAAACCTGGCTCTGGGTTAATGAGGGCCAAGGTTACAAACAAAAACACTCAAATTCAGGCTGAGACCACAGCCTGGGCAGAGCAGAAATCAAATTGATGAGAAGGGAATGGAGATGATGGGAGAAGAGAAAATAATATTTTCGTAGGCTTACACAGGTTAAAAGCTTTGACTTAAGCAAGAGTTGTTAAAGAAAAATTCTTACCGTAACATTTGGCTCAAAGAGTCGAACAGGCAGTTGAGAACGGCCATTAACATGAGCTGTAAATAGACAGGATTTTTTACACATTACACAGACCATGATATTGTAAATGAATGCCCTTTACGTAATGACAGTAATAGACTAGGAGAAAACCAGAATGCAGCTGACTGTATTTGTAGTCACACCTATGACACTGGAAAACACACTGCAACTTACATCAGTAAAAGGGTAAACTAGAGAAAGAATATAAGTGAAAGGCAGAGGCAGAATTGGGTTCTAAGGCTGGTGTTATGAAGCTGAAGGAGTGTACTGTACCTTTAAGAGAAAGTGAAAACTGTCAAACACCTGTCGTCATGTCCGTGTGCTAGAAAATTTAAAAATGTAACGTTTGGCTGTGAAATAAATGGCTGAGCTTGATTGCTATGTTTTCACAACAATTTGAATTCAACCATCTAAATTATGCCCCAAGATACTAAAACCCAATTGCATTTGAATTTTACTGTTTTGACAATATTGAACCAATGAGATGATCCGATGTTTTGGAGTATAAAAAGCAGGCATTTTGGACAGTTAGCCATAGAGACAAAGAGCACCTACTGCCAGTACAGACTGCCTGCAACCCTTCTCTCTGAAATGTACCTTTTCACATGAAACAGCTTTGCAGCAGAAGACCAAAGACTAAACCAGGGACATCTACAGAGGATCAACACCACTGGCTGGTTTTGGAAATTGGTTTGCTGTAAGTTTAACAGGGGCTTGATTGGATTAGTATATTTGTTATAGAGTGGGAGGTAGATAACAAGTTTAAGGGAAAGGAGGCTTACAGTTGTTGTTTAAAATGTTCTCTTTTGGAGTTAAAGCAAAATTTTTTTTTTCTTTAGTGGAATTTGGGTAGTTCTCAGTCACTCATACTTTAACAGATTATAAGGCGAGGTGAGCTCTTCTGTGTGTTTAGTTTGAGTAGCAAAAGGGGTTACCCTGTGTCGTAACAATGGTGTACGGTACAACACCTCAGCATGGGTAACAATCAGTTAATGACATAACCAGTGAATGAGGCAAGGGAAATTTGGGATGCACGGGAGAATACAGAGGACACAGATCTTGGAGGGTTGTGGGGTTGGAAGAGTTTACCGAAACAAGGAAAAGAAAGGAGAGATTAGAAAACAAGGTCAAAAAATGAATTAAGGCATTATAGGAAGACCATTTAAAAAATAAAATGGCAATTTGAAGCAATGAGTACTACAGAGTAAAAAAGCAAGGAGGTGATATTGAACTTTTATAAGACACTGGTTAGACCCTAGCTGGAGTTGTATATAGTTATGGCCAACACATTATAGCGAAGATGTAATTGTATTGGAGAGAGTGCAGAAGTGATCTATGAGAATGGTTCTGGGAGTGAGAAACTTCAGTGGTAAGGATGGGTTGGAGCATTTGGGTTGGTTCTCCCTGGAGAGAAGGAAGCTGAGAAAAGATCTGATAGAGGTTTTCAAAAATCCTGAGTGGCCTGAATAGAGTAGACAGGGAGAAGCTGTTCCTGCTCTTAAAGGATTTAAGAATGAGAGAGCATGGATTTAAAGTGATGTGCCAAAAAAAAATACAAGGGTGAATGAGGCAAACCCTTCTCAGCTAGCAAGTAGTTAGGGTCCAGAATGCACTGCCTGGAAACGTGGGAGAGGCAGGTTTAACTGAGGTATTCGAGAGGGCACTGGATGGTTACTTGGATAGAAACTGTGTGCAAGGATATGGGAGATTGACCCTTAGATTAGTTTAGATTCCCTACAGTATGGAAACAGGCTCTTTGACCCAACAAGTCCACACCGACCCTCAGAAGAGTAACTCACTAAGACCCATTCCCCTACCCTATATTTACCCCTGACTAATGCACCTAACATTGTGGACAATTTAGCATGGCCAATCCACCTGACCTGCACATCTTTGGACCGAGAGAGGAAACCAGAGCACCTGGAGGAAACCCACACAGACACGGGCAGAGAATGTACAAACTCCACACAGACAGTTGCCCAAGGCGGGAATCAAACCCGGGTCCCTGGCGCTGTGAGGCAGCAGTGCTAACCACAGTCACTGTGACGCCCTGGGTAATGACGAGCAATGCAGGCATGATGGGCTGAGTGGCCTTCTTCTGTGCTGTAACAATCCTGTGATAGAGAGTGAAAGGAGCTGGGAATGGGTTAGGGCAGAGTTTAGAATCTGCTCAACAATGTCCATGCTGCGTGTGTTCCACATTCCTGCCCTCCCACTGTTCACTTCACTCCTTTCCTGTCTACACATCCTTCTGTTTCTGCCTGCCTCACGAGTTCAATGTCTTCAGAAACCAGAATTTGGGAACAAACGTCGTCAATGGGTAGAAACCTCCCTGACCCCAGAAACTGATAACATACTGAGCATGACTATAGACAGACTGAGAATTCTAAATCGTGAATACTTCCATTTTCTGAAATCCCCATACTGATTGTAAACAAAAGTAACAGGAGATTCTTTCAAGGTTTGTGTTGGTGTTGTTCTGAGCTAATTCCAGCAGGAGGCAGTGACAGAGGGGTATGCAACAACCTCCACTGGAGGAATTTGGACACTTATCTTGCCACAAATCTGCAGTGTTTCATTACTCAGCGAAAGTGTTTATTTTACCTCATTTTCCTGTGAGTTCCCCACGATGTAAATGTACAAATCGACCGAACTTTTATAGATGATGGTCAATCCTTCCAGGAATGCAATGTCGCCTGTTGCAGTTGTAGGACAGGGGATAAGAATTCCACTTGGATTAAATGGTTTTTGCATGTTCAGTTTTCTCTCATTCTCTAGTCGCTGCTTTTCATTTTACAGTTGATCTATGTCTTACCTTCCATCTACCCACTTTGGTTCTGTCTCTCTCACTAGCTTTATCTGACAGAAGTCCATCAATTTCTGGTTTGAAATTTTCAATGATCGTCTGTCTCAGATTTCGGACGCAGAGAAACAGAACAACCCTGTGTGTGGGGGAAGTGTTCCTGACATCATTCCAGAGTATCCCAAGTCTGATTTTAAGGTCATGCCTGTTTGTCCTGGAATCTCAATCACCTGGGAAAAACATTTCTCTCCATTTCATAAATCATACAGTACAGAAAAGTCTGCACCAACAAAAATCTACTCTAAATCTACACTAGTCCCAAGTTCGCACTAAATTAAAAGCTTTGAATGTTATGGCAAGTGCTATTCAAATATCTTTTAAAATGTTGTGAGGTTCCCCCCTTGAACTCCCCTCCAGGCAGCGCATTTCAGATTCCCATCACCGTCTAGCTGAAAACGTTTTTCCTCAAATCCCCTCTCAACCTCCTGTCTTTCACCTTAAAACTATGCCCCTTGTTATTGACCTTTCAAATAATTGAGGAACAGCTGCTTCCTATCCACCCTATTCATGCCCCTCATACCTGATGAAGGAGCAGCGCTCCGAAAGCTAGTACTTCCAAATAAACCTGTTGGATTTTAATGTCATAATCTTATACACCTCTATCAGGTCCCCTCTCAGCTCAAAAGAAAACTACCCAAGCTTCTCCTGCCTCTCTTCATAGAGAAATATTCCAGGTGACTCACTGGTGAATCTCCTCTGTACCCCTCTCCAGTGTAATTACATCCTTCCTATAATGCAGGGTCCAGAAGTGCACACAGTACTCCAGCTGTGGGCTAACCAAAGCTCCAATATAACCTCTCTCCTCTTATAATCTATGCTGTGACTGATAAAGGCAAGTATCATGTAGGTCTTTTTAACTACACCATAAATCTGTCTTGTCACTAAAAAGTTAAAAATCACACAACACCAGGTTATAGTCCAACAGGTTTATTTGGAAGTACGTTTAACTTTGTCCACCCCAGTCCAACACCGGCCCCTCCACATCATTGTCATCCATAAGGCATTTGTGAACAAGCACGCCAAGATCCCTGTGAACTTCCCCAATGTCCTGTCCTTCACTGACCAATCCCTTGTCCATTTACTGCTTCTAAAGTGGATCATCTCATGCTTATCAGGGTTAAAATTTCATCTTCCACTGATCTACCCATCTGACCAGTCCGTTTCTATCCTCCTATAAAGTGACACCTTCCTGCTCACTGTCAACCACCCAGCCAATTCTTTCATCCTCTTCAATAACCACAATAATTCAATTCTTAATTGTCTACTGTAATCTGTACAGTAGAAAAAGTAAATACTGAAAACGTGCAGCATCTGTGAGAGAGAAAAATCGAGTTAACATTTCAGAAGTGGCTTTTTGTCAGAATCAGAAAAGATGTTGCCTGGATAATTACAAGTTCAACAACACTCATCCAGGACAAAGCAGCCCATTTGATTGGCATCACATCCACAAGCATCTACTCCCTCCACCACTGACTCTCAGCAACAGCAGTGTGTACCATCTACAAAATGCATAGCAGAAATTCAAAGATCCTTAGACAGCACCTTCCAAATTCACAACCACTTCCATCTAGAAGGACAAGGGCTGCAGATAAATGGAACACTACTACCTGTAAGTTTAAATATATCACCATTGCTGGGTCAAAATCCAGGAATTCCCTCCCTAAGGGCATTGTGGGTCTAGCCACAGCACATGGACTGTAATGGTTCAAGAAGGTAGCTCACCCCCACCTTCCCAAGGGGCATCTAGGGATGGGCAATAATGCTGGCCCAGCCAGTAATACCCACATCCCATGAGTACACTTTTTAATTAAAAAATGTGTTCAAATCTTTAAGCATTTGTTTACTGACAGGAATTTTGTGAAAGATCTTTAAAAATCTTTATTTTCTTTGGAATACTCAGTTACATTTCTCAAAAGAATTTCTAAGAATAGTAGGAAATGGCTTCCTGACCTGTTGAATATTTGCAGCATTTATTTTATTTCAGATTTAAAGTAGCCACAATAATATTGCCTCTCACTACATTAAATTTCCACACAATTTAACTCTTCTAGTCCTATTAACACACTGAATCTGCGCTGCAGGCCTCCAGTTCATCTCTGACCAGGACTACATGCAACCAAGAATAACTCACTTTTTTCTGTGACGTTTTGGAGTCTCATTGAGATATCTGCCAACATTCCAACTCATTTTTATACCTGTTTTCTTATTTCAGTGTGTGGCCCCTTCAATCTCTCTGCTTCCATACAATAGTTCTTACTATTTAGAAATTACCCTGATCTTTCTTTCCTGGGTACAAGGTGGATGACCCTAATGCTTCCCTTGCACTGAAATGCATTGAGATAGTCTACTATTGTAGAAGTGAAGATTTCATGATCAGTTCAAAAAAGTTACGTTAGTTCTGAGAGTACATAAATATCTTGATAACATAACATCAGCCACCTGTTCGCAATTTGTTGCGCTCACATACTCTGTGACCTTCCCCTGAGTTCAGTAACTTTGAACAGTTTTCCCATGTATGTTGATCAGCAATAGGATCACCCATTAATAAGCTTCCAGATTAACAAGAGAATCAAAGCACATTGAAGCAGGTGGCAATGTGAGGTTGAGATCATCAGCCATATCTTACTGAATGTCTCAGTGGCCTTGAGGAGGCCAATGGCCTCCTCTTGCTCCTAATTTGTACATTTGTATGTTCAACACCTGCAGAGTTAGAAGCCTAGTTTAGGCAATGTGTCCTTGCAACTGAAGCTTGGTACCATTCTGGTTAGTCTCTGCTGTAACCCCTCCAATGTCAATGTACCCTTCCTGAGATGCAGGACCCAGGACTGAAAGGAAACTACTCAAAAGCCGCATTGGGACCAATTATCACAGCCAAAGCCACAGGTCCAAAAACCATACAGCCACCCCAAGGAGTGACAGGAGAGGGCAAGGGTGAAGGCAGAAAGATCAAACCACATTTAACAATGGCACTGGCAAAGGAGGACAAGGACACTTACTGTCACTTTTATGTGTCTTGCTAAAAATATTCTTTTCAAAGTTCCTCTGTTCCTTGGTGGAAGGATACGCATCATCATAATACTGTGGAGAGAAAGAAAGAGACAGAGAGGGAGAGCTAGGATCACTCCCATGAATGCTATAGAGGTAACAACAGCTTTATCAAACTGCCATCCTTTAGGAGTTACCTTGGCATGTAGACGCTCCCCATCATTGTCCAGGATGATGATTGCTTTGACAGTGTAGAGAGATGGCTCCTAAAAGCAGAGACAAAGGGACAGCTTGTTTCTGAGATTGGTTGGAACTCCCCATTCCCAGTACGGTTGGAGTTGCTGTCAGTGTTTGTTAACATCACCCACAGGGAGTCTGTTAAATGGCGGAGGGGGAAATCTGCCACTCTTCCTTTTATACCTCACATTGATTATTGTTCTGGGACCTTAAATGGGATCTGGAAACCCAATCAGGGGAATGCAAGCAACTCCCCAACCTAACTGTATCAGAGTCACTCTTGTGTTTCTACAGCACTGTTAAGGTAAGAAGGTAAGGAGTTAAATCTTCACTGAGACTGGAGTCAGAATCTAGACATTCCCAATGCAGAACTGAGGGAATGCTACACTGTCAGGTGAGGTGAGCTGTTAAACTTGAGTGAATGAGGGAAAAATAAAGTGGCCTAAAGAAAGATAGAATTATGGTCTTATGGGTGAGGGGAGTGGGGTAAGGGCCTTTATGTGGTATTTGATGGGACACCAACTTCCTAAAAAAGGGAACTGGACATAAAACATTTAAGAAAAACAAAAAAAAACCTTACCTGCCTAGACTTGCTGTGGTATCCAAACCTCTCCCCAGGAGGTCTGGCTGGTGATGGAATATAGCTCAAGCCTCCAACAAAGGTTGTTGACTGGGACTGAGTCTGGATGTTTAAATAAAGACCATCCTAGCTGGGGCAGTTGTATTACTTTTTTGTTCAAAGGGAAGGTTAATGTTTGAAAACTGTGAGAAGGTTGATGAGGCAGGGGAGGTGACAAAGGATTCCACTCATTTTAACTGCCTTTGCTTCCCTCCAGCTCAATTCCCACCAGATACAGAGGAGATTGTGGTTAAAGCCGCACAATCAGTGTGAAAACAATTATGCAGACTGTTGCCATGTCCCTTGGTTTTGCAATGGTCTCTTAGAGTGGCACAGATCCTGTGATATAAATGGGATGTAATTATACTGTAAGAGAAAGTCGTTCCCCATGGTTATGTCCTTCAGGAACTGCAAACCATGAAAAGCAAACATGTTTCATAACACAATATTTACTGAGCCTTTTACAGAGAGAGGACAAAAGAACAAACTTTCAAGGCCTGGTTGACAAAACAAATCAGTTTAAAGCAACACCAGAGACAGACTCAAGTTGAGGGAATGCCAGAAACATGGGTAGTTATCACTGTTCACCTTTTAGACTGATCCCAGTTTGACTGAGATACACATATTTGCTGTTACATTTCTTTAACAAATCTTTTCTCAACCAATCAAACCCCATGTGCAATATCTCAGCTTGTGGTGATCATACTGCTCACTAGCTCTAACCCTCCCATTTTAAGAATCAGAAGGCTATTGGTCCAGCCCCATTCCAGAAGACATGAGCACAAAATGTAAGCAACAGTCACTCCAGTACTGGGAACACTGCACTTTCAGATGTGCAGTCTCAGGGAAGATATTGGACCAAGGCACTGTCTGCATTCAGATGGGTTCCATGCAGCAACTAAGGAAACAAAGTTCTCCTCCGTGTCATGGTCAATATTTATGCTTCAAACAACACATTATCTGGTAATTACTGTTAGTGCAAGTGTTTTGTGCATAGATTGATTCCCAGTTGTCCCTTATATTACAACATTCTTTAAAACTAACTCAACTGACTTTGGGATGTTGCTAGGTTGTGGAAAGTGTTGTTTATACAAATGCAAGTCTTCCTGGAAGTGGAAGCAAGGTTTTGTTTTAAAATTGGCTGAAAACAGATTTTATAGAAATGCTTTGATGCCAATCAGGAGGAACGGGTCAAACTGACATTTATTTCTCACGTGCATAATCTTTATTATATAAATCCTGAGCTGAAAATGTGTTGCTGGAAAAGCGCAGCAGGTCAGGCAGTATCCAAGGAGCAGGAGAATCGACGTTTTGGGCACGAGCCCTTCTTCAGGAATTATACTGAGTCCTGAAGAAGGGCTCATGCCCGAAATATTGATTCTCCTGCTCCTTAGATGCTGCCTGACCTGCTGCGCTTTTCCAGCAACACATTTTCAGCTCTGATCTCCAGCATCTGCAGTCCTCACTTTTTCCCTATATAAATCCTGACTTTTGCATGAGGAAACCCTGCCTTTGACACTTGAAGTTTGCATGAGGAAACCCTGCCTTTGACACTTGAAGGCTTTAGAGTCACTTGCGGCATACAGATGTTTGAAGATCATGCGGACTTCAGCAAACAACATCAAACCACTCAATAAGGCTGCCCACCCAAAAACAAATACCAGGGAAATCACTGAAAGAAGTAAGCAACATCATAACCCGTGAATAATGTTGTTTCTATCTGTACTGCTCTGAGTTGATGGAATCCAGTGGCTATTTACAGATGTCAGGATACAATACTGAAAGACTACGTGTGTCTGCAAGACAGGATTTCGTAAAACTGTGTGCGGAGATTACCCCCATATGTAGTGCACTGGTACATCTGGTAAATTCTCTTCAACACTTCAGGGATCACAAGATGGTGCATACAGAAATTAATCTTAAATAACCAGAAATTGGATATTTGAAACAAGTACTAAATTCAGTGGAAATATTTGTGAATAAGCATCTTCAGAGAAAGTGGGTTGGTCAAAGCCCTCTGGAATTATATTTGGTCTCAAGACAAGAGAAACAAAGTGACTTGGATCCAGTCCACTCCCACCCAGAAGCCAACACCCTGCTCAAGGCCAGGGTGCCCAGTATTGGCAAATGGCTGGTTGCTGAGAGAATTGTTCAGAAATTTTTTTTTTAAAATTCACAATCCCCCCCACATCCTCACCCCTGACCCCTCATCTCTGCCACCTCCTCCAATCCTGGAAACCTCAAGATTGCTGCGTCCCTTCAATTCTGAACTGTGGGTAACTTCTGATTTCGGACACTTTGGCTGCATGTTCTGCATTGGATTTCTTTCTCTAAACTTCTCAGCCTCTCTCTCACTTTAACAAAGTATTTGGTCATGGTTCCTAATGTGTGGCTGAATATCAATTGTTTGGTTTAATGTTCTAAAGTGACTCAGTTGCTTCGCTAAATTTACAAAGCATTATACAAATTCTTCAACAGCTAGCAAATGCCAATACTGGATGTAAATTTTATATTTACAATATAGTGGTGACGCGGACCTGTAATGTTTATGGGTACCAAATAAATGTCACCACACCACAGCTATAACAATGTTTGGTAACTTCCTTCAAGCACTGCCGCAAGTGACTGGGATTGGTTCAAACATAGTTTGTATTCCCGTTTACCACACTCTGTTGAAGGAATCAGCCGCTTTTAATCTGAAGTTGTGGCAGTTTCAGACCCTGCTGTGCTCGCTCCAAGGCCCTGTAAACCGATCCTGCCTTCTGTAAACTGTGTCCCAGGTCCCACCCTGACTGCAACTCAGTGGCGTCTGTTTATTCTTAGACCCCTCCAGCTCAACGTGTCACATACATGAATGAAATAGAGCGACAGTTCCATATGCAAATAACCAGCCCTGTTAGTATTAATTTTGTAGTGAGTTTAAACGGCTAAGATTAAATTAGTAAAACAAATTAACAAGAATCTTCCGCCTATTCCCAAAGCAGTCGGATTTGAAGGGAGTTTAAAACTCTGTTGTTCCAAGGTCGTCATTTAAACGGACTCTCCGGGGTGCGAGTGCGTTGAAAAGTTGGAGTTCCAGTTTTTTTTAACTGCAATTCACACCAATCACCAGTCTACTGACACAGGCTGCTGCCTGGAACCTTCACACGTGTCTCTGCTAACGCCACATCACAGGTTCAGTCAGAGATCCTCGCTATTTACACAGACAGAATTACTCAAAAATCGTTCCCAGAGTAAAATACCCCCTTGGACATACCCTTATCTTTTGAAACAGTCAACTTTATAACCACGCGATTTGCATATATAAATTGTTGAATGTTGCAATAAAAAGTTAACTTTTTGATATATATATATATACACACACATACAGTACACACACGTAAATAAATGAAGTAACAAACATTGTATCAAAAGTTAACTTTTTAAAATTATATCCTGGTAAAAATTGCCTTCTGGTTAACAACTGGGAAAGTTTGCAGTATTTAGCCAGTTCGCCTGGTTTCACTTTGTAGTTGGGGTCTTTCCAAAACAAAGTTCTGTCATGCACTGACTTTTTTTCAGTTACAGAGCCAGAGTGTATGACAGAACCTTCGGCTTGGAAGACCTCTGCACGGCAGATCCTCAAGTCAAGTCTGGAATAACCCCAACAGACCGACTTTTGTTTAAAGAAATCCCATTTTGGTCGGAGCAGACTCTTTCTCTAAACGTTTCTTTCCAAATGAACACAACATCGGCACAAATCAGATCAGCAAAAAAAAACTTTTAATTTCGTGCTCTCCTCCCCTCTTCTCCCCCCCCCCCCCAAACATATGGGGATTTACATGCAAACCTGCATTTACAGGTTTAGCTGCATTTTTACTGGAACAATCTTTTCATTTCATTTTACAAAAAAAGTTAGCGACGGATTCTGGTGAAATCTGGTTCGGTTTCATCACAGAGTCGCAGACTGTGCAGGGTCTATATCTGTGCAAGCTGGTATGTGAAAAATGTCAGAGCAACACATCGGAGCCAATTCAGCGAGAAAGCATAGGGAGTCTGGGGAGGGAGACTGACTTCACCTTACTCACAATCTGTTTCACCAAGGCATCATCCACCGAAAGTGACATGACCTAAACAATGGAAGAAAGATAGTTGAAATGTACACCCCATACCAGCGCTGACGGATCCATGTTGCAGTAGTGCCGACGTGGACAAATCTTTCATCCACTCCCAGCCTCTGTGACTGGCTCCCTCGCCATAGGAGGGTTTATTTAGGCTGCAATGGTGTATGACGGGATTCTGGATGACTCCCAGCTGCTTGCTCTCATTTGGTTTGACTCGAATTCCTTGTTTCCATCCCCCCTCTTCTCCATTGCAGTTGTGTTTTTGGGTTGGAAGGCGCTGGTAAGTACTATCTTCACAGAACCCAGCTCCAAATATACAAAATCAGATTGCTGTCAATTTTTTCTCCAATCAACCTGTTCAGGGATGTTGGGATGCAACATTTGGGGTAGATGGAACCTGAATCCAGGCCCCCTGGCTCAGAGAAAGCGGCACTACCATTGTGTCCTGCATCTTTAAAGATCGAGGTGTATTCTCTAACATAATTTGCATATTTCTTAATCTGACATCCCCTCACACTGTTTTAAGACTACAGTATCACTTCCACTTTGTATTCAGGATTTCTGAAATACCTGATACGTGAAAAGTTACATTTCTATAGCACTATTAACTACCACAGAATATTCCAAAGCTTTCTGTCCAGTAAAAACTCATGAAACATACTCAAAAGGACCTGTACACGGGACAATTATTATCTTTGCCATTGACATAATGCACCCCATCTCCCTATAGGAAACCATATCAATTTGTACACAGCAAACTCCACAAATACATCAGCACCACTCCTCACCTCTTCCTCCGCGACATTGATGACTGCATTGGCGCCACCTCGTGCTCCCACGAGGAGGTTGAACAATTCATCAACTTCACCAACACATTCCACCCTGACCTTAAATTTTCCTGGACCATCTCTGACACCTCCCTCCCCTTCCTGGACCTCTCCATCTCCATTAATGA
>NC_057742.1:2436906-2438754 GCF_004010195.1 Chiloscyllium plagiosum
GCTTCAGGCTCACTGCCTTTATTCCTGATGAAGGGCTTTTGCCCGAAACGTCAATTTCGAAGCTCCTTGGATGCTGCCTGAATTGCTGTGCTCTTCCAGCACCACTAATCCAGAATCTGGTTTCCAGCATCTGCAGTCATTGTTTTTACCTTTTTAAACTCCACAAATAGCAGTGTGATGACCAGGTTACCTAGTTGAGTGATATTGATTGTACAGTAAGTATAAGCTCGACATTGGGGAAAATATCCTTGATCAGTTTCTTCAAAATAATTTCAATTCTTGTACATCCGAAGGTCAGCACCAGCTCCATAGCCAAGAAAGCCCAGCAGCGTCTGTACTTTTTGCGCAGGCTGAGGAAAGCCCACCCCCGACCCGCCCATCCTCACCACATTCTACAGAGGGTTCATTGAGAGTACCCTGAGCTGCTGCATCACTGCTTGGTTCAGAAATTGCACCGTCTCCAATCATAAGACCATACAACGGACAGTGAGGACAGCTGAGAAGATTATCTCCTCCGTCCATCACAGACATTTACACCACACGCTGCATCCAAAAGGCTAACAGCATGTGGAAGACCCCACAAACCCCTCACTCAAACTCTTTTCCCTCCTCCCATCTGGGAGAAGATACCAGAGCATTTGGTCTCTCAAGGCCAGACTGTGCAACAGTTTCTTCCCCCAAGCCATCAGGCTCCTTAACACTGTATGATCAGACTCTATTCCATCTGAAATTCTTTGCACTACTTTGAATTGCTGCTAGGAAAATGTCTATCATTTATCATTCTTCTATTACACTGTAACGTGTATATTTTGCACTTCTTATGCACTTTATGCTGTGTACGATTGTGTAGTTTGTGCTGTCCATGTAGCACCCACTGTTCTGCAAGAATGTTGTCTCGTTTTTACTGTATCAATTGTATTTGGTAGAAATGACAAATAAAAGCTTGTCTACTCTACTTCGGGTTTCAGTTTAACATTTTGCAGCACCAGGATACCTGCAGAGGTGTTTGTGCTCAAATCCTGGAGTCAGTCTTGAATATACACCTTTATAACTCTGAAACAAGATGATGACTGACTGACCCAGTGTGGCATGATAGATATTACAGGAAAGTGTAGATTCTGCGCAATACCCAGGAGCATCTTCAATGGCACATCTCAAATAATTCTCCCAGGTAATGTATCCCTGAACCAATGTTACAGAAATGGATTATCTCATCATTATCACATTGCTGTTTGTGATATCTTGATTTGTGCACATTCATTGCTGTATTTCCTACATTGCAGGCGGTGACTACAATTCAGAAGTATTTTGTTGGCTATAAGGTGTTTTGGGGATTCCTGAGGTCATGAAAATCATTATAGCTATGCAACAGCTTTTCTTTCTAGTTTCTATGTGGCATGTAATTGGATGAGTGTATATGTAATATTGGGAGTCTGTATATGTGATATAGTACTGGATAAGTATATAATGAATAGGATGTGTGTATATTTTCTTAACTTCACTCGTGGGATGTGGGTGTTGCTGGCTGGACCTGCATTTATTGCCAGTCAGCAAGTTTCTCATGAGAAGATTGTGGTGAGCTGCAGTCTTGAACTGCTACAGTCTATGTGTTGTTGGTAGACCCAAGTTATCCTTAGAGAGGGAATTCCAGGATTTTGACCGAGCAACAGCGAAGGAACGACAATATATTTCCAAGTTTGTGAGAAGATTTGTAGCTCGGGTGCTTGTTGTTGTGGTTCTGTTCGCCGAGCTGGGAATTTGTGTTGCAGACGTTTCATCCCCTGTCTAGGTGACATCCTCAGTGCTTGGGAGCCGCCTGTGAAGCACTTCTGTGATGTTTCCTCCGGC
>NC_057742.1:2439785-2445891 GCF_004010195.1 Chiloscyllium plagiosum
TTTCGCCAGTTTGTGTGATGGTGTCCCTGGTAGTGATACTATGGGTCTGAGTGGGATGTCTGGTTTGTGCACTTTAGGTAGTCCATAGAATCTGGGGGTGTTGTTGCTTTCAGGTTTCATTCTTTGTAGGTCCGACCTGGTTATCTGTCCGTTTTTTTGTAGGTTCCTCAGTGTGTTGTTTATCCTATTGGTGAGCTGTGGGGTGGGGTCAAACTCCCTCTTTTGGTAGGTGTTGGTATCTGCAAGTAGTTGCGCTTTTTGGATGTACTCTGTTTTGTCTAGGATGACCGTCATTCTGCCTTTGTCTGCTGGTAGTATGATTATGTTCTTATTGATTCTTAGTGATTTTAGGACTCATAACAGCACACAAACCAACAGCCACTCTCAGACAACAACTCACCAGAATGAAGGACCCGATACCCAGCATGAGCAAAACCAATGTAGTGTACAAAATCCCACGCAAGGACTGCACAAAACACTACATAGGACAAACAGGAAGACAGCTAACGATCCGCATCCATGAACACCAACTAGCCACGAAACGGAACGACCAGCTATCCCTAGTAGCCACACACGCAGATGACAAGCAACATGAGTTCGACTGTGACAACACTAATATTATAGGACAAGCCAAACAGAGAACAGCCAGGGAATTCCTAGAGGCATGGCACTCATCCACAGATTCAATCAATAAGCACATCAACCTGGACCCAATATACTGACCACTGCAACGGACAGCTGGAACGGACAACCGGAAGCGGCAGAGACAAACCACTATAAATGCCAGAGGAAACATCACAGAAGCGCTTCACAGGAGGCTCCCAAGCACTGAGGATGTCACCTAGACAGGGGACGAAACGTCAGCAACACTAATTCCCAGCTCGGCGAACAGAACCACAACAACGATATATTTCCAAGTCAGAATGGTGAGTGCATGGAGGGGAACTTGCAGGGGGTGGTGTTCCCATGTATTTGCTGCCCCTTGTCTTTCTAGCTGGAAGTGATTGTGGGTTTTGAAGGAACTGTCAAAGGATCTTTGGTGAATTTCTGGATATGATGCTAATCAAACAGGCTGCTCTGTCCTGGATAGTGTCAAGCTTCTTGAGTGTTGTTGAAGCTGCTCTTATCCAGGCAAGTGATAAGATTTGAGAACTTGTAGGTGATGGACAGGCTTTGTGGAGTCAGGTGGTAAGTTGCTCACTGCAATATTCCTAGCCTTTGACCTATTTTTGTAGCTACAGTATTTATATGGTGGGTCCAGCTGATTTTCTGGTCAATGATAGCTATCAGGATGTTGATAATAGGGAATTCAGTGATGGTAACACCATTGCATGTCATTGAATGATGGTTAGATTGTTTCTCACTGGTGAGGGGCATAGCCTGGCATTTGTGTAGTTCAAATGTTACTTGCCACTTACCAACCCAAGCTTGCATACTGTCCAGATGTTGTTGCATTTGAACATGGACTGCTTCATTATCTGAGGGATCATGAATGGTGGGTAAAGTAGTGCAAACATCCCCACTTCTGACCTTATGATGGAGGCCATTGATGAAGTAGCTGAAGATGGTTGGGCTTAGGACACTACGAGAAAGTGAGGCTGGAGATCAGAGTCAAAGTGTGGCACTGGAAAAGCACAGCAGGTCAGGCAGCATCCAAAGAGCATGAGAATTGATGTTTTGCGTATAAGCCCTTCTTCAGGAATGTGATGGGGAAGGGGGCTGAGAGATAAATAGGAGGGTGGGGGTGGGGCTGGGGGAAAGGTAGCTGGAAAGATGTGATAGGTTGGAGGGGAGGATGGAGCAGATAGGTGGGAAAGATGATGGACAAGGGGCGGTGCTGAGTTGGAGGGTTGGATCTGGGATGAGTGGGGTAACGGGAGATGAGGAAACTGGTGAAATTGATATTGATGCCATGTGGTTGAAGGGTCCAAAAGGGGAAGGTGAGGCGTTCTTCCTCCAGGCTCCGGGTGGCTTGGATTTGGCGGTAAAGGAGACCAAAACCCCACCCCCTGTGGCTGACTACTTCAACTCCCTCTCCCACTCTGTCAAAGACATACCACCCCCCAGCCCCACCCCCCATGGTAAGCACTGATGTCTCACAGTGCCAGGGACCCCAGGTTCAATTCTGATCTTGGGCGACTGACTGTGTGGAGTTTGCATATTCTACCCATGTTTGCGTGGGTTTCCTCCCACAGTTCAAAGATGTACAGGTCAGCTGAATTGGCCATACTAAATTGCCCATAGTGTTAGATGCATTACTCAGAGGGAAATGGGTCTGAGTGGGTTACTCTTTGGAGGATTGGTGTGGACTTGTTGGGCTGAAGGGCCTGTTTCCAACTGTAGGGAAGTCTAATCTAATATCCTCCCAAGCCCCTCTCCACCCCATTTCTTGCCAATGGCCCACTTTACTGGTACACTGCTTTCCCATGACCAATTAGAATGGTTACCACTCCTTGTTACTTGTTGAAATCAGTAAGACTATGAGTTAAAGAAGATACATTCTCCCTCTCCTTTTTTACATCTAATAAATAAAGCAGTTCGATTGAAATGCAAAAACACTATTTGGTTATTTATAAAGTCTCCCTAATGATATTTTTCTCCTAGTTTGCTTTCGGCAGTGATTTAATTTTAAAGTTCTTCACTGGACCAGGACAACACAGGACTGTTGGTAACTTTCACCTTTCACAGGATCACTCACCCTGACATCAGGAGTCAGTGGAAGCCCTCTTCATTCCCCAAAATTTGAATGATGTAGTGTCTTTGGAAATTTGAAGGCAGAGTTAGATAGATTCTTAATAAGATCATTAGGTATGTGGACAAAGCCTGCCAGTACACCACCCCCTCACCTCCATCCTTGGCCCCAGAACTTCCAGGTGAGACAGAGGTTCACCTACCTCTCTTCCAACCTAGTTTACTGCATCAGGTGTTCCCGATGTAGTCTTCTCTACTTTGGGGAGACCAAACGTAAACTTAAGGAACGGTTTACCAAACATCGCAGCCGGGTCCGCAGGGGCCGACGAGACCTCCCAGTCGCTGCCCATTTCAATTCCCCTAACCACTCCCTTTCTGACAATGACCATCCTTGGCCTCCTCTATCACCAAAACAAACCACAGCACCTATTGGAGGAACAACACCTTATTTTCCACCTGGGCACCCTACAGCCCAGAGGACTAAACATTGAGTTCTCCAATTTCAAATAACCTCCCTCCCCATCACCCGACTCCCTTCCAAGCCCCTCCCCCTCACTGCCGCTGCTCCCTGATACCAAGCGGATTCATTCCTCCCATTGACCAACCAGGTCGTACCCGCTACCTGTCTTCACCTATCTCCACTTCACCACCCTGCCCCTGCCACTCCCTTTATCTGCAGCTCCCCCTTCACCCACCGCCAGTCCTGAAGAAGGGTTGCACCCAAAACATCGACTTCTACACCTCCTGATGCTGCCTGGCTCGCTGTGTTCTCCCAGCCTCCTGCCTGGCTAACGTGGACTATTCAGAGCAAGCATGATCTTATTACATGATGGAGCAGGCTTGAGGGGCTTAGTTCTGCTCTTATGTTGTATCTTTATACAACATTTGGAATGAAACGGAGGGAAACAATTGAGCTTGGTGTGAAGGTGGCAGGAAGTTCTGGAAGATAGGAGTCAGAGGTTGGACAGGACTGAAAGATCAGCGATACATTAGTTTTAGGTTTTGAAGATTAATTATATGGAACTTTGTTTCAGGAGTTTCAATTAGTACAGTGGAGTTTATTTTAGGGTACAGCTGTTCCAGTATGGAATAGAAACAATAAGATTTGATTCCATCACTTGGCACCTCAACAGGTTGTACATTGTTCTGATTTTCAAGAAGTTCAGAGTGTATTGAACTGCTTCCTCTGGGGGCATTTCCTTGTTTATTTTATTTGATTTATTAATACCTGATGCTCAACTGGAGCTCAGTTGGCAGGCAGAAGTCCTGTTTGAAAAAGCATGCTTCACTGGCCTGCATTACAGTGACTCTGTATGATAGCTGACAATCATTCTGTAGGTGACATTTTTTATTCTTATTATCTTTATGGACTTTTGGTACAAATATTTAGTAAAGCAACATTTAATAGGCTCACTATTTTGATCCAACAGCCTGTTTTGGAGAATGGGTGAGCATCTGAAGGAGTTAAGCTTTTCACTGCCTGGGTGTTTAATCTGTGTGAGAAACCACACCAGTGTCTGAATCTTCACACCATTTCCCTGTCTCTTTGTGGAGATGGTTCTGATGAAAAGCAATTCTGGTCTCCCTGCTGTGGGAAAGATACTGTTAAACTTGAAAGAGTTCAGAAAAGATTTACATGGATGTTGCTGGGGTTGGAGAGTTTGAGTTATAGGGAGGGGCTGAATTGGTTGGGACTTTTTCACCTGGACTGTTGATGAGGGGCATGGATAGGGTGAATAGCCAAGGTCTTTGTCCCAGGGTAGAAGAGACCAAAACTAGAGGGTATAGGTTTAAGATGGGAGAGGAAAGATTTAAAATGGACCAAAGGGGCGACCTTTTCATGCAGAGAGTGGTGCGTGTATAGAATGAGCTGCCAGAGGAGGTTGTGGAGACAAGAAAATTGCAGATGCTGGAATCCAAAGTAGGAGGCTTGAAGAAGACAGTAAGCCAGGCAGCATCAGGAAGTGGAGGAGTAAATGTTTCGGTGTAACCTTTCTTCAGGACTGGAGGTGGGTGTAAGAGGAGTTGCAAATAAAGGGATGTTAGGGGTGGTGGTGAGGTAGGGATAAGGGAACACAGGTAGAGGGTACAATCTAGTTGGTGGATGGGAGGAATGAATCCAGTTGGTAGCTGAGGGGGTGAAGGTCGGTCAGAGGAATGGAAGGGAAGGAGAGGGGCTGGGAAGGGATGGGAAGGGAGACTATTTGAAATTGGAGAACTCAATGTTGAGTCCTCCGGGCTGCAGGCTACCCAGGTGGAAGATGAGGTGTTGTTCCTCCTATTTGCAGTCTGATTCACTGCAGCAATGGAGGAGGTTGAGGATGGTCATGTTGGAATGGGAGTGGGAAGGGCATTAAACTAGTTGGTGACTGGGAGGTCAGGGTGGCTCCTGTGGGCCTGGCTGAGGTGCTTGGCGAAACATGCCCTGAGTTTGCGTTTGGTCTCACCGATGTAGAGAAGACCACCTCGGGGGCATCTGATGCACCAAACTAGGTTGGAGGAGGCGGGTACAATTACAACATTTAAAAGACATCTGGTTTGGTATGTGAATAGGAAGGGTTTAGAGGGATATGGGTCAAATGCTGGCAAACGGGACTAGATTAATTTAAGATATCTGGCTGGCATGGGCATGTTGGGCTGAAGGGTCTGTTTCCGTGTTGTATAACTCTACGACTCTAAAAGCTCCTGCAGCCTTCATGATGTCCCCACCCTTCTCACCCGCAGCTGTAATCTGGAACTCTGATCGCTGGCTGTTACACTGCTTCCAGTGCTGACTACCCTGCCTGTGCTTTCCAGCTCATCAGTTCCCAGCCACAATGGGGTCACCCTGACCTGTAATCTCTCAAGTCAAATGTTCAATTCCCACTCGCCTCATGTGTTTTGAGGGGTTACTTCTGCTGCCAATGTGTGTGACAGGATCCGCACCATCACAAGGTGAGACTGATTCAAAGTGGGCTGACTCAGGGAGGTGGTGAAGGGGGTGGGAAACTGGAGTCTTATGGTCAAAAATGGTCAAATACTTTTACCCTTAGAAAATATTAGATCAGTTTCCATGTTCACAGTAAAGTCTGAGAATTATGTTTCGCCACACCATCTTTCCAACAATGAATAAGAATGGGTTACACCATTTGTTAAAGCACAAAGTTTGACAGAAATTAATTCCATCCTGACCTTAAATTTACCTGGACCATCTCTGACACCTCCCTCCCCTTCCTGGACCTCTCCAGCTCCATTAATAACGACAGACTTGACACCGACATTTTTTACAAACCCACCGACTCCCACAGCTACCTGGATTACACCTCTTCCCACCCTACCTCTTGCAAAAATGCCATCCCGTAATCCCAATTGCTCCGCCTCCACCGTATCTGCTCCCAGGAGGACCAGTTCCACCACAGAACACACCAGATGGCCT
>NC_057742.1:2445951-2454790 GCF_004010195.1 Chiloscyllium plagiosum
CCACGCCCCCCTACGACCCCCCCTCCCATCCTGGCACTTTCCCCTGCCACCGCAGGAACTGTAAAACCTGTGCCCACACCTCCTCCCTCACCTCCATCCAAGGCCCTAAAGGAGCCTTCCACATCCATCAAAGTTTTACCTGCACATCCACTAATATCATTTATTGTATTCGTTGCTCCCGATGCGGTCTCCTCTACTTTGGGGAGACTGGACTACTCCTAGCAGAGCGCTTTAGGGAACATCTCTGGGACACCCGCACCAATCAACCAAACCGCCCCGTGGCCCAACATTTCAACTCCCCCCTCCCACTCTGCCGAGGACAGGCAGGTCCTGGGCCTCCTTCACCGCCGCTCCCTCACCACTCTATACCTGGAGGAAGATCCCGTCATCTTCCGCCTCGGAACATTTCAACCCCAGGGCATCAATGTGGACTTCACCAGTTTCCTCATTTTCCCTTCCCCCACCTCACCTCAGTTCCAGACTTCCAGCTCAGCACTGTCCCCATGACTTGCCCTACCTGCCTATTTTCCTTTCCACCTATCCACTCCACCCTCCTCTCTGACCTATCACCTCCATCTCCACCTTCATTAACCTATTGTACTCTATGCTACTTTCTCCCCACCCTCACCCTCCTCTCATTTATCTCTCCACCCTGCAGGCACTTTGCCTCTATTCCTGATGAAGGGCTTTTGCCCGAAACGTCGATTTTCCTGCTCCTCGGATGCTGCCTGACCTGCTGTGCTTTTCCAGAACCACTCTAATCTAGAAATTAATTATGTTTGGAGCATATTGTTATACACTATAATTTTTAAGTTTCATATTCCTACCAAATTTGAGTTTGTAAAGCAGCTGATTCTGATGTTAGAACAATGATTAGACTTCAAAGGTACTTCACTGCAAGCACCAAAACATAAGTGAGGACATCTCAAAGTCATAAAGGGCAATATAAATGTAAATTCGTCCACGGCTGGAGTGTCCTGTTCAGATCTGAACACCACACTTCAGGAAAGATAATTGACCTTGCAGAGGAATCGTACAGATTAATGAGAATGATGCTAGGCTAGTAGTCAGAAAGGGGTCGAGAGTGTGGTGCTGGAAAAGCACAGCAGGTCAGGAGCAGGAGAATCTACATTTCGGGCATAATCCCTTCATAAGGAAGGTTCTCATGAAAGATTACAGACTTCCAGTGCTGACCAGAACTGTTGTGTTGTCAGCCTTTTCTGCTCTAATTTCAGATTTCCAGCAACTGCAGTATTTTATTTCTGCAAGAAACAAAACTTGAAAAGTCAATCATTACTTGATTAAAAGAACACGGAATAGTACCTTCATTAACTAGTGTCAGCGAATACTTAACAACAACAGCTTGAAGGCATGCATCCTTTATCAGCCAAACTGCAGTTTTTGTCCGAGGTGTAACTCAAAGTATTTTTATTTTATGCCCATGTGTGTTTTGTTCATCATTACAAAGAATGCTGGTGCAATGCAATTGAACACATTTCATTTTGCCCACATAGCACCAAAAATAAGAATCGCTAGGATATACAATACATTACAGGCAGAGTAAAAGTCCTTTTAATTAAACCAAAGTACTGTTGATCTGAAATAAAAACAGGAAGAGTCTGAGAAACTTAGCATCTGTGGGGGTGAGAGTGCTAATAGTAGAAGAGGAGAGATATTGATGCATAATAGGTATTAATGATAGGTGTGAATTGTAGAAAATAGGTCAGGTCTATTGAGAGCAAACCCATTCAAACAAGGTAATGGGGAGTGGGGTGGAAGGTCATATAATCAAAATCAAGGGCAGCGTTCATGGTCTGAAGTTGTTGAACTCAATGATGAGTTCTGAAGGCTGTCAAGTGCCTAAGTAGAAAATGAGGTGTTGTTCTTCTACCTTGCAATGGGCTGTACTGTAGCACTGCAGCAGCCCGAGGACAGAAATGCGAGTTCTTTCTTTCTTCCTCAAACATTACAGATGCTGTACAGAAACTGTGGAAACCTTACAGGGCTACACAGCACAGTATATCTTAAACAGCAATGGTGCCTGGACAGGGAGGGTGCTAATGTTAATGCTAGGTAGTGAGGTTGTAAAATAGTCTCCATTCATCAACTGATGAGCACAAAATTAGAAACAAGATCAGAAATTGCTGGAAAAGCTAAGCAAGTCTGGCAGCATCGGTGGAGAAAAAGCAGAGTTAATGTTCCAGGTCCAGTGATCATTCTTCAGTTCCATTGTTGTGTATCTGACCCAATGGTTGGGAATATCTTTTGCATTAATTAGATGCCATGAGTACTCATTAACACCCCAGCCATTAGAAATTCATTCAGAGGTACAATCTTGTTGGGTAAAGATGGGCAACAAATCCAACTCTATAGATGAAGTTTGTACCTAGCATGGTAGACATCATTCCAGAAACGATCCAGAAGACAATTTTGATGGTCTGGAATACTTAATACTGTACTGTAACCTATTATGGATACAATTGTTTCCAAGAAAAATGAACGCTTACACATTAGAATTGCACGTTACAACCATCCTAAAGCAAGTGATGTTAATGACTTTCCCCTTACCCTTTTTGTGGGCAGTAGACAAGAATCATAGAATCCATAGAGTGCAGAAAGAGGCCATTCGGCCCATCGATTCTGCACCGATCCTATGCAGAGCATCCCATGATGTTGGGCTGAACATGATGCCAAATTAAACTAATCCCTTCTGCCTGCCCTTGGTCCATGTCCCTCAATTCCTTGCATATTCATATGCTTACCTAAAAATCTCTTAAAGCCCCCTTTGTATCTGCCTTCTCCACCATTCTTGGTAGTGTGTTCCACAATCCTACCACTCTCTGTGTAAAAACACTTGTCTCTCACATCTCCTTTGAATTTTCCGCCTCTCACCTTAAATGCATGACCCTTAGTTTTAGACATTTCAATTCTAGAAAAAAAGATTCTGACTGTCAACCCTATCTTGACCACTCTATGTACTTGCGTGACCACCTTCAGGGAGCTAGAGACTTGGACCCCAAGATCCCTCTGTACATCAACGCTGTTCAGGCTCCTGTTTTTAATTCTATACTCTTCCTTAACATTTGATCTCCAAATATCTCCACACTGGCATAGATTAAACTCCATCTGCTATTTTTCCACCCGTATCTGCTACTGACCTATACCGCACTGTATCCTTTGACAACCTTCTACACTGTCCACAAATCCACCGATCTTTGTATTGTCTGCAAACTTACTAACCCACCCGTCTACATTTTCATCCAAGTCATTTATATGTATCACAAACAGCAGAGGTCCCAGTACGGATCAACATTAGTCACGGACTTCCAGCCTGAAAAAACCCTTCCACCCTCTGCCTTCTATGGGCAATTTCTGATCCCATGCATCTTAATCTTCTGGATGAGTCTACCATGAGGGACCTTGTTGAAAGCCTTACTAAAATCCATGTGGACAACATCCACTGCTCTACCCTCATTGATCACCTTCGTCACCTCCTCTGAAAATTCAATCAAGTTAGTAAGACATGACCTGCCCTGCACAGAGCAATGACGACTGTCCCTAATTAAGCCCTTATCTATGCCCTTCATAATTTTACAAACCTCAATAAGGTCACTCTTCAACCTCCTACACTCCAGTGAAAAATGTCCCAGCCTATTTGTATAACACAAATCTTCCGTTCCCAGCAACATCCTCATAAACCTTTCCTCCAATTTAACCCCCACCAATTTAATAATATCCTTCTTATAGCAGGATGACCAGAACTGCACACAGTACTCCAGAAGAGGCCTCACCAAAGTCCTGAACAACATCAACATGATGTCTCAACACTCAAAGATATGAGCAATGAAGGTGATTGTGCTAAATGTTTTCTTCACCATCCTGTCTACCTGGGACATAAATTTCGAAGAATTACATACCTGAACCCCTAGGACTCTCTGTTCTATAGCACTACCCAGGGCCCTACCATTAATTGTCTAAGTCCTGCCCTTGTTTATTTTACCAAAATGCAACACATTGCATTTATCCAAAGTGAACTCCATCTGCCACTCCTCAGCCCATTGACCTAATTGATTCAAATCTGTTTGAAATCTTAGATAACCTTCTTCACTGTCCACTATACCACTAATTTTGGTGACATCTGCAAATTTACTAACAATGCCTCCTGCATCCTCATCCAAATCATTTACATAAATGACAAACAAAAGTGGAACCAGTACCTATCCCTGTGGAACACCGCTGGATACAGGTCTCCAGCTCAAAAAGCAAGCCTCTACCACAATCCTCTGTCTCCTATTGTAAAGCCAACTTTATATCCAATTGGCAAGTTCCCTGAAAGCCATGTGATCTAACTTTACTAATTAGTCCATCACGCAGAACCTTATCAAAGGCTTTATTAAAGTTCAAGTAAATAACATCTACCGCTCTGCCCTCATTAACCCTTTTGGTTACTTCCTCAAAAAAGTCAAGTTTGTGAGACCCAATTTCCCACATACAAAGCCATGCTGACTTTTCCTAATCATACTGAGCCAAACTTCTACCTCTTTCCAAGGAGCGTCCACGCTTACTCTCAAACAACAAGATTCTGTCTGTGCTTTCTGATAAGATGCAGCAAATTGATGAGAAATAGGATGAGAGTCGAGGATAGATCCTGATGGGATACCACAGGAATACATTAGAATAATACATGTCCTCATTTTGTTTGTTTTCCCCTCCCAATTTATGCTGTGAATTGTGCTGAGTGAAGAGAGGGTAAACGTTGCAGGACCTCATCCTGAGGTAATAGCTACTGTGTTTCCAAACAACAATCCACTTGTTGCTCTCATTGAAATTATTCATTGTCAAGTGACAATATTGTCTTACTTCTTGTTTAAGAAACCAGCAAACCTGGAGCCACATAAGTTGAAATCATTACAATTCAAACAACCTTTCTATAACTATGCATTCAGACTTGACTATAAATCACAGAAAATAATTGGGAGCCATCTACTTACACAAGGAACCAGTCACTGTCGGCCTTACTTGAGTTATGAACTCCTGTTCAATTTCCTCTGAATATTCGCTCCCATGTTACATGAAAATGAATGAAAAGAACATGCATTTATATAGCAACTTTCAAACCTTCAACACATTCCAGAAGTTTTTACAGCTAGTTTTTTTTTGAGTATATTTAGCTTAAAATGAGGCAAACACCACGCCCAATCCGTACACAACAAGTTCCCAAACAGCAGTGAGATAGTTTCCCAGTTTTGAATGAAGGTTCCATGTTCTAGAGGAACTTTCTTGCAAAGCTGGCATTCAGTGAGTAACACTCTTGCCTCTGAATTGGAAGGTTCTGATTTCAAGTTCCACTCCACAGACTTGAACACATAACTGACTCTGACAGTTCAATGCATACTGAGTGAGGGCTGCACCAGTGTGGGTGCCACCTTTCTGATAAGATTAGGTTAGACTTATTTATTTATTGTACAAATATAGTGAAAAATGTTGTTTAGTGTCACCACTGTCCAGCACCTTCTTGAAACACAGACAAAAAAAAAGCAAGCTGCCAAAAAGTGATGAAAATACTTAATTTTTACATTTCCTTCTTGCTATGGCTCACAAGTATCATTGTCTCCACAGTCACTGCCACAGTCACTGCCACATGCTGGCACTCTGTGGGCTCCTCCAGTTTGCCATGCACCTGGAGCTAACCACCATGTCACCACTGTTGCCATACATCCTGAGTCAGTTCTTCCAGCATCATCATTGTTGCTGCGGACGATAAGATATTATACCAAGGCTCTATCTTTCCTCATTGATGAAATAGCTATTTCAAAGTGAATTGGAGGTGTTCTTCCTGATGTCATGGTCAACATATAACTCTGAACTAACCTACCAAAGCACGTTACACTGTATATGCTTATGAGATTTTGCTGCTTATAAATTGGCAGCTATGTTTCCCATATTAAACAGTGAATGTACTTCACAGGTATGAAATATTTTGGGATGTGTTTAATACTGATGACTGCAATACTTTCTTTTTCTTTTGATTTTTATATAATTTTTTGCACATATCTGATCAGGTACGAGGCCCTACTTTATTTTGATCCATTCTGACTGAAAAGAATGATTGGCATTTTTGCTCACCATCTTGTTGGCCTGGATGGAAACCTTCACCTCTGAATCAGAAGATCAAGGATGAAAAATCCACTCCAGCCAGTCCTAGTGCTTAAAGTTTTGGATTAATGCTCATTAAGATTCTTGCCAATCCTCCTGTTCCCCACCTGCTTCAATACATAGCTTGAGGGAGTCCTTAATATTCTCCTGTCATCCAGTTTATCAATCTATCTGTTACCATAATGATCATTACGGTCATAAAGAATTTGTCATGTCAGTCCATGTTCATATGGGGATCAAGGAAATAACAGAGGAGTTAAACAGATATTTTCCATTGCTCTTTACAGTGGAAGATACTTTGAATATACCAGTACTAACAGAGAACATGGGGGAGGAATTAAATGCAATTGCCATTGCTAGAGAAATAATATTAGTCAAACTAAAGGCTGATAAACCCCTAGCTCTGATGGCTGGCATCCAGGATCCAAAAGGAAGTTGCTCCAGAGATAGTGTGGTTGTAATTTTCCAAAACTCTTTTGGGTTCTGGAGAGGTACCAGCGGATTGGAAAAATGCCAGTGGATTAGTGACTATGGACCATTAGCTTAATATCTATTATCGAAAGATGTTGGAATCAATTATGAAGGAAGTAATAGCAGTACATTTGGAAAATCATAATCGAACCAAGCAGAATAAGCAGAGCATCATAATGTGTGACTAATTTATTAAAGTTCTTCAAGGAAGTCTCAACGAGAGGAGAGCCACGGGTGTATCATATTTGCACTTCCAGAAGTTATTTGATAAGGTACCTCACAAAAGTCAAAAGATAAGAGCCCATGATGGTGGAGGTAGTATATTGATGTGGATAAAGAATTGGCTCACGGGCAGGAAACGGCGAGTGGGGAGAAGGGCTTCTTTTTCAGATTGGCGACTCGTGACCAGTGCAATTCCACAGCGATCACTGCTGGGACCACAACTGTTTACCATATATATTAATCACTTGAAGGAAGGAAGTGAATGTACCATAACCAAATTTGCAAACAACACAGAAATAGATGGAAAGACAAGTTGCAAGAGGGAATAGCTTACAGAGATACTGACAGGTTAACTAAGTGGGCTACACATTGGGAAATGGAGTATAATGTGGGGAAAATGTAAAGTTGTTCATTTTAGAAAAGAGAACAAAAGAACAGAATATTTTTTAAATAGAGAAAACTGTAGAAATCTGCAACACAAAGGTACTTGGAAGGACTTGTGCACAAAACACAGAAAACTCATACACAGATGCAGCAGGTAATCAGGAATCTAATGGAATGTTGGCCCCTAATCTCAAGGGTGGTGGAGTACAAGAGTAAGGAAGGCTTACTGTACAACGTGCAGCTGAGGCCACATTTGGAGAACTGTGAGCAGTTTGGGTCCCCTTATTTAAGGAAATGTATTTGGGCGGCACGGTGGCACAGTGGTTAGCACTGCTGCCTCACAGCGCCAGAGACCCGGGTTCAATTCCTGCCTCAGGCGACTGACTGTGTGGAGTTTTCACGTTCTCCCCTTGTCTGCGTGGGTTTCCTCCGGGTGCTCCGGTTTCCTCCCACTGTCCAAAGATGTGCAGGTCAGGTGAATTGGCCACGCTAAATTGCCCATAGTGTTAGGTTAAAGGGGTAAATGTAGCTTGTTGGGCCGAAGGGCCTGTTTCCACACTGTAATGTAATGTAATGTAAAAATGTATTATTTAATTGGAGTCAGTTCAAGTAAAGTTCACTAGGATGATCCCTGGTATGGAGGGACTGTCCTGTGAGCAAAGGCTAAACAGGTTGGGACTTTATTCCATGGGGTTTAGAAGAGTCGGAGGTGACCTCATTGATACATATAGGATTCTTATTGGGCTTGGCAGGGTCAATGCTGAGAGGATATTTCCCCTTGTGGGAAAATTTAGGATGAGAGGGCATAGTCTGAGAATAATGTGGTGCCAATCTGAGACTGGGGTTAGGAGAAATGTGTTCTCTCAGATTGTTGAGAGTCTTTGGAGCTCTTTGCCACAGAGAGCTGGGTGGGCACTGTCTTTGTGTATATGTAAGGCTGAGATGGATTGATTTTAGATCAGTCTGGGAGTCAAAAGGCCTGCTCCTGTGCTGTAATTTTCTTTATTCTTCGAGTCAAAGATTATAGGGAAAATGCAGGAAAGTGGATGTGAGGAGTGCCAGATCATCCATGGCCCTAATGAATGACAGTTTCGGGCATAAGCCCTTCTTCAGGAATTGGCTTACGCCCGAAATGTCGATTCTCCTGTTCCTTGGATGCTGCCTGACCTGCTGTGCTTTTCCAGCAACACATTTTCAGCTCTGATCTCCAGCATCTGCAGCCCTCACTTTCTCTGTAATGAATGACAGAGCAGACTTGAGAGGCTGAATGGTCTACTCCTGTTCTTTCCTGTTATGGTCTTATATATGTGGATAGTGTTGTGATTGTAACAAGGTCAGCCAGGTGGACCTCATAGAATATGAGTTCCTTGATTGGGGCTGTTAATCTGGTCCAATCAGGGAGCTCTGGATAACAGTTAAGAACAGCAGTGTTCGAAAGGTGTGTCAGGGCGGACTGAGAACTGGAAGGGGCATGGGGTGGACCGAGAACCAGAAGGTGGGTAGGGGCGGGCTGCCTTAGAGTGGTCGGAAGGTGGGAGGGATGGGGGCTTGCTGGGTCTGTATTGTCTGCACTTTTGTATGTAACAGTACTGTCTAATGTACAACT
>NC_057742.1:2456953-2479121 GCF_004010195.1 Chiloscyllium plagiosum
GGGTTAAAAAAGAAAATAAAAAAAAAAATAAACAGGAATGTGGTTAAATTTAAAAGAAAAATAATCAGGGGATTCGACAAAAAAAAATCAGGTGATTGTCAGGTGGTAGTGTGGGAAGAAAAACAAGAAAAAGAAAAAAAAAGACGGTTAGAGAAGCCAGAAGGTGGGTAGGCTGTCCTGATTGCTGTTGTCCTGGAGGGGGGTTTGGGGAAGCAGGACGGGCTGCCCTAGAGGTGGCCGGAAGGTGTGTCAGGGTGGACCGAGAACTGGAAGGGGCATGGAGTGGACCGGGAGCCAGAAGTGGTGTAGGGGAGGCTGCCTTAGAGTGGCCGGAAGGTGGGAGGGATGGGGGGATGCTTGCTGGATTTCTGGGGAACTGTATTGTATGCACTTTTTTTGTGTAATTGGACTGTCTTGTCTGTAAAAATGTAATTGTTACTGTCTTGTATTGATTGAAACTGGGATTTGAGGTTTGTTCACATTTCCCCGAAAACTGGTTGGACGATAGGGTTTGGGGCCTGGCTTTGCTGCTCCACTCCCTTGTAAAACTGCTGCTTTTTTATATACAGCTGTTAATGTTAATTGTTTTGTAAACTGTGAATTGTTTAATAAAATATAAAAAAAGAACAGGAGTGTCAGACATCCTGTTCACTCTCAGAGCTGGCTCTGAGGGAGCTGGATCAGTGTCAAGGATTCTCCACAAGTAAATAAAGGATAACTTGGTGACAGGATACCTGGCCTCTGTGGAGTTATTTCAGTGACGATGAGAGTACGATATAAGGACTCCAGAAGTGTTGGTCATGGACAATGGGAGGTCATTTATCAGCAAGAAATTTGACTATTTCCTAAAGTCGAATGGAATTCAGCATGTTCAAAAAAACAGGAGTGTCAAAAACCCTGTTCCCTCTGAGAGCTGGCCCGGAGGGAGCTGGATCAGTGTCAAGGATTCTCTGTTTGTAAATAATGGGTGACTTGGTGATGGGATACTGGCTCTGTGGAGGTATTTCAGATACATTCCTTGTAACTAATTTTATGAAACATTATTGGGGGTTGGCAGTAATGTGGTGTAATCAGATCAGCCATGATCTTATTGAATGGCAGAGCAGACCTATCTACAGTATAGGTCTTCGTCGATCAGTATGGAATTGAAGTGCCAATCTAGATTTCATGCTCAAGTCTCCAATGTGGGATTTGCACCCTAGCATTCAGAAAAACAAGGAAGTATTCTACTTACTGAGCCATTGACACGACCTTAGTAAACCTCATCTTGTTTGTATTCACCTCTGTTTTCCCAAGCTTGACATATTTAGACATGTCAAAGGTCCCCTGGGATTGGAGCATCACCCTTCAATGTAGCATCAAACATTGGTCAACAATAGCCATTTTCCATGCAATGTAGCTGATGGAGCCAGCAATTAAACTACATGTACTGTCAAGTCAAGTCCAGGAGCATGTATGCAAACTTCAGCGTGAATTAATACTTTCAGGAGCTCCTTTCTAGGAAGGTTTCACCATCATGAAATGTGAGCTGAAGAAACATTCTCCATTCCAGAACACAACTTCAATCCATCATTACCAGTGACTACAATAGGCTGCTACCATAGGTCTTAATACCTGGTATACATTTAGCAACAAACATCACCATCTGTTTTTATTTGGGTACACACACACCCCATTGGTCCAGATTGTTTTCAAGAGCTAAAATTCAGGGACTAAGATCCAAGTCTTGGACTTATCCAGAGCAGTGAATGCTCTAAATATCTCTGAGGGAATTGCTGAAACAGATAGTGTGACAGAGTTACTGAGCTTGATTATGAAAGGATTTTATTGATAGGGTGAGGGAGTTACAACGTCCAACTGTGCACTGAATCCCAATGGACTGAATCCATTCCCATTCACTGCCATTACAAAGAATTTCAATGAGTCATACCCTTTTTCTGCATTCTTTGCAGGATTGCAATGGACTAAACTTAATGCCATTGTACCCAATCTGTTCTCCAATAATATTGAAACAAGACATCCTGTGTCAAGAATAAAACATTCCTCAGTTGTCCCGTGCTTTCTGAAATGGCCTTAAGAGCTGGAGGTGCAGTTCTCTGTACAATGTTGGAATCACATGACCTTCCTTTGTACTTCACATGGGTGTAGTTGCCTGGCAGGAAGGTAATGATTTATAAAAGGATATCACGTGAGATTTCTTATTTTATGTACTGTAAAAGAAGGTGTTTTAGTCTTTTGATGCTACAAGCCATGTGTAAAACAGTAATGGGATACCAGAACTGTGCAGATTTGTGTCACAGTTTGATACGGTGCTATAATAATTACAAACTAATTACTATAGGGGATGCACTAAATATTCTCACAGTTGTTCATCAGCCATTGGAAGGGCTGTGATTGTAACGTTTAGGAAATATATAATTTTCAGACCTTGGTATACAGCTCCTTTGAAGGAATAATTGGTGCCTATTGAATAAGACGTTAAACTGAGGCTCTTCCTGTCCTCTGAAGTTCCCATGGCACTACTCAAAGAGCTGGAACATGCTCCCAGACTCCTGGTCAATGTTTATCCCTCAGTCAACATGACAACAACAGCTTGTTTGGTCATTTATCATATTGCTGTTTCCTTGCTGAGAGTGAATTGCCTGCCACATTTCTTACAACACTGACTTCAGAAACGACTCTACTGGCTGTAACACACTGTAGATGCCCTCAGGCCATGAAAAGTACTATATAAATGTGATTTACTTTATCCACAGTTCAGCGAAAGCCAGCTTCAACAACACAAAAGTTGTGATTTTTAAAGAGTATACTGACTTTTTTTATATGAGTGATGCGTATAATACAACTCAAGTACATTCCTTGGATTTATTGACTTCAGGCTTCTCACTCAACTACAGTAACCATTTTCTTTAAATGAAGACTTTTGTTCCTTTTTCTTTCCTGATACTGCCCTATGCTGGACATCACCCCTTTGGTGCTAACTGGTTTCTAATGCCTCACATATGTCCATCCTTGTTGCTCATGGCTAATTAGCATGTAAAAACACTAGTCACTACCTCAATTGTTAATCAGAGATTTATCTTTCATGTTTTACAACCAATAAAAGGAATCATTTCTAGGAAGTTTTGTTTTATACAGCGCTATATAATAAATCATTAATGATAAATAAATTGTTAAATCCTTCTGTTTTCAATATGTAAACATCTAACCAAGATGGCGGCACAGTATTAGGGCTGTGTTTGGCCTTCTGAGCCTGGTGCCTGTCCGCTTTCCTTTATTTTTGTTTCATTCTCTTTAAAGCCTTCTGCGACAGGGCCATCAGCACCAGCACAGCAGCGAGAGCGGGCCATTTGCAGAATGGTGGCCGTCTTCTGGCATATGGAAGGGGCGACAGCATGTTCGTGCCTCCTCCCATCAATCGGCGGCGGTAAAGCTCCTCCTGAAAATTGGCGCCATTGGAATCGGCAGCATGTTTGTGCCTCCTCCAGGGGATGGAAGTGCCGGTAGTGGCAGCAACAGCAAATCTCTCCCCTGCAATCGGAGTATGGCAACTTTGTCCACTTTTCACTGTACGCCTGTACTTGAGCACGTGACAATAAAATCTAATTCTGGTAAGATACAACATAGAAGGCTATTTAGCCCATCATGAATGAGTGCTCTAATTTTTTTCCACTCCCTTGCACTTTCCCCACAGCCCTATTTTTTTTTCCCTCCCTTTCAAGCATTTAATTGAATTGTCTTTTGTAATGTAACTAGAGAATTTGCTTTTGTTCTGTCAGGCAGTGCATTCCAGATAGAGGCAGGAGTAGGCTAATTAGCCCCTCAAGCCAAAGCCTAGTCAGATCATGTATCTTCACTCCATCTATCCATTTTTGCCATTATCACAATCTTAACAGAGAAGATGATAGCCAAGTGGCAATATGGCTACCCTATTAATCTAGAGACTCAGGTTCAAATCCAACCATAGCAGATAGTGGAAACTGAATTCAATAAAAATCTGGAATTAAGAGTCTAGTGAAACAGTTGACTATTATTGGAAAAACCTATCTGGTTTTCTAACATCCTTTAGGGAAGGAAATCTGCTGTCTTTACCTGGTCTGGTCTACATGTCACTCCAGACCCAGAGCACTCAACCAGTAAATGTTGGTCCAGCCAGTGATGCCCACGTCCTGTGAATACATTAGAAAAATCTATCAAAACACTTATTGCTCATCCCTAATTGTCCCTGGTGAAGGTAGTGCTGAGCAGTCTCCTTGAATCAGTGCAGTCTTTGTAGTATAGGGACATCCATAGAGCTACTGTACTGTATAAAATAAACTTTTGTCAGGGGTTTAGTCAACTCAGAAATAGCTATTTTTGTTAGAAGCAAACTTATTCTCACAATAAGTGGAAAGGCTGGTTAAAAAACTAACGTATAATGTGCAATTAAACTGTATCCCCTTGATCCCAAACATACAACACATTCACATGAAAGGTGAGATAGTGTAGCTGTGCAGAAATGATACGGCTTTTTAAAACAAAACACAAAGGGAAGTTCAGTGGGTAATAGAATGCTAGCTTTTTATCTTTTTATCTCAAAAGCTATGGGGTTTAAAAATAGGTCTTGTGAAAAGTGTACAAGTAACTAGTTACACCACAGCTGGAATATTGTGAACAGAAATGACTCCCTTATTTAAGGAGAGATATACTGGAATTGGAGGTATTCCAATGAAGGTTCACTAGGTTGATTCTGAGTACAGAGGGATTTTCTTCTGAGATGTTGAATAGGTTGGCTTATACTCATTGGAGTTTAGGAGGAGAGGAGACCTTACTGAAGCACATAAGGTACTTAGCAGACTTCACTGGAGAAATCTATAGAGGTTGCTTTTCCTGAGGGAGAGGTTAGGATCAGAGAGTATCATCTAAGAGTAAGCAGTTGCCCATTTTTGATAGTTTTTTTTTAAGAGGATATTGAATATGTGGAATTCTTTACCGCTGAGGGCAGTCAAGGATGGGTTGTTAAGTATATTCAAGACCAAGACAGATTTTTAATCATGAATGGAATCAAAGGTTATGGTGGTAAGGCAGTAAAGTGGAGTTGAGGATTATTGGATCAGCTATGAACTTTCTGAATGACGGAGTGGATTTGAGGGGCTGAATGGCCTGCTTTGCTCCTACATCTTATGGTCTTATCTCAGACTTAAAATTAACAATTGAGTAATCAACTGCCATTTGCATTGGAGTGTTTCAAACTTCTATCAGCCTTAGAGTCATAGAGATGTACAGCATGGAAACAGACCCTTTGGTCCAACCTGTCCATGCCGACCAGATATCCCAACCCAATCTAGTCCCACCTGCCAGCACCCGGCCCATATCCCTCCAAACCCTTCCTATTCATATATCCAACCAAATGCTTCTTAAATGTTGCAATTGTACCAGCCTCCACCACATCCTTTGGCAGCTATTCCATACACATACCACCCGCTGCGTGAAAAAGTTGCATCTTAGGTCTCTTTTATATTTTTCCACTCTCACCCTAAACCTATGCCCTCTAGTTCTAGACTCCCCGACCCCAGGGAAAAGACCTTGTCTATTTATCCTATCCATGCCCCTCATAATTTTGTAAACCTCTATAAGGTCACTCTTCAGCCTCCGACGCACCGGGGAAAACAGCCCCAGCCTGTTCAGCCTCTCCCTGTAGCTCAGATCCTCCAACCCTGGCAACATCCTTGTAAATCTTTTCTGAACCCTTTCAAGTTTCACAACATCTTTCTGATAGGAAGGAGACCAGAATTGCACGCAATATTCCAACAGTGGCCTAACCAATGTCCTGTACAGCTGCAACATGACCTCCCAACTCCTGTACTCAATATTCTGACCAATAAAGGAAAGCATACCAAACACCTTCTTCACTATCCTATCTACCTGCGACTCCACTTTCAAGGAGCTATGAACCTGTACTTCAAGGTCTCTTTTTTCAGCAACACTCCCTAGGACCTTACCATTAAGTGTGTAAGTCCTGCTAAGATTTGCTTTCCCAAAGCAGATGTTTTATTCCAAAAGGCCTAGTTCTTACTTGAAAGTCCTGACCCTAATCCCAGACTCCCTAGTCAGTGAAACGATTTTCCCACGATGAGCTCTAAGGATTAGTCCAATAGCAGTGTCATTATGCCAGTATATCAGCTCAAATCTGTCTTGTTTACAACTCAGCATTATTTTTACAGAGAGATTTGGTTTATTGGTTATTGAACATATTCAAGACACAGTTTGATTAATTTTGGGTAGCAAGAATTGAGGATATGGAAAAGTGCAGGAAGGTAGAGCTGAAGTTGAAGGTGATGATGGTGTAGGGGCAATGTCACTGGACGAGGAATCTAGAGACCCAGCTAGTGGAATTTAAATTCAATTAATTATAATCTGGAATGTAAATTTAGTCTCCATAATGGTCACCATGAAACTATCACTGATCATGTTGAAACACATCAGTTTCATTAATATCCTTTTGAAAAGGAAGAATGCTGTCCTCACTCACTCTGGCCTACATGCGACTCTTGATCCATTACCGTCACATTGACTCTTTACTGCTCACTGCCTTGACACTGGCAAGCCACTCAATTTAAAGGCAATTAGGGAGAGGCAACAAATGCTGGCCTTACCAACGATGCCCATATCCCAAGATATGACTTGTTAAAATCCATGATCTTATTGAATGGGAAAGCTGCTGGCTAAGAGCAATGTGGCCTTCTCTTTTACATTATATCTTATTTACCATTCATTAGCATTTGCTACTACTATGGGGGAATATTTAAATGAGAATGGTGAGGTGATAGGAATCTGTCCAGTGAGATAAAATTGATTGAACTGCAAACGGAAATTAAAGATAGAGAAGTAGAAAGCAAAAATGAAAGGCAGGGGAAAATAAGGACCAGCAACAAATTAGGCCATAGTACAAATAAATGTAGAAAATTGTTAAAGAGACAAGTCTAGAGATACTACTTCTAAATACTCAAAGTATTAATAAGGTATACAAATTAACATCATAAGTAGTTGTAAAGGGGTACAATATGATTGTGGCTACAGACACGTAGCTGTGGGGTGACCAAAGCTATGAACTGACCATCCAAAAATATTCAGTCTTTAGGAAGGACGGGGAAAAAAGAAACAAGAGGTGGAGTGGCGTTGTCAAAGATGAAATAATAGGAAAGGATATTGGCTCAGAAATAAGAATCAGACTGGATGGAAGTAAGAAGTAACAAGGGGCATAAAATGTTAATCAGAGTTGACTATAATCCTCCAAACAGTAGAGATAAGATAGGAAAAACAGTAAACAGGAGAACAGAGATGCATGCAATAAGGGTGCTCCAGTAATCATGGGTGATTTTAATCCACATGTAGGCTGAGCAAACCACGTTATCAAGATTTTATTGCAACAAGAATATTGAGACACTAACTAGGGAACAGGTTATCCTATATTTGATTGTGCAATTTGAAGGGGTTAATTAATAACCTTGTTGTGAAAGGGCCTTTAGGAAAAAAGTGAACTTAATATGATATAACTCTTCATTTGGATAGAAAGTTGAATCCAATATGAAATGATGGTCCTAAATCTAAACAAAGTAAATTACATAAGCTTGAGGGGTGAGTTGGATGTGATAGATTGGGTACCTTCATTAAAAAGCAATGGCTACTACTTAAGGAACAAATATATGCATTACAACAGTTAGTCATTCTTTTTGGGTGAAAGAATACCACGGGAAAAATGGCCCAACAATGGCTATTCAAAGAAACTATTGCTAGTATTAGACTCAAAAATAAGTCATATAAAGTTGCCAGAAAAGTTGAAAACCTGAGGAGTAGTTGAGCAAAGGAGAAAGGAAAAGTAGAGTATGGAATAAACTTGCAAGAAACATAAAATGGACTGCAAGAGCTTAAGTATGAAAACATTAAAAGGTTATTCAAGTCAAATATTCACTCCTTACAGTCTGAAACGGGAAAATTGATAATGGAGAACAAGGAAACAGAGGCACAATTAAATAATTACTTTAGTTCTGTCTTTACAGAAAAGTCCCATAAATACTCAGGATGCAAGCATCTAGTGGGAAGTAGGAATTGAAAGAAAGTAACACTAGTTTAAAAAAAAATGAGGACATTAATGGGACTGAAACCTGAGAAGTCCCAAAGGACTACACACAAGGATAGAGGTGGCTATGGAGATAGTGGATGTGTTGGTTGTCAGCTTCTGAAATTCTGTAAATGACCTGTCAGTCTGGAGGGTGAAAAATATAATTATTATTTAAAAACAGAGGGAGGAAATAATAGAAAATTGCTGATTGGTCTCACACCAATAGTACAGAAATGCTGGAATTCATCATGTAGGATGTGATAACAGAAGACTTAGGAAATGCCAGTGGGTTTACCCAAGGTCTATATGAATTTATGAAAGGGAAATCACATTTGACAAACGTAGTGGAATTCTTTTGAGAACATGATCCAGAATAGATAATGAAAAACAAGTGGATGGGGTATATTTGAATTAATAGAAAAACAGAATGACAGAGTCAGTGGTGACTGGTTGGGAAGGAGTGATGTCCAAAGGGACCTGGGTGTCATTGTACACCAGGCATTGAAAGCAAGTGTGCAAGTGCCACAATGAGTTAGAAAGACAAATGGTATGTTGGTCTTCATTGTACATGGGATATTATACAGGATTATAAATGTCTTACTGTAGCTGTACAGGGCCCCTAGATAAGACCACAGAGTCATAAGATTTGTATAGCAGAGAAACAGATCCTTCAGTCCAACTCGTCTATGCTGATCAGATATTCTAAATGAATCTCGTCCCATTTGCCAGCATTTGGCCCATATCCCTCCAAACCCTTCCTATTTATGTACCATTCCAGATGCCTTTTAAATGTTGTAATTGTACAGGCCTCCACCAGTTCCTCTGGCAGCTTATTCCACACGCATACTATCCTTTACATAAGAGTGTTGCCCCTCAGGTGCCTTTTAAATCTTTTCCTGTTCACCTTAAAACTTTACCCTTTAGTTTTGGACTCCCCTACCCTGGGAAAAAAAAAGATGTTGGCTATTGATTCTATCCATTCCCTCATGATTTTATAAATCTCTACAAGGTGACTCCTTAGACTCTGATGCTTCAGGGAAGAAAGCCCCCTGCCTTTTCATCCTCTCCTTATCACTCAAACCCTGCAACTCTGGCAACACCATTGTAAATCTTTTCTGAACCCTTTCAAGTTTAATAACATCTTTCCTATAGCAAGAGGACCCAGAATTGAACGCAGTATTCTAAAAGTGGCCTAACTAATGTCCTCTACAGTTGCAACATGATACCTTAACTCCTATGCTCAATGCACTCCCAATAAAGCAGAAAGTGACTCTCCAGCATCTACAATCCTCAAAGTCAAAAAGGCTAGTGCTGGAAAAGCACAGCAGGTCAAGCAGCATCCGAGGAGCAGGCGAGTCAACATTTTGGGCATGAGCCTTTCACCAAGAATGTTGCCATTGACTCTCCTACTCCTCAGATGCTGCCTGACCTGCTGTGCTTTTCCAGCACTCACCTATAAGGGCAAGCATACCAAATGCCTTCTTCACTACCTGTGACTCCACTTTCAAGAAAATATGAACCTGTACCCCAAGGTTGCTTTATTTAGCAATAGTCCCCAGGACCTTACCATTAAATGAGTAAGTCCTGCACTAGTTTGCCTTACCAAAAAGCAACACCTAACATTTATCTAAATTTTACTCCATCTGTCTCTCCTCAGCCCATCTGATCATGGTCCCATTGTATTAGGAGATAACCTTCTTCACTGTCCACTACACCTCCTATTTTGGGGTCATCTGCAAATTTACGAGTCATGCCAGAATATGTTTAAGATATGATTTGGAGATGCCGGTGTTGGACTGGGTGTACAAAGTTAAAATTCACACAACACCAGGTTATAGTCCAACAGGTTTAATTGGAAGCACACTAGCTTTCAGATCGTCGCTCCTTCATCAGGTGGTAGTTTAAGATAGATTTCTAGAGGCTAAAGGTATCAGTTCTGACAGTTTCTCTCTCTATAGATGCTGCCAGACTTGCTGAGTTTTTCCAGCAATTTCTGCTTTTCTTACAGATCTTCAGTATCACGTTTCACTTCACCGTATCAGAATCTGTGCCTGCTCAGAACAGCAGTGTCAGTGATTAACCTTGCAATTCTGTGCAGAATCCAGGAACTGAAAGTAAACAGGCTGTTTCCCCTCTCCAACATGGCCACCTTCCTACCCAACACCTCAGGTCACATAGCAGCTGCTCGGTCCTCAGCTTCGCGGAGCCCATGGTCATGCGCCTCGCTCCGTCCCACCCCTGGAGCGGAAAAAAATCTGCAAGTCATGGTGTCACGGGGCAGGGGGGTGAGGGGGAGGGGCAAAGCAACCGTTAAACTCCAGCCCCGCCGCCAACTGCGACGCTTCCCACGACCAAACAACCGTTAATTCACTCAACAAACGCTTGAAGTGCGGCCCAACCTTCATCGATCAAACAAAGGAGACAAAAAAATAACATTCGAAGCCGCCCCACGCTCGAAGCCGCCGGCTCCCGGGAGCCTAGGCCATCCTTGCCGCATAGCAACAGGCCACGCCCTCCTGCCCGGCGCCGATTGGCTGGTACCAGAAAGGCGGCACCCAGTCCGTTGACATGCGCCGTGGGATTGGTTAGAGGAGCTGTCCACCAGGAGGCGGGCGGGTGGTCCGGATGCGGAAGTGGTGTTGTTGCTGCTGTTGCTCTTCTTCCCGTCACAAGTTGAAGTGGAGCGGCCCAGTCCAGTCACAACAAACAGATAAAACCCCGCACATGGAGTTGACCGGCGGCCACCGCTTGGGGCGTCTGTAAGAAAGAACCTGCCGACCGCGTGGGGCCTAACCAAACCGGAGCCTGGATCCAGAGGGAAAGGCTCGGGGGGGGCTTTGGACCAGGAAGAGGAATGAGCAGGAGACTGCGTTAACGTTAGCGCCCGACGAAGGAGGAAGTGATTCCCTTCACAAAACAGACCCGGCGCGGGTCAAAAGGGCTGGGACTTGCCATACGTTTTTTTAAACTAGTGTTTTTCTTTGTTTTTTTTTAATTTGAAAGTCGGACGGAGAGAAGAGTCCGTTAGCCGGGGATCTGTAGATTTCACCTCCCCCGCCTGCTACTTTTAAAAACAATTTGACTGTAATTATTGGAAGGGAAGATGCTCCCCCTGAAGAAGTATTTCACAGAGGGTCTTATCCAGTTCACTATCCTCCTGAGTCTGATGGGGGTCCGGGTGGACATTGACTCTTATCTGAATGCTCAGCTGCCCCCTTTCCGCGAAATTATCTTGGGCCAGAGCTCGGCTTATACCCAGACTCAGTTCCACAACTGGAGGAACACGCTGGACGGCTACGACCTTCACCCGAAGAGCGTGGACCTGGACTACTACTTCACGTCCAGGAGGCTGCTGAACGACGTGAGGGGCTTGGACCGGCTGCTGGTGCCCAGCACCGAACTCAGCGCCTGGCTGGTGCACAGCAGCAGCGGCGGTGGCAGCCGGGAGGCGGACAGCTCGGTGGCCGCCCCGCAGCCCAGCCTGCCGTTGGACAACCCGAGTGGGGTGAACGAGGTGACCGATCCGGAGAGTGGGAACAGAGACAACGGTTCCTCTGAGCAGGTCGAGGAGAACTTGGGAGCAGTGGGATTGCCATTAAGTAGCGAGTTGACCAAGGAGGTATTTTAAACCTAGTGAACATCACCATTTAACTCGAGTGCTGACCCGGATATCTTAAAACTGCATTGTCTTGTTTTCAAGTAGCAAACAGCTAAAAAGGCGAAATAAATACGGATGCTGTAAATCAGAAACAAAAACAGAAGCTGTTGGAAAAGCTGAGCAGGTCTGGTAGCATCTATGAAGAGAAATCAAAGTTAACGTTTCGGGTCCGGTGACCCTTAGAAACAAAATAACTGCCCAAGATAGAAACTCCACCCTCTTATGTACAGATGTAATCTACACGTGCTTTCCTGTTAAATCAGAATTTTGCCTCATCTGTTAGGTTACAACTTGACGTGAAGCATTTAATCTCTATCATTGTGAAACAATGCACCACCTTTAACTTAAGTTTGATTTAGTTTCACAACATTGCTCGTTAAAAGGAAGTAAACATCAGTGATGAGGTAATGCTCAGTTTAAAAGGTAGAGCTTGGCTAAAATGGCTGCTCTTAGTATCTGCAGAATGGTAGATAACCCAAACTGAATCAAATATAAAATTCATCACAAAAGTGATAACATGAATGTTATCATCCTGCAACTTAAACTTGATTTTCATTGTCCCAATTCAATAGGCTGCCTAAAAGTTCTAAACTTTACAACAGGAGCTCATTTGTTCCCATGTGCTCGGACACAAATGGGGACTATGGTCTTTGAGGCTTTGCAGACTGAGGTTATAAGAAATAATAACTATATTACCTTTCTCAACCAACTCTATCATTCTGAAGAAGGGTCACACTGGATTCCATGCTAACACTTTTTCCCCAAAAGTACCAGATATGTTGAGTTACTCCAGCATTTGTGTATCACCTTCCATTCTCAACATCTCTCTCTGCCTTAAACGTTTTATTTAGAATCTGAGAATTATGTCCTTAACCTATTAAGGCATAATCCTTTGTCTATGGACTCTCAATGGTTGGCGTTTATATGTTGCCTGTTCTAATAGTATGACAGCTCAAGGACTGTTAACATCAACAGGATGCTGACAACCCAAATTTGACTCCAACTGTCAGAGATGTTGGGACAAAAGCTTGATGGAAGATAGGCTTGAAGGGGTCTATAAAAAATGTCAAGAGGGTTTTTTTTGGGACAAGTTTATTGAGACCTATACAGGCCCCAAGTATCAATGTGAACTGAGGCGATGTACAAGAGGCTAGAATTATAAGACTGTGGAGGCCTCTTAAGGTTTTAGGAATATTGCAGAGTTTGAGAGAGAGAAAAGTGGTGAGTTAGGAATGATAATTAATTAAAACTTGCAGTTCACAACCACAAGACAGTATAGATTGCAAGCACTGGGGATAATCAAAACTATCAGGTGCATCAAACAGTAGTATTTCCATTGATGATGATCTGGTAGATCTGACCTGGGATAGAATTGTCTGTGGTGGGTCTTGTGGTGCAGTGTTAGTATCCTTGTATCTAGGTCAGAAGGCAGGGTTCAAGTCTCACCTGCCCTGGAAGAATATCTGGAAAGTTTTCTTTAAAGTTTTGACTTTTTAGAATCATCTGTGCTCCTTTTAGATTGCAAGTATTTCTAGAGTTGCATGAACGGATGGATTATGGATTGCAGCCGCTGTCACTGGTGTAACAGATGCCCATCACATGTCCCAGTGGGATCAAACCACCATAAGGGACCATTTGAGAACAAGGCATGTGATATTTGGAAGTTGGTGAGAGTGAGCAAATTATCAGTTGTATTTTTTTTATTTTGTTTTGAGAGCACTGAATGTTTGAGGGGGTGGGGGCGGTGAAGCTAGGAAGAGGGATTCATATTAGGAAATGCTCTTTAGGTCATAAAACAACAATACAGTTAAGGCAAGAGCGAAAGATTACTGTCTGTATCAGTTGTGATATTGATTAAACATCCCTCTTGCTTTGGTAACTTCAGCCAAGTTTCCTAACTATGTTACTGAAATCTATATATTCTGACCAGGTATGATCTAAAGTTCGATCATATTTTTTTCCAAGCGTCAGTCCTTTTAAAATAGATCCTTGTGCAGCTCAGTCTTGGGGTAGATGTTTCATGCCCAGGGCTTCAATCTAAAGCACTGCTACTTTAGGCTGTGACATGCCTGTGCTTGAAATTCACAATATGATATGTTCCTGTTTTAATTTCTGCTGTGGAGAAAGTGAGGACTGTAGATGCTGGCGATCAGAGCTGAAAAATGTGTTGCTGGAAAAGCAGGTCAGACAGCATCCAAAGAGCAGGAGAATTGACATTTCGTGCATAAGAAGGGCTTATGCCCGAAACGTTGATTCTCCTTAATTTCTGCTGTGACCATTGCTAATGAAGAAATTTCCTTCCCCACGAGAAAGGGAAAGCAAATTGGAGAAGAAAGGAACTGAAACTGCAGGCCCTACTGTGTTCTGTTAAATCTCCTCTTTCACTTTTTCTTTATGGATCATGGAATAATTCAGTCTCTCAATTTTCCCTTACTTTGTTCACCATCAATATCTAGTTCACTTAATTTTAAAAATAGCGCATTTACTTAGCAGCTTTGATAGCCATTGGGCATCTTAAAGGACTCTGTTGCCATTAATGTACCTTTTTAAGTGTAGTCATTGTTGTAATTTAAGAACCATGGCAGCCAATATACACAGCCAGCTCCCGCAAACAGCTTGATGTTGACTAGATTATCCATTCTTGTCAAGCTTAAGATGACAAATATTGACCAGGGCAGTGGGAATAACTGCATCATTGTTTCAAAGAGTGCCATCTAATTTTTTGGGCATGAGTTCAGGTGGGGCCTTGATTTAGTTCATAGTTCATGCAAGTTTGATTCTGCCCAGTGGGGTGCAGTGGCTTCAGGTGTGTGCACCTTGCTTTCTCCCTTAATCACTCTGTTTCCCTCTTTCCCACTGGGCAGTCAATGAGGGGTCTGACTTTGGCCATCTCCCCCAGTGGTCTGTTTGTTTACTTATTCAAGTGCTGTACAAGGTTAGAGAGCTATAAATATATAAACACAAGTTGTTTCTATACTGAACCCATTAAGCAACATGACAAACACCAAATTCCAATGTAACTTCCGACAGCTGCTCTGCAAGCTATGAATGGAAACAGCAGCTTTACTGAAGATCAGGGGTGAATGTGAGGTGTGAAATGCCTAGGAATGTTTTACTACATTGAAGGTGATAAATGTAAGATGTTGCCAAAGTGGAGGAAATTATTACCATTGAGTTTAAACAGGTATCTGTTTAATCTTTGCAAAGGATTTCAAATGTATAGTGAGGCAGAATGGGAAACTCTGTTGGTTGACTAGAGACCTTGGTAAGGCACATGTGGCAATGCTGAACCGATGAGAGAAAAAAATCAGCTAAATCAGTGACTGAGGTGCGGAGAGAGAATCATGGCAGCCAGTCTGTACTCTGTACAGTTCATGAAAAAGCAATAAATCCCAATTTAGTTTTACTAATGGTGTTGATTGAGGGCTGAATGTGAGCCAGGGTACCACAGTGCCATGGAATCCCTCTGTGTCCATGTGAGAAGGCAATGTTTTCTCAAGTTTAACGTCTCAGCAGGAAGATAACTGTCACAATTCTTCCTCAGTGCTCTATACTAGGAATATCAACCTGGATTAAATGCTTAAGTCTTTTGAATGGGACTAGATTAGCGAGTTTTGAGAAGATTTGGAGCTCAGGTTGAGGTTTTGGATGTAGGTTTGCTCGCTGAGCTGAAAGTTCATTTCCAGACGTTTCGTTACCTTACTAGATAACATCTTCAGTGGACCTCATGCGAAGCAATGCTGAAAATTCCTACTTTCTATTTGTTTGTTTCTTTGGGTTGGTGATGCCATTTCCTATGAAGTCACTTCCTGTTCCTTTTCTCAGGGGGGTGGTAGATGGGGTCTAATTCGATGTGTTTGTTGATAGAGTTCCGGTTGGAATGCCATGCTTCTAGGAATTCTCGTGCGTGTCTGCTTGGCTTGTCCTAGGATGAATGTATTGTCCCAGTCAAAGTAGTGTCCTTCCTCATCCGTATGTGAGGATACTAGTGAGAGAGGGTCATGTCTTTTTGTGGCTAGTTGGTGTTCATGTATCCTGGTGGCTAGTTTTCTGCCTGTTTGTCCTAGATCATGGACTAGATTCCATGATCCTCGAACTGATTTAAGTATGTAACCATTAAACCATAACTGACTCAGAGTTCTAAACTTTGCCTAAACCAGAGCTGCTGTCCACTGGGTGATAGTGGAGCATTTTTTAGGCTACCCCTGTGCTCAGCTCAATTTTGTACGGTACCATTGGATTAGCTTTCACATCGGTAATTCAGTAGCCAAGTGCAGGAAGTCAAACCTAAGCTTCGTTATATCCTTGCCTCATCTTATCAAATTTCAATTTTTTAAAAAGAAAGGAACTTACTGATCACCTGAGAAGCTTAATAGATCTGTTTCCAGATTTCTGCTGGGAGATAGTGAGGACTGCAGTTGCTGGAGAGTCTGTCGATAAAGTGTGGCGCTGCAAAAGGCACAGCAGGTCAGGCAGCATCTGAGGAGCAAGAGTCGTCATTTTGAACATACCCTTTAGCTCAATCCTGATGAAGGGTTATGCCTAAAACGTCAGCTCTCTTGCTCCTCGGATGCTGTCTGACCTGTGCCTTTTCCAGTGCCAACCTTTCAGACCAGATTTTTACTATCCATTCTGTGTAGTTGTACTTCCCTAAACAGTCTTGTTCCAATTTAAGGTTTTTCCCTTTATTCCCAGTCAGAGGAAAATGTTTCTCTTTATAGATTTATTAAATGCTTTACATAATATGTTCAGATATAATGGAATGTTTTGCTTTTTTGAATATACTAGCCTTTTGTATGTGGTGATCAAGATTAGACCAATGCGCTGCTAGTTGGCTGTGTTGGGTTTGTCTTGCTTTTTATGAACGGTATATACCTGACTATATGAAAACTTGTAGGAGAAAGTGAGGACTGCAGATGCTGGAGATCAGAGCTGAAAATGTGTTGCTGGAATAGTGCAGCAGGTCAGGCAGCATCCAAGGAGTAGGAGAATCGACGTTTCGGGCATGAGCCCTTCAGTATGTGAAAACTTGACCAGGTATATACTGTATGTGAAAAGCAGGACAAATCCAACCAGTTCATTGGTCTAATCTTGATCATCAGCAAAGTGAAGGAACTGATGCATAATTTTGGTTCTGCCAGGGCCATTTGGCTCCTGACGTAATCGCAGCATTAGTCCAAACATGGGTAAAACATTGAACTCCAGAGGGAGGTTAGAGTGACTGCCTTGACATCCAGACACTATTTTCAGTCAAATAGTATCAAGGAGTCCCAGTAAACCTGCAGTCAGTGGGAATCATGCCACTTAACTGCTAGACAAGGCCATCTCCAATAAGAAAAATATTTAACCATTGCTCCTCAGTGTTCAATGGCATTATGATTACTGAGTCCTACTATCAACATCCTGGGCATTACTGTTGACCAGAAATTGAACTGGATTAGCTTGATAATTACTGAGGCAACAAGAGCAGCTCTGAGGTTAGGAACTCAGCAGTGTTTCATTGAAACCTGTCCTTGAGTCAGCAGCATGATGCAATAGTCTCCTCTTGCATGAAATATACAGCTCCAACACTATTGAGGCTTCCCACCAGTCAGGGCATAGCTGCTTGATTGGGACTTTGTCCACCATTCGCTTCCTTCATTTCCGATGAATTGCAACAGCCGTGTTTACCATCTACCAGATGCACTATAGTAAATTGCCAAGTGTCTTTCGATAGCACTTTACAAATCTGTAACTTGTACCACCTAAATCAAGGGCAGCAGATGCATGGGAACACCACTCCTGCAAGTTCCTCTCCAAGACTTCTCTATCTGACTTGAAACTTGCTTTTGTGTGGGGAAGTAAAGAATGGGCAGTTATTGTTGGCAAACCCCACTGTGCCTACATTTCATTGACTGGGGAAACAAATTGCCTGTTTGTGTATGCTACATCATGTTAGTGCTTTTATGTAACAATGTGCTTGAGTTGCACAAGAAAAATTGCACCTTGCCTCACCCAAAGAAAGCTTCATTGTCAGATTGCAGAGGCTAAGAACTGACTGACTTAAACTGCACAATTTCCCTCTTATATTTTGACCTCCAAGTAGGGTCAGAGATGAAGCACGCATCTAATCTGCTTGTGTTGTCAGTTCTGATGGGTATCTTAAACTTTGTGAAATCATAACCATTTCCAGCATTTATACTCAAATATGTGAGATACCTTTAAAGTTGGAATGATCCTAGTAATGCAATGAGTCAGTCTTTGACTTTCTCAACCCCAGCCATTAATTTGTTTCTGCTTTGGAGTCTTTGTGAAATCTTGCAGAATTGCTTGTGGGCTTCAGTGGATCCAGGAAGTCTGCATCTAGTGTAACATCTCTTAAGGAAGTTACCTCCCATTAAATTTTCCATATTAGAGTGATGGGTGATCTCTAAATTCTGTGCAACTACATTGTGTACCATCCCTTTCATAAGGACCCTCTTCCTATTCTCGAAACATTCAGTCTTGCTGAGGTGCAGCCAACCAGTTCTGGTCACTGTATGAAAGTGCTTCCCAAGGCTGGATTGGGATAACCAATGGGATCATGAGCTGAAATGTTGGACTCCTAAGCTCTGAGATGACAATGGCTGATGTGAACAATGAATCTAAGCGAGTTATAACAACCGTGCTCCTACTCGAACAGGCCCCTGCTTTCATGGCCTTCCTAACACACAGTTCTCATTAAGGGGTTGTGACCATTTAAGTGTCACTGTAGGATCACAAGTGGGAATTAAACTTGGAAATCACTGCCCTGTGTCTCTCTCTCTCAAGGTGCTTTGTGCATGAGATAATGTATTGAGTTTTTTGATCTCTCTAAGGCCTTGATCCCTTTCTGTCTGTGCTAGCTCCAGACTTTATAACTCTGTCCTCCTTCAACTTTGACCTCTTGCACATCCTCATTTTCATTGCCTCATTCATGGCAGTCATGCCTTCAGCTGTAAAGGCCCTTAAATCTGGAATTGCCTCAGTAAATGAGGCAGCACGGTGACTCTGGTTAGCACTGCTGCCTCACAGTACCAGGGACCTGGGTTTGATTCCAGCTTCTGATGACTGTCTGCATGGATTTGCATATTCTCAAGTGTCTGTATGGGTTTCCTTCGGGTGCTCCGGTTTCCTCCCACAATTCAAACATTTGCAGGTTAGGTGAATTGGCCATGCTAAATTGCCCCTAGTGTTCAGGGATGTGTAGGTTAGGTGCATTAGTCAGGAGTAAAATGTTGACTAGTGGGGTATGGGAATGGGTCTGGGTGGGATACTCTGGAGGGTTGGTGTGGACTTGTTGGGCTGAAGGGCCTGTTTCCACACTGTAAGGATTCTATATAAATTTCTCTGCTTCTCTACCCATGTTTTCTCCTTTAAAATAAACTTGATCAGAGGCAGATTGCAAGGGTTTTGGTGTCATCTGTTCTTATTCTGTGCAGCTTAATACTTATCTGATAATGCTCCTGTGAAGTTTTTTGGGGGATGCTTTGCTAAAGGCACTACATGTATGCAAGTTAGTTTATGGAGCTAGTGATTCAATAGTGTGGTGATTCATGTAACGCTATGACTGAGAAGATCATCCCTAGGCAGGCATGAGAGAGTGCACTGATTGCAGCGTGGGGCAGTTACTTGAATGTTTCTGGGTGTACACTGTCTTGAAGTTTAATTTAGTTATAACATGTTCTGTCAAGTACAGCAGGTCTACTGTAATGAAACCGAGCCGCCAAAAGTTCTCTGGAAAATTCCAGTTGTTCCAGTTGCATACTTAGCTGTGGGTTTACACATGATATTTGTTACATGGGAAGGATATCCAGATACTTAATGTCACCTTAGACTTTAACTGTCTGTACACTGGTAACGTAGGAACAGGAGGGGAGGGAGGTTATAAGGAGAGAGTAAGCAAATTTCTATTATAATGCATTGTAAGTGATCAGGAATGGGTTGATTTGATCAAAGCTTTCAACATATTAAAGGGGAGCAGTAGGACATAAGAATAAAAGTTTAAAAATTAGTGAGACCTCACAATTATAATTAGGAAACATCTCAATGTAATTGTTAATAGAAAGTTCACCCATCTGCACAACAGGAACCAAATTCAAAGGCTGCAAATTTTAAACCTCAGTTTAATAGCTTTCTGTAGACTCAAAGTAAGGTTTTGAAAGATAAGAGTATCAAGTCACAGATCTGTCATGATCTCTTAAAATTGCATCAGGCCTGAGGGACTTAATAGCACCCTTGAAGGTCAGGTATCCCTTTGGTAAATGTACAAAGTATCCTGTCCAAGCAAATAGATATCTATTCTAAGGTGAGGGGCCCAAAGCTCATTATTCTTAGCAGGACCTAACCATGAAAGCTCCCTTTCTATTGGCCATGTGTTCTAAGGCATTAGATTCATCAGGTATGATCTATTCTTTAAATGCTAGTGACTCCCTGCATTCGCTAACGTTTTAAGGTGTTCAAGTACACTGTCCTTAATTATAAACTCAGGACAGGACCGTAGATGTTAGGCAACCTGGTCTCTAATTTCCCTTACATTTTTTTAAGTGGAGTAACAAACATTTTTCCAATCCAATAGAATAATTGCCAAGTGTAAAGATTTGGAAAATTTTAAATAAAAGTCAAAAGAACTGCGGATAAATCAAACAAAAATACCTGGAAAAGTTGAGCAGGTCTGGCAGTATCTATGGAGTGAAATACGAAATCCGAACTGAGGAGTCACTCAAACCAAAATGTTAACTCTGACTTCTTTCCCCAGGCCGTGCCAGACCTGCTGAGTCTTTCCAGCAATTTGTTTTTATTTGGAAAGTGTTTAGTTGTAGATGATCTTCCATGTCCTAATGGCTTCATTTAAAGCTTTGGGTGGAAATGATCCTGTCCTAGGGTTTTGTCCCTTTGCTTTCTTGTTCCCCTGTTCCAGGCAAATTTGGTATTTGAGATTTTCTATTTATTTTTAATTGTTTTGTCTGTAATCTTTGTAAAGTTGGATATGTTCTCCCCATCTCCTCCCCTGGCATCACTACCATTGAATACATTAGCATGATTGTGAGAGATTTCATTTGGGCCACTTACCTTAGTATTTGATTGTCTTCCTGTCTCTCTGAAATTGTCTTTGAGATCAGTGAGGTGTGGTGACCAGGGTTGAGCTTTGTGCTGTGCTGGGCCACATTGGCAGTATGCTATTTCGTATTTCTACTGCCATTGAGAATTTTGATTTACCAAAACAACGGATGTTAAAACCTTTTGAGATGTTCACAAGCCTTGACTTTGTAAAGCTCATCCAGTAAGCCACAGAGCAGATAGGGCCCAGATTGTGTCCCTGATCAGTGTAGAATGATGTAAACCATGATCATGTTGAGCTTGGATTGGAGCAAGAAAGGTGAGTTGGAATCCCTGCATTTGATTTCAGCTGGAGGATATGACCATTGACCACACTTTGCTGCTCTCTCGATTTTATGCTTTGTGTTGATTAAGAAAATGCATCCCTCTAGTGCAAATCCTACCAACAAGCTTGTTGCTTTTTGTTTCTGTTGTGACTTTAACAGGGCTGGTCAGGCACCATTCCCCCCCATGTTTATCTGTTTTGAAGTAGTGGAGGTCAAGCAGCTGCCAGTCATGTGCTTTTCAAAAAGAAATACCACATCATCAACAACATTTTGTTCCTGGACTGATTAAAAATAACTGTTTGTTCCAATATCGAGTGATGGAAGTTCACCCAAGCATGTCAGTAACTCCATCTGGAGCCGGCCTATTTCTGTCAGCACCACTTCCAGGGGATTTCTATAGCCAGCTACTATTCTAATCTGCTACATGCAACTGCACGTGGCTGGCTGGGAGTATTGTCAACATCTCTATATTGTACACTAGTCAGAGTCCAGTCTTTCATCTTATCCTGACTTTTGTCTTGTGCAGGTGTGTTCTTGCTAAGTATTTAGCTCTGTGGATACTGTTTGTGAATGTAAATTAATTGTATACGGACAGATAATCTGGGAGCTAAACCTGTGAAATTTACTAGTAAATATAATCTTTCCCACGCATGCTACTTTTAATCAGTTACCGTATGTAAGTAATCAGCTTGCTATGTGCTGGATTTTGTTCAGGTTCCATCAGTATAGGCAGTGGGGTAAGCTGCACTGTGACTGACCTTCACCTGAGGTTCCAGGGCTTAAACCTGACTGCTGGGACCACTAATAGTGTTGATGCCTCATCTGACGTGGGGCTTGCTGATCTGCTCAGTTTATGGAGAGAGTTACGACTGCAGATCAGAGCTGAAAAATGTGTTGCTGGAAAAGCGCAGCAGGTCAGGCAGCATCAAGGAGCAGGAGAATCGACGTTTCGGGCATAAACCCTTCTTCAGGAATGAGGAGGGTGTGCCACGCAGGCTAAGATAAAAGGTAGGGAGGAAGGACTTG
>NC_057742.1:2481353-2492411 GCF_004010195.1 Chiloscyllium plagiosum
GACCTCTCCGCCCCCACCCCCTCTCCGGCCTATCACCCTCACCTTAACCTCCTTCCACTTATCACATTCCCAGCTCCCCTCCTCCCTATCTTTTATCTTAGCCTGCTTGGCACACCTTCCTCATTCCTGAAGAAGGGCTTATGCCTGAAACGTCGATTCTCCTGCTCCTTGGATGCTGCCTGACCTGCTGCGTTTTTCCAGCAACACATTTTTCAGCTTACGGAGAATAATGTTTGTAAAAAGCAAAGCTTCCAGAATGTTAAAGTGGAGGAAAGAGTTAATGATTATTCAGGAGGTATAACTCCAAAAGAAAATTGCTTTTTGAGCAGTTACTCACGAGCTGGAATTTTCTTTTATACCAACATCCTTTACACATTGATCAAGCATGATCTCTAATGTTACCCCTAACTGGACTTGTAGAATGAGCAGCCACTAGTTCCAAAACTAGGGCAGTTTGGAAAGGGGCTTCAGAAACGCCAAAGCACTTTACAGCCATTGTGTTTTTCTAAGGTTACCTTATTGCAGACCAGAAAAAGGATGCACGATTTAGAACTACTGAATCCTTCATTATTCCTCCAATAATATATTTCTAGTATAATTGCTTATCTTTGGCTTTATAATCCAATGGGCAAGACTCTCAGGATCCTTTCATCCTTTAAGTTCAGAATGGAGAAACTGAATAGGTTAACAATGAACTGCCAGTTCTCCCTTTTAACCTGTATGGGTTCGGTTTTCATTTGAGGCAAGAATCTGGGAATCTCCTATGTCTTATTCATACTTCACTCTTGAACAACAGTGACAGAGCTGTGTCTTTTGTCGACTGTGTAAGGGACACAAGCATGGAGGATGCTTTACTGGAAATCACTACACCGTCTTATCAGCAATGCATTCTGCTGGGAAGTATTGACTTTTTAAAACCTGATATCAAACATGTACTCGGTCTTAATGTCGCATTATCTTGTAGGACCTTCAAGGCATCAATATTTCCAGTTAACTTGTCTCCTTTTGATCTTGTGTCTGCAACTCTGAGGTCAGTGAAAACAGTTACCTGTATCCTAACCTGCTTATTCAACTTGGATTTCCTTCCCTTGTCACAAATTTCTTTTGACACTTCAGTTCTCTAGAACACTCATGCCAATTTGGCTTCTTGAGTATTCCCAGTTTTGGGTGGTTACACCTTTTGCTTAGGCCCAAAGCTCAGAAATCTCCTCCCTACAGCACTCTGCCTTCCCTGGTTGCTTTCCTTTTTGAGCCATCCTTAAATCCTCCCTCATGCTTGATATATTTAGTAAGCAGACATGATTTCCACTAATAATTAATTTAAAAGGGCAAATAAATCCACAGACAGGCTTGTCTTTTACAAACCAACTTTTAGAAACATATCCCCATAGTCTCCCAATGTGGTTTGTTCTCAAATTTTGTTCGAGAATCCTCCTGCAGCATGCTTTGGAATATTTTATTATATTAAAGGTGCTTAGAAATATAAAAGTTGTAATTTGGATGTGGCAAATTTGGTTTTTATAAAAATCTGGCAAATGTCCTCTGGATTTGTTTGCAAGGGTTAGATCAGTAAATATGTATGGGAAGCAATTGCAAGGCAAAATGGAAATGTCTGGAATACCCTTACCCATTCTGTTCCTCTTTCTTCCTCTCCAGCCACTAAAACCCATAAATGTATCCATGCTTCCTGATCTTTTTTTCCCTTGAGATGGTGGGGATTCCAATACTGAACCCGAGAGGATCCTCTTTCTGGAGAGTCTGCTGGTTTTTGTTGCTTTTCTTTGTCTCTGGATATTCAAATCTTGTCTTCATAACTAACCATTTACATGCTATTCTGTTATTACATTATGACAGTATCTTCACTTCAAAAATAACTTATTGGTCATAAAGAGCTTTGAAATTCTGTATGAAAGGTTCTACATAAATGTACATCTCTTTCCCTTTCAAACTGACCATTACAATAATCAGTTGTATTTCTGTAGTGTCTTTAACCTTGTAAAACAAACCATGGCATTCAGATGTTTTCATTTGTCATGCAGGTCTCCTTTCTGGAGAATGTTGTCAGCTTGCTTTGCATGCTCTTGCATTCTCTTTCGCTGCCCTCTTCATCCTTTATCCCACTTCCCTGAAACCTGAAGGTGCAAAAAACATGCATCACTGTTCTGTGACACCTCATGTTGACATCTAATCTGATGTGTTGGTGTTTACGTGAATAATTACAAACTGGCAGTGAAAGCCCTACTTGTTCAGTTTTACTTCTGATTGTCTTGGTTTGTAAAAGACAAGCCTGTCTGTGGATTTATTTGCCCTTTTAAATAAATTATTAGTGGAAATCATGTCTGCTTACTAAATATATCAAGCATGAGCTACCAACAAAGCATGTGGTTGACTGTTGAACAATCCGTGTCAAATGCAGGCATGTTCATGGGCATAGAACTGCGGTGCTTATTTAATCTTTAGTAATGAGCATTGAGGGAGTACAAGAGGATAGGTAACGCAAGGGGGATGGTTATTGGTATTATGTTGCTTGACTAGTGTTATGACATTTGCCAGGAAATACCGACAGACTATGGATTTAATGTCACATGAAAGACAGACTATTTTTCTATAGTAGTCTCTTGGCCCCGACATGAACTGAATGGGGTTGTAGGAAAGGAGTGGCATGGTTAAATGCTATGCTGACTGAAGACTTAAACAACCTTGCAGACACCACCACACTTTCTTTTCTCCACCCAACACACAATAGGATCGAAACACTTTCAGATTTTGAAATCGATTAGTCAGCTCTATGTTTAGAAGTCTTTCTAATTGTATTGCCTCGTGAATTTGCATGTGGCTTGACTGAGCTATCTGCTCCTCTGAATAGCTTGAACGGTTTAAGCAAATGCTGTGCTTTGCCTTAATGACATTGGTTTGCATAGAGGAGGGTTGGAGGTTGGGCTGAATGTTTTGGGGATGATCTCTGAGTACAAAACGTAACGTGACCTTGAAGAGGGAAATAAGCCCAATTGCTCAAATTCAGTAATTCAAGAAATTATCACAAAAACAAATTATCGGAAAACTTAGGTCTGGCAGCATCTGTAGCAAGAAAACAATATTAATGATTCTGGTCCAGTTACTCCTCTTCAGAACTGATTTTTACCTGAGAAAAGGTTGATATGCTGAAGATGGGACAGAGGCAGAGTAATTGATAGGTGTAGAGGGAGCAGAGAGAGAGAGAGAGAGATAGAGAGAGATGTGTAGACAAAGGAATGGGTGAAGGGTAATGGTGATTGGATTAATGGTGACCATTAGTAGCTAAAGATGGATGTTTGTGGTAGCAGTCCATCTGATAAGGTCTGGTGTTTGGGGGTTGGAGCAAGGACATGAGGAAAGCTGCTCAAGCCCTTCAATATTGAGTCCAGATGGCTGCAGGGTTCTCCGGAAAATGAAATGCTGTTCTTCAGCTTGCACTGCGCTTCACTGGAGCGCTGCAGCAAGGCCAGGACATGTTAGTTAGGCAACACAGTGCTGTGTTGAAGAGGCAGGCAACAGCAAACTCGGGGTCCTTTTTGGGGACAGAGCTTAAGTATTCTGCAAAGCTGCTTTGAACAGCTTCTCCTTTTAACTTCCCTCTTTTTCAGGTCAAAGGTGTAGCCACAGATACCCAGCTGGGCCCGTTATGCCTGTCTCTTTGAAGGGTTTATGGAACATTCCTAGTTCCAATTCTAATCCTGCCCTCCCCCAAACTCTTCCTGCTGTACATTTAATGATATCCTCGCTGCTGCTTTATACTCTTGTCTGGAATTGGAAAAACTAATCCGTTTTGCTTCTAATTTCCACCTGCCCTCACCTTCACCTGATTCATCTGACTCTCCCCTTCCCTTCCTCGGCATCTGTTCCCATTTCTGGGGCTAGATTGGTAACTGATATCCATTACGAAAGCACCACCTCATACAGTTACCTCAACTATACATCCTCACAACGTGCGTCCTGTTAACACTCTATTCCATTCTCCGTTTTTTGGTCTTGTTGCATCTGTTCCCATGATAACTGCTTCGACAAGGCAGCCTCTGAAATGTCCGCCTCCTTCCTCAACCAAGGTTTCCTCCTCCATCCTAGTTGATAGAGCCCTCAGTCGTCATGTAAGATCCATCTCCTGTACTTTGGTCCTCATCCCTTCCTTCCCACAACGAGAAGATTCCCCTTGCCCTACTACCCCTCCAGCACCCACAATCAATGGATCGTTAGCCAACATTTACACTTTCTCTAGAGGGATGCCACCACCAGATGTGTATTCCCCTCCTCTTCCTTGTCAGCCTTTTGTAGGGACCATTCCCTCTGGACACCTTGAACCACTCCTTCACTCCCAACACTCTCCTACAGCCCCTTCCCCTGCAATTGCAAAAGATGTGACACCTGTCTGTTTCCTCCCTCCTTAGTATCCAAGGTCCCAGATATACCTTCCTGGTGAAGCAGTGATTTACCTGCACTTTACTCAACTTGTCTGCTGTGTTCACTGCTCACAGTGTAGTCTGCTGTTCACTGGGGAGATGAAATGTAGACTGACTACTTTGCAGAGAGCCTACATTCTGAAAAATGAGCCCGAGTTTCCTGTTGTCTGCCACCTCAACACCCCACCCTGTTCACTGGCTAACATTTTTGACTCCGACTTGCTGCAGTGCTCCAGTGAAGCTCAGCGTGAGTTAGAGAAAAGCACTTCATTTTCTGCTTGGGGACCCTGCAGCTTTCTAGACTCCATATGAGTTCAATAATTTTAGGGTCTGAGCTGCTGCTCCCATGTCCTTGCCCTGACCCCCGCATACTAGGCCTTGCCATCCCATGGGCTGCTACCATAAACAAGCAGTTGCTTGCCACTAATGGTTCCCATTAATAGTTATTCATTCTCTCAGACTTAGCTTTACCTCTTCCTTTGTCTGGTGAATGGTTTTCTTTCTCTGGGCTCCACCTCCACCTATCATTTACCCTTTCTGTCCTCACCCAACCCATTTTCAGCATTTATACCAACCCTTCCCCAGCTGAAATAAATTTTGAAGAAGGGTCACTGGACTTGAAATGTTAATTCCGTTTTCTTTTCACAAATGCTCCAGACCTGAATTTTTCCAGCAATTTCTTTTTGTTTTTGATTCCCAGCTCATGCAGTTCTTGGTCTTTGTCATGTGTTGGATCTTGGTTGCAAGGGGTTGGACGTTGGTTACAATTTGTTGCACCTTTGGGTTTTCATTATCTTATCAGACCTGGTATGTGTACTTTCTCCAAAACAGCAAACTCGAGCATGAACACCATAAAAAGGTTGCTCAAAACTGGCAGCTCCTTTCTTCATTTGTGTGGATAACACATGTTTTCTCAGCAGTAACAAGCATTAAATGATTATTCCATATGAACAAACAAATTAGAAAGAGGATCAAAAGCTGCCATTTCTGCCACCTCTAGTGGGATGCCACCATCAGACACACTTTCTCCTCCCTTGTCGGCATTCTGCAGAGACTGTTCCCTCTGGGACATTCTGGTCCACTCGTCCTGCATTCCCAATGCACCTTCCAGCACTTGCCCATGCAATCACAGAAGGTGGAACACACAACGTTACAGCACAGTACAGGCCATTGGGCCCTTGATGTTGTGCTGACTTGTGAAACCAATGTGAAGCCCATCTATCCTACACTATTCCATTCTTGTCCATATGCCTATCCAGTGACCATTTAAATGCTTGTAAAATTGATGAGTCTATAACTGTTGCAGGCAGTATGTTCCATGCCCCTACTACTGAGTAAAGAAACTACCTCTGATGTCTGTCCTATATCACTCCTCAATTTAAAACTATGCAGCCTCATGCTAGCCATCGTCATCCGAGGAAAAAGGCTCTTACTGTCCATCCTATCTAACCCTCTGATTATCTGATGTGTCTCAATTAAGTCACCTCTCAACCACCTTCTGTCCAACAGCCTTAAGTCCTCAACCTTTCCTCGTAAGACCTTCCCTCCACACCAGACAACATCCTAGTAAATCTCCTTTGAACCCTTTCCAAAGCTTCCACATCCTTACTATAATGCGGTGACCAGAACTGCATGCAAAACTCGTGGCCGTACTAGAATTTTGTACAGCTGCAGCATGATCTCATGGTTACGAAACTCAATCCCTCTACTAATAAAAGCTAACACACTGTATGCCTTCATAACAATCCTGTCAATCTGGGCGGCAACTGTCAGGGATCTATGTATGTGGACACAGATCTCTCTGCTCATCTACACAACCAAGAAACTTACCATTAGCCCAGTACTCTGCATTTCTGTTACTCCTTCCAAAGTGAATCACCCCACACTTTTCTGCATTAAACTCCTTTTGCCAGCTCTGCAGCTTATCTAGTCCCGCTGTAACCTACAACATCCTTCGGCACTATCTACAACTGCACCGACCTTCGTGTCGTCTGTAAATTTACTAACCCATCCTTCTATGCCCTCATCCAGGTCATTTATAAAAATGACAAGCAGCAGTGGACCCAAAACACATCCTTGCGGTACACCACTGGTAACTGAACTCCAGGATGAGCATTTCCCATCAACCAGCACCCTCTGTCGTCTTTCAGCTAGCCAATTTCTGATCCAAACTGCTAAATCACCCTCAATCTAATGCCTCTATTTTGTGCAGTAGCCTACCACAGAATATCTTATCAAACGCCTTACTGAAATCCATATCCACCACATCAATGGCTTTACCCTCATCCACCTGTTTGGTCACCATCTCAAAGAACTCAAGGTTTGTGAGGCACGTCCATTCCTTCACAAACCTAATCATCATATTCCGACCGAGATGATTATAAATCCTATCTCTTATAACCTTTTCCAACACTTTCCCCACAACCGAAGTGAGGCTCACTGTTCTATAATTACCAGGAGTCTGTACTCCCCTTCTTGAACAAGGGAGCAACGTTTGCTATCCTCCATTCTTCTGGCACTATTCCTGTGGACAATGACAACATAAAGATCAAAACCGAAGGCTCAGCAGTCTTCTTCCTGGCTTCCCAGAGGATCCGAGGATAAATCAGTCCGGTCCAGGGGATTTATCTATTTTCACATTTTCCAGAATTGCTAACACTACCTCCTTGTGAACCTCAATCCTATCCAGTGTAGTAGCCTGTTTCTCAGTATTCTCCTCAACAACATTGTCTTTTTCCAGTGTGAATCCTGGCAAAAACTATTCGTTGAGTGCTTGCCCTATCTCCTCTGACTTCATGCACAACTTCCCATTAACTGTCCTTGATTGGCCCATTACCTTCCCACTCAATTGTTCAAGGCCCTAGACACACCTTCCAGGTGAATCAGTGATTTTACCTACACTTCACTTACAGCATCCAATGTTGTGAGCAGCGAATACGGCAGTATGTTGGGAAGATGAAATACAGACTGGGGTACAGCTTTGTGGAACACCTACATTCTGTCCATAAAAATTACTCGGTGCCAGTTCAACATACCACCTTGTTCCCATGTTCACATATTTCCCTTGGACATGCTGCAGTGTTCCAGCAAGCCTCAGCGTAAAGTGGAGGAACAGCTTGACATCATCTCCAGTTCTGAAGCAGGGTTCTGCTGGAAACGTAGACTGCTCCTGCTCCTCGGGTGCTGCCTGATCTATGTATTTTTCAGTGTCACACTGACTCTCCAGCATCTGCAGTCCTCACTATCTCCTGTCTTCTCTTTTGGGGATCCTGTAGCTATCCATATCAAGTTCAATAATTTTAGAACCTGCATACCAGTTGTCTTTCATCCATCTTTAAAATGTAAGTCTTGTCACAACATTCATTTAATCCCTTCAGTGTGGGGTCAGGCCATTGAGTACTTCAAGTCCACTCTGACCCTCCAAAGAGCATCCCACCCAGACCCATCCTCCTGCCCTGTCCCTTTAACCCTGCATTTCCCATACCCAGTCCACCTAACCTGCACATCTTTGGACTATGGCAGGAAGCTGGAGCACACAGACTCGGGAGAACTTGCAAATTCCACGCAGTCAGTTACCCGATGGTGGAGATGAACCTGGGTTCCTGGTGATGTGGTCACTATTAGCAGTGTTGATCACTGAGTCACTGTGTTGTCCAAAATGTGCTTTCAGCACAACCAAACCATTATCGCCTGTTTGTAGTCCCTATTTTTACCCATCCACCTTTTCCTCTTCCATGTCTTGGTGTTAATGATGCCTTTGTGAACTGTTTTCTCTCCATGTGGTACTAGCACCAATCACATCTTGACAACCTGAAAATGACCCATTCATGCTTAGTCTCTGCTTTGTTAGTTAATTTTCTCTTCATTACTTACCTCCCTTCAATGAGCAGTTAAGTAACCCCATTAACGTAGAGACTGTTTACTAGTAAGCACTGGGTCTTTGGACCAACATTTATTGACTATAAATCTGTGAACTTGTTTGCACTGTACATCTGACCAAATCCAAGCCAGATGACTGCAAACAGAGGAATCTAACTTGTATTCAGTATGGATACCTCTGTCGTTGACAACTTTGTTATTTGTTTTGAGGGTTTTCCTTAGTTTATTTCCTTCACTTATTTTTCTTCTATCACCATCGGTTATTTTCTGCGGAACACTGCGTTCAAATGCCTGGTGGCATAGAGGCATTTGAAGCCGATCTTTGATTTCCCCTCTTAATACATTCTTCTCATAGTCTCCCCCATTTTCCCCTCGCATCAACCCAAAAAAAGCCTCACCATTTCCTTTCCTAACTGGGTCGGTGCTCATTGCATCAGAGTAACGGAGACGGTCTAATTGACCGAATAAAGCTGTTCACAAATAGATGGTCATCACTTCTATCTAAACATGAAAGCCTGGATTAATATATTTAATAAAGAATAATGAGGGCTTTAGTTTAGATTGCTCTGCTGTGGTTAACTGAACCAATACAACTGGTTAACCTGTGATCTAGATTTTGCTGAACTGTCCACTCATGCTTGCCATAACCTGTAAAGGGTTGTGAATCTTCAAACCAGCAGGTCACATTGTAAGCACAGTTCAAAATATTGGATTGTGTAACTTATCGCCATATCTATTTTAAAAGGATTGTACCATTCTGATCTGCTGACTAACAGCGAAGGTATTAACTACGTTGGGTCTCATGCTGAGGAGATCGAGGGGGGACCTGATTGAGGTCTACAAGATCGTGAAGGGTATAGACAGGGTAGATAGAGATTAGCTTTTTCCCAGGGTGAGGAATTCAATAACGAGAGGTCACACTTTCAAAGTGAGAGGTGGAAAGTTTAAAGGGGATATATGCGGCAAGTACTTAGCGGGTGATAGGTACCTGGAACGTGTTGCCAGCAGAGGTAGTAGAGGCAGGCACGGTAGATTCATTTAAGATTGTGTCTGGACAGATGCATGAGTAGGTGGGGAGCAGAGGAATACACATGCTTAGGAATTTGGCGATAAGTTTAGACAGTGGATTTGGATCAGCTCCAGCTTGGAGGGCTGAAGGGCCTATTCCTGGGCTGTAAATTTTCTTTGTTCTTTTATATGTTTTAAAAATAGCTTGCATTTTTAATAATTGCAACAAAGATCTGTTGATCAATGATCTGTAATATTCATGGTGATTGTACGTTGTGGAATCAATTTGTGCTTTTAACTTGATCAATGACTGTTACAAATGCCAATTCTGTAGGGGTTGTCACCACTGGACTGTACTTTGCTCTACTGTGGGAGTTTTACTTTATGTTGCGATGTAGCTTTGGAAGTTGATGACAATGTTCTCTGCTGGCCAAGAACAGCAGGTTAGTCAGACAGTAGTGGTTCTAATAAGAACAGAAATACTGGAGAAGCTCACCAGGTCTGGCAGCATCTGTGGAAAGAAACCTGAAGTTGCATTAGGCAAGGATCGAGCTTTCTTCTTTTTTGTGTTAATGTCCATGCTCTCAATCATTCTAGCCTGTTCTAATTCTATCCACACTGTGCTACTTATACTCAATGATGTGCAGCTCTGTGACATGGCAAGGTTACTTCAGTGTCCCAGATCCCTTAACACGACAGATTCTGTTGATTATAACATGTATTGCAAAACGATTGTCAATTTCTGTTCAGATTTTTTTAACCAACCTGTTCAGACATGTTATGACACACTTATGGAGCAGGTGGAACATGAAGCAGGTCTTCTGTTCAGAGGTAAAGACACTACCACTGTGCCACTAGAGCCTTCACTGACTCCATTTCAGTTAATCAAATACATGTAGTAATGGAAGTAGTAGTTCTGTAGAATGGGAACTAATTTTGTTTAGTCTCTGATCAGACTAGTTTCTTATGCTGACTTGCAAAATTTTCCTGTGTGGAGTGATTACAGTAGTAATGGTACCTTTATTATTTCCTCCCAAAAAGATGCCAATCTCTTCTTTCCCTCTTATTTTTCTTTCACCAGTTGTTTTGCCCCTTCATTTCAAAACGTGTAGCCTCCGTTGTCTGGTAAGGTTCAGAGGGTAGTTGATGGCATAATGGTAATGTGACTAGATTTATAATCCCAAGCGCCCTGGCTAATGTTCTAGATCATGCACCATGGCAGATGGTGAAATTTGAATTCAGTGAAATCTGGACTTAAAAGCTAGTCTAATAGAGACAATGGAACCATTATTGATTTTGAAGAAAAGAAATCTAGTTGCCAGTTTTCCTTTAGGGAAGGAAATCTGCCTGGTCTGGCCAGGGGACATCAATGTGGCTGACTCTTAACTGCCCACTGAAATTGTGACCTGGGGTGCCAGTCAATGGACAATAGGTGCAGGAGTAGGCCATTCTGCCCTTTGAGACAGCACCACCATTCATTATGATCATGGCTGATCATCCTCAATCAATATCCTGTTCCTGCCTTATCCCCATAACCCTTGATTCCACTATCCTTAAAAGCTCTATCCAACTCTTTCTTGAAAGTATCCAGAGACTTGGCCTCTACAGCCTTCTGGGGCTGAGCATTCCACACACTCACCACTCTCTGGGTGAAGACGTTTCTCCTCAACTCTCTTCTAAATGGCCTACCCCTTATTTTTAAACTGTGTCCTCTGGTTCGGGACTCACCCATCAGCGG
>NC_057742.1:2492642-2531394 GCF_004010195.1 Chiloscyllium plagiosum
TGTACAAGAACACCCAGATCTCTTTGTACTGCCCCTTTACCTAACTTGACTCCATTTAGGTAGTAATCTGCCTTCCTGTTCTTGCCACCAAAGTGGATAACCACACATTTATCCACATTAAACTGCATCTGCCATGCATCTGTCCAGGTCACCCTGTAATTTCCTAACATCCTCCTCACATTTCACCCTGCCACCCAGCTTTGTATCAGCAAATTTGCTAATATTACTTTTAATACCATCATCTATATCATTAATGTATATTGTAAAAAGCTGCAGACCCAGCACTGATCCCTGCGGTGCCCCACTGGTCACCATCAGCCATTCCGAAAGGGAGCCGTTTATCACTACTCTTTGTTTCCTGTCAGCCAACCAATTTTCAATCCAAGTCAGTATTTTGCCCCCAATACCATGCGCCCTAATTTTGCTCACAAACCTCCTATTTGGGACTTTATCAAAGGCTTTCTGAAAGTCCAGGTACACTACATCCACTGGATCTCCCTTGTCTATCTTCACAGTTACATCCTCAAAAAATTCAAGAAGATTAGTCAAGCATGATTTCCCCTTCATAAATCCATGCTGACTCTGACCTATCCATTCACTGCTATCGAGATGTCGTAATTTCATCCTTTATAATTGACTCCAGCATCTTTCCCACCACTGAGGTCAGACTAACTGGTCTATAATTCCCTGCTTTCTCCCTTCCTCCTTTCTTAAAAAGTAGGGCAACATTAGCCACCCTCCAATCCGCAGGAACTGATCCTGAATCTATAGAACATTGGAAAATGATCACCAATGCATCCACGATTTCTCGAGCCACCTCCTTCAGTACCCTGGGATGTAGACCGTCAGGTCCCGGGGACTTATCAGCCTTCAGACCTACCAGTCTCTCCAACACCAATTCCTGGCAAATATAAATTCCCGTCAGTTCAGGTTCTTCAGCCACTATTACCTGTGGGAGATTGCTTGTGTCTTCCCCAGTGAACACAGATCTGAAGTACCAATTCAACTCTTCCATTTTTGTTCCCTGTAATATATTCACCCGTTTCTGTCTTCAAGGGCCCAATTTTAGTCTTAACCATTTTTTTTTCCTTTCACATACCTGAAAAAGCTTTTACTATCCTTCCATATATTTTTGGCCAGTTTACCTTTGTTTGTCATTTTTTCTCAGTCACTTCAAGGAGAGCTGGGATTGGGCAATAAATGTTGGTTTTGCCAGTGACACCCACATCCCATTAAAGAATAAGCAAATATGATTTCCTGGTTACGTTCACAAATAAAACTTTTAGTATAAGGTTGTCTGTAAAATTGTTTGGAGACCAGTTCTGCCCCTTTCTCACAGAAATGGAATGAGTGTAGATTGAGTAGCTTTTGTCAGGGCAGATTTGATGGATTGAAGGGCCCCCTCTGTACTGTGAGATTCGATGATCCAACTCTTAACATCAAATTTTATTTGGTTGGAGTGGAAATCTTGATAAGGTGTGAACTTCCTTACAAAAGGAGGACCAGCAAGGTGATAAGCAGAAATATTCACAAAAATGGAAATGGTTTAGGAGTGAGGATAGAATAAAAACAGGAAGAGTGGCATAGTGGTTAGCACTGCTGCCTCACAGCGCCAGTGACTTGGGTTCTGAATCTATAGAACATTGAAAAATGATCACCAATGCATCCACGATTTCTCGAGCCACCTCCTTCAGTACCCTGGGATGTAGACCGTCAGGTCCCGGGGACTTATCAGCCTTCAGACCTACCAGTCTCTCCAACACCAATTCCTGGAGTTTTGCACGTTCTCCGTGTCTGCTTGGGTTTCCTCCGGGTGCTCCGGTTTCCTCCCACAGTCCAAAAAAAGTGCAGGTTAGGTGAATTGGCCATGCTAAATTGCCCGTAGTGTTAGGTGAAGGGTTAAATGTAGGGGAATGGGTCTGGGTGGGTTGCTCTTCGGAGGGTCGTTGTGGACTTGTTTGGCCGAAGGGCCTGTTTCCACAGTAAGTAATCTAATGTAATCTAGTTGCATTGGTCTTTTAGCTCAGTGTAATTCCCCCTCTTTACATTTCACTGAAATTATCATCCTTTGAGAAAGGGTGTGGGCCTTTATAAGAACTAATGTGGACAGTAATATATATTGGATGATAACTGAGACATTGGTAGGTAGATAAGGATTGTCTACTTACCATGTGACTCCCTGCAACACAATTGGGCCAGTCTAGACAGACTGCTTCCCCCTGCTCCTCACTCTTGGAGTGCTAAGGGATTACTAGCAGCCTAACCCATTGCAGCGTTCTGGAACACGCTGGCTGCCAGAATAGCACACAGCTTATGTCAAGTCAAAAATAGCTATGACCCATTATCCATGAGGACAGAAGGAAGCACTGAAGATGAAACGGGTACTTAAAAATTAAAACATTATGCTCGTAGCCCTTGTCGTACAAGGTAGCAGGGATCATCGGGAGCTGTTTGTGTGAGCTGCATTTTAAAATTTTATTGCTACAATCTTTCAAACTACTTTGTATTTAAAAAGAAAAGTGTAAGATTCGTTTCACCATTGCAGTGTTTTAGTCCGACCATTTTAAAGTCTCCACTGGTTTTCAGGGGTCACCTTGATCTAAGCAGTCTGCTGGTTTAAGAAGCCATTTTTCTCTGAAGTGACCATGCTTCGAAGTTTAATTAAATGTGTCATCTGTCCACCTCCAGACTGGGCTGAGGCCACTAATCAGCCGAGCCTGTGACTGAGACCAATAGGTTGCAGAGGCTGCCTATTTAAAACAGTCATCCCTCCTTCTATTAAGCTGGTTTCAAGGCCTGATATTTAATGATAAACTGAATCGCTCTGAATTCATTGGCGTCTACTGGGTTGTGACAGTGATAATCTGCTTCACTCTACATTTCAAACTGAAATCCTAGTTTGTTGTAGAAATGTTATAGCTGTGATTGCGTGCAGTTTAAATCCACTGCAATGACCTGGCTTTATCTGCTGAGAGTCCTTTCGAACAGGGACAGCTGGGCGTGCCTTTAAAGGGACAGGTGGGTCAAGCAGACCATCAAACAGCCACTCAACAAAACTGCACACCCGAGAATACAGTAACAGCTTGTATTTATATAATGCTTTTGAGCAGGAAACAGTCAGATGTTTTGCAGAAACCTTAAGACTACATTCTGAGAGCAAGCATATCTGATATTCAGATTTGTTTTCCTCTTGCCTCTTCCTCTCCTCCCTCCCTCCGCCATCCCTGCCCTATGTGCATCTTTCCAATGCTCCATTTGACTGCCAAATGGAGCTTTAATGGAAAGAAGCACTCACAGCACCTTTTGAGAAGTGTATATGCATGTTACAGCTTATCAAACTTGTCTTGCAGCTTGAGACTGATGTAGTGAAGAAACTGTTCTTGCTACAGCTGACTGCTACTGTATGTAAATCAATGTGGTACCACTCTGTGACGTGGGCAGAAGGGAGGGGAATTGGAAGTGAATCGAACATTACTGCTAGGCAGTGCCTGACTGGAGCCTTTATCCAATATATCTAATCTCCAGTTTCTGCCCGTAATGCATTCTAATTTGTCCAGAATTTAAAATGGTAAACAGTAATTGGTTTCAAACTTGCTCAAATATGGTCATGTCAACAGGAATTGCTTCTTCTGGCCTTCCCTTTTTTTTGGAGAAGTGTTACTGTAGACCTGCTATCTGTTTGCTCTGTTAATCTTATTTGGAATGAGTGGGTCTGTGACTGAGTTAGGAGCTGATCCAGAAATGCTCTTCAGAAAAATAAGCTAGAGCAGTGGGAAAATCTTCTGAATAAGAAGCAACACCTCCCCTTTTCTCTGCTTTGTATGCCTCTTCCCCCTTTCAAAATGGCTTTATAAATTTCGGGTCCTTATTACTTACAGCTGGACAGAGATGCATTGTAGCTTTTTGTTTGCTTTGTTGCTGACATGAGCAGCAAGGTAGTGACATACAAATGACTAAATTCTCAGGCCAGGTGCCATCCACAAGGAAGAAACCAACTTGAGGTTTTTGTCATTTCTTTTGTTAATACATTGACCAAAACATTAAATCTATTTCTCTCTATTATGAGAATTTCCAAAATGATGATTGTGTTTCAGATTGCCAGAATCCTCCCTGTTTTCCTTTGCTTCTGGCCATGTAGTATTTAGTGTCTATCTGTGGTGAACAAAGTGCTTTAAGAACCAAGTGGTAGTGTATGACTGGAATCAGACTGGGTAGGGGACAAGACATTATCATCTGTAGTTTTAATTTAAAAGATAGTGGCTTTCATGGTCAAAATACAATTTCACAACTTGTCAGTACTAACTGCACTAAACTGTCATCCATTCTCTGGCTGAAAGAATACGCTACAATGCGTTTCTAGTGTTAATTGTTAGTGTAGAAAAGTGTCCCTGGGCTGCCAATCTCCTTTGCCCTCTAGTCCACACTGATAAAACAATGCTGAATTCTGAAAATTGGAGAGCTTGCAGGTCAGTGATGGGGGTGGCTGAAACACTAAAGTTAGAATAAGAGGTATTCCTAAGTTTGTAAATGGAAAATCTATTTATTCTGGTGGGTAATTGCTCCAGTATGTTATAAAGAGAAGTTGCATAACCTCAGCTTGTTTCTTATTGAATATGAAAAATGTGGGATGATCTTACTGAATGTTCAGGGAGTGGATGGGATAGATAGAAACTACTTGAGATGAGTTCAGAATGAGGGCCAAACAAACCATTAGATTTGAGCCATGTTATTTGAGAGTGATGTCAATGAGTACTTCACATAAAAGGTAATGGAGTCCTGAAACACTGTTCTCTAAAGGTAATGGAGTCTTGAAACACTGTTCTCTAAAGCTGTTTGGGGGGTGGGGGAGTAGAAAATTTCAAAACTGCAATTGATGGAATTTTGTTAGATCAACAATGCTAAGGGTCTCTGAACCAGTGGGGATAGAGATAACTGACAAACAGATCAGCCATGATCAAACTGAATGGTGGATGGGTTTGATGGGCTGAATAACCACCTCTTATTCCTAGATACACTATCACGTTTGGTGCTTGCTAGTGAGAATTGAAACATTTCCACCTTGCTCTTATGAGGCTGGTTATTTTACTATGAACACATCTTGTTTTGTTGTTGAAATAAACATTGGCTACAGATGGAGTTATTGGAATTCTCTGGTTCTAGGACATTGATCTGATTGATATCCTGTGGAGGCAGGACATAGATCTGGGCGCTGGGAGAGAGGTTTTCGACTACAATTACAGACAAAAGGAAAATGAGCAAGAAGACGAAGAGCAGAGCCAGAAGAATGAAGAGAAAGACAGAAATGAGAGGAGTGGATTGCTGCCTGGGACTGTTCAAGTGGATGGGGAGACAGGAGAACATGTTCCCAATCAGGTACTGGCTTGTAGTTCAGGATTGATAGTTTACCCTCCTCAATAGCCTGCTATCTAATCATGGATGTTCATGCAATCCTGCAGCTCAGGGTGGACATTCAGTCCACTGTGGTACACTCTGGTTTCCAGCATCTGCAGTCCTCACTTTTTTGCCTATTCAGTCTACTGTGCCTAGGCCAGCACTTTGAAAGAGTTATTCAGTTGGTGCCATTTCCCTACTTTTTCCTTATAGACTTGAAATGTTTTCCCAATTTAAGAATTTATCTAATTCGTTTTTTGAAAGTTACAGTTTGATCTGCTTTCACTTTACATACAACACATTCTGGATTGTTATAACTTTTTTAAAATAAGGTTTCTTCTAATTTTCCTTGAGATTCTGTTACCAATTATCTTAAATCTGCATCTTATTTCCTGACCTTTGTGCTGATGGAAACTTTCGTGACTGTACAAAGCCCCATCATTTTGTATACCTATATCAAATGTGACCTTAAAGAGAATGATCCCAGCTTCTCCAGTCTATACGTAACTCAAGTAATGCACTATAGGGAATGCTGGATGACTAAAGAAATTGAGGGTTTGGTTAAGGAAAAAGAAGCATATGTCAGGTATAGACGAGAGAGATCGAGTGAATCCTTGGAGTATGAAGGCAGTAGGAGTATATTTGAGAGAAATCAGGAGGGCAAAAAGGGGGCATAGCTTTGGCAAATAGAGTTAAGGACAATCCAAAGGGTTATTACAAATACATTAAGGACAAGAGGGTAACTAGGCAAGGCTGCCTTTGTGTGGAGCTGCAGGAGATGGGGGAGATACTAGTATTTACTGTGGAAAAGGTCATGGAAGATACAGAATGTAGGGAAATAGATAGTGACCTCTTGACAAATGTTCATATTACAGAGGAGGAAGTGCTGGATGTCTTGAAACATAAGTGGATAAATCTCCAGGACCTGATCAGGTGTACCCTAGTCCTTTGTGGGAAGCTAGGGAAGTAACTGCTGGGCCTCTTACTGAGATATTTGTATCATCGATAGTCACAGATGAGATGCCAGAAGACTAGAAGTTTGCTAACGTGGTGCTACTATTTAAGTAGGGTGGTAAGGACTAAGCCAGGGAATTATAGACCAGTGAGCCTGACGTCTGTGCTGGGCAAATTGTTGGAGGGAATCCTGAGGGACAGGATGTACATGTATTTGGAAAGGCAAGGACTGATTAGGGACAATCAACACTGCTTTGATCGTGGGAAATCATGTCTCACAAACTTGATTAAGTTTTTTGAAGAAGTAACAAAGTGGATTGATGGCAGAGTGGTGGACTTCAGTAAGGTGTTAGACCAGGTTCCCCATGGGAGACTGATTAGCAAGGTTAGATCTCATGGAATACAGGGAGAACTAGCCATTTGAATACAGAACTGGCTCAAAAGTAGAAGACAGAGGGTGGTGGTGGAGGGTTGTTTTTCAGACTGGAGGCCTGTGACCAGTGGAGTGCCACAAGCTATTTTCCTTGGGGTATCAGAGGGGTGACCTTGTAGAGGTTTATAAAATCATGAGACGCATGGATAGGAGAAATAGACCAAGTCTTTTCCCTGGGGTGAGGGAGTCCAGAACTAGAGGGCATAGATTTAGGGTGAGAGGGGAAAGATATGAGATACGGGGCAACGTTTTCACACAGTTGTACGTGTATGGAATGAGCTGCCAGAGGAAGTGGTGGAGGCTGGTACAATTGCAACATTTTGAGGCATTTAGATGGGTATATGAATAAGAAGGGTTTGGAGGGATATGGGCCTGGTGCTGGCAGGTGGGAGTGGATTGGGTTGGGATATCTGGTCGGCATGGAGGGGTTGGACTGAAGGGTCTGTTTCTGTGCTGTACCTCTCTATGACACAATAATCCACCACCAATATTTGCATTTTGTTTTTGGTTTTGTTACTTTGTGATCAGCATTGAGTTGCAGTTCATAGTCTAGGCAGCATGACTGGCCAGATGTAGGGACCTGCTAACACATTTAACAACCACCTAATCTCAATATTTTTGCCATCTGAGTAAAATGTGAATTTTGAAAGCTTCCTTTTAATCTGCATTCCAGCTTTCCCAAAGGCTGGGAGACATTAAAATGGAATAATCAGAACATGTCAAGGACATTTTGAACAACAATTTCTTTGCATTTGGTTTCTCTCTGTCAAGCCAAAGTAAAAGGGAGTTCCTAAAAGGCGTATGGCAAAGTGCTAACTGAAATTCCATCCATGTTCGTCCTTCACAGACTGTGCAGTATTCCATGAGCCTTCTAATTTCAATCTATCTTAATGAACGATGGCAGACATTTAAGAAAATAGTTCATGACTTAGGAGAAAATGTGTCCCAGTGAGGAAGAAGCATTCTTCCAGTGAGGACAAACTAACCATAATTAACTGAGGGAGTTAAGGACAACATCAACTTTAAAGAAGTAGTATTGAATATGGAAAAAGTTAGTGGTAAGCCAAAGGAATGAGAGTTTTAAAATCCACAAAAGATGCCTAAGAAAATAGAAATGGAAGGTAAACGAGCAAGTAATACAAAAATGGAAAGTAAAAGCTTTTCATAATTGACTAGCAAATAGAGAACAGCGAATTAGGGTATGGGGAGATTGTCAGGATGGTAACCTGTAATGCATGTTCTGCCTCTGGTCAGTCCACAATTACTCAGTGTGAAAGTGCCTCGGATGCAGAAGTGAGTGTGTTATTGTCAGGTTTGTGGAAGACACAAAAACCGGTGGAAAGTCAAGTGGGTGGGAATGCCAGACCCTATGGAATTCTTTGCAGCAGAGCACTGTAGGGCTGGGCTGTTAAGTATGTTCAGGGCTGATGTAGAGATTTTTATAAGGAAATTAGGGGTTATGGGGTGAAGTCAAGACACTGAAGTTGAGGATTATCTGATCAGTTATGATCTCGTTGAATAACAGAACAGACCTGATGGGCAGAATGGCCTACTTCCGCTCCTTACAAAGGAAAGGACTGACTGGTCAGGTTGCTCCTATCCAGTTTTACTTGAGATAGCTAATTTAATTTGTCTGGGAAGCAGTAGTGTTTTAAGCTGTTTGAGGATAGATTGTGTGGTTGTTTAGGTAGGAACTGTGGTATCATTCATCCAGCCATTTGAATATATCTTACCTCTGTACCCACAATACAAATTTTTAAAATCATTTGTTCTGTAAATTTGCACAACTGCACAGCTATTTGCCTGCTCTGATTGGCAACACTGAATGACATTGATGAAAGTTGTAGATCTTTTGTTGATTCGTGCTGTATAATCCAGAACAGGAAAGGAAAATGTTTACATCAGAATTTAGAACGTAACACTCTAGAGTACAAATCTGCTTCTATTCATTCTGCCAAAGTGGCGAAGTACACATTTTTTCAAACACTTTACTCCATCTGCCAATGTTTTGCATACTTGCACACTTTTATCTCCTTTTATCTTGTTGTCATTGGCAATTATAGCTACCGTATGCATTGTCTCTTTATCCAAGTTGTTGATATAATTTGTACATCATTGAGGCTCCCAACTCTGATCCTTGTGGGGTTCCACTGCTTGCAGCTTGAGAACCCAGAAAGCATCCAGTTAATCCTGACTGTTTCTTGTAGCAAACCAATCCTCTTTAAGGAATACCTTTTTAAAGGTATTGACTTGAAGGGAATGTGGTGCTGGTTTACCAGAATGATACCTGGGCTCCAAAGATTACATTGTAAAGAGTGATGACGCAAGCTGGACTTGAATTTGCTGGAGTTTAGAAGCTAAGGTGTGAATGGATAAAGGTTTAAATATGTTAGGAGCAGGATGGAGAGATAGTATTTCTGTAAGTTGGGAGTACAAGGCAAGGGAATGTAGGTTATATACAGACCTTTGAGTGAAATTGGGAACTACATTGACTTCATAAAGCAGTAGAACATTAGAATTCTCCTCTTGTAAAGGATATTAACTGATATGGATTGATATTTGATCTCTGAAGGTATACATTGTTTAGTATTTGTGTTGCATTAGGACATGGATTTGAATGAGCTGGATTTGACGTAATGGGAATGTAGCTGAATGTGGGCACATTTTTGTCGTACATGAATTTTGTTTTACATGATGCCAAAATGAGTAGCAATAACGATTTCAAAAGTTGCAAAAATGCACAAAACTAAACTGCATTAGTTTGTTGCTAGTCTATTGCCGTGTCCATTGCTCTATTCTGGCCTTTATCTTTAGTTGTTTCGGTTGCCTATTTTCCTAACATTGATGTAACATTTTACATAACACTCTCAAACAAAATGCTGGAGAAAAACTCAGGTGTGGCAGCATCTACAGAACGAAACAGAGTTAATGTTACGAGTCCAGTGAGGCTTCCATCGGCAAAGTAGCCTTTTGCAGACCAGGAAAGAGAGAGGATATCCATGCCCTTAGAAAACAAGATTGAGGAATGCTTTATTTGTTTGGAGTGAGACTTTGAATTTGCTGGATCTAATGTTTGGAAATAGTGCAAAGAGGTTATTCACAAAACAAATCATGAATGATGCAAGATTTTCAGAAAACTGCTTGACGATTGTTAGCTTCTCATTATTTATACAATTCCCCAGTTTATTTTTCTTTCTTCCATAAAACTTTTTCAGTACAGTAATGGGCCATTCAGCCCCTCAGTACATGCTGGACTACAGTCTCCCCCTTGCCTGGTTCTAAACCCTTCAAAGGGTTTAATGCTTTAACTTTTGTCAGCATTAAACTTTGCGTCTTACATAGGTTTGTTCACTCCGTTAAATTGCAGGTATGCTTTGCAATTTTCTGTTCCTGTGTGCCCCACACTAATCCAATGTTGTCATCCAACTTAGGGAAGTTTTCATCCAAATTTTTAAATATGGTGAAAAATTGAGGCTCCCGAACATTAAGCCTCCCAGTCATTACCCCAACTCTTTTATTTTTTCCCTCTTTCTCTGTTTCCCATCCAATATCTAGCTCCAATCAATAGCGGGCTTATTTTTGCCCAGCAGTTTTATGTAATTTTAAGGAAGCTTCCTTTAGTAAGGAAGCCAGTCAGACTAATATTTCCAACATTGCTCCATTCATTTGACTATATTTTGATCATAAGTTTAACTCGATGTCTCAAAGCTATTATTAAAATTAGCTTTACAGCTGATAATTTGACCATGTGGTTTTCATAACTGTTTCTGGGGCCCTTTTTATTTCAGCTTTGTGTGCTTGATCTGATATTGAGAGGCAGTATTGACCCGTGTTGGCTAAAGCTAATCAGATCTGGCATTTTTTATCACGCCAGGTGGCAGACGTGGCGGAGCAGACTGCACCTTCCTTTGAGGAATGCTTGAGGCTTCTGGATGAAACATTCTCATTCGGGGAGGATTCAGAGGTGAGTGAGTGAATTATGGTAATGTCATTTTTTCAGATTTAAATTAGACCCATATATCAGTGTGTCTCAAATGCTCCACCAGGGTAAATGGTCACCCTGGTTTTTGACATTTTATGAAGTAGATACCTGGCGCAGCACTAAAGCTGCCCTCTCCAGGGGTAGAACTCCTCATTAAAGTGGTGTATGGTCTTTGGATGGAATAGGAATTTGCAAGTTAGGATTGTTACCCAAAATTCAGACGATGAAGGGAGTGATGTTAGGGCTAACAGGGCGGATGATGAGGAAGAGCTGCTTTTGGTTGAGGAGTAGGGATGTAGGATTGGGGAATATAGCGTTATGCTGTCTATGATTAAGACCAGGGATTGGTGGTTGGAAAGTGCCAACAGACACAAACAGGGCTGAGGCATCAGCCAGTTGATTAGTGAGGCAAATCTGAAGAAAACCTTGATGTTAATTGGCATCAGGTGGCATCTCCAGTAACTGCCATAGCAAACATTGAGAACATTAAATCCAGAACACTACTGAGTGAACATGGTAGTGAGGGATGCTTTCCCCATCAAGGGGAGCACTGGCTAGTTGTAGCAAAATGAGAACAGGCACCAGGGGCTTGTCAGTGATGAACAGAGAATTTCCAGTTCAGACAATGGAGCCAAAACCCCTGGAATCTTGTGTTGTGTTTGTATGTTTTACTTGGGTCCACTGATGTGCTTCATCTAAGACCATGAGAAAGATGGTGTTACAGTGCCCCCCATCTAGTTGGGCACTATAACATCGCATCTTTCAGCTGAGCCCTCATTGTGAACATCATTGTCAATTGTATCAAGCAAAGCATAGTTTTAATCCGTGCAATAGACTCTAGTTACATAGCCAGAGGTAGGATTCTTTGATGTTACATGATGCTAAGCTTGCTATGGTCCTAAACCTGAGTTTGGGAGATGCAGAGCAGATCCTTGTTACTGTGGTGAATGCAATAAATCTTGAGTAAAGTAACTAATGCTTTCCAACCTAGAATCTCCCATTGAGGCAAGTGTTGTACACTCTTATAAGCCTTCTACTTAAGAACGTCCTGAGCTACAGTGACAGGGCACAGCGCAAAGACTGAATTTCATGTCTTCTGTTATCAGTTTCCAGCAGCAGTGTCCTCAGTGCTGAATGAAGCTCTTGACAATGCTCTGCCCAGCACCAGCGACAGCCTGACTGCAGGCTCACAGATGACCCTCCTTCCACCTCTCTTGAGGCCCGAGACTCCTTTAGACTTAGAACAACAGTGGCAGGATCTTCTGTCCCTCATGGAGCTACAGGTGAGCATGTTCAGAACTGTGTGCACGGTTTGTTTACTCTGCATCAGCACTTGCTGGGACAGGTGCATCGGGTTGGTGTTGAGGATGGGTTTTCCTAATTGTCTATCACTTCTGTGTGGTGCAGAAAGCTCAGTACAGTTCCTACTCTCGCCACATGCTGCCTGTTTGCCTAAGGCAGTGTACACAATGAACTGCTTGGGCTTTGTGGGTAAAATATGCAACTATGTGAGGCACAGCCAGCAATACCTATTCTAAGTTGGCTAATGCAAATGAAGAGTGAATATTGATCTCTGTGCCCCTTGATCCAGGGAGTTGCTGCTTGACTGATGTCTAATCATTGTGCATGTGTGTTGCATGAGGCCAGTTAAAGCTTTAAAACTAATGGTGTCTCAGCCTGTCAGCACTTACGATCTTGGCTTGTACAGACCGGATTTGGGCCAGGTATTGGAGGGCTCACAAATGCTCATGGAGCTATACTAATGCATGAGTCCCCCTCTTCCAGGATAGTTACACTTGCATTGTTGGATTTACTGCAGTATGTTTTGATGGAACCTCTTCATCAGTGGAGTTTCTGGATTAAAGTTGAATGCTCCCACTAGGACTAAGCAAAAGAACAAACGTCTGAGTTTGTTCTTCACCAGTACACATGCTTATATCAACTGCTTTACCATTGGCCATCAGAAGTTGAGTACAGCTGATACAGGCATGATAATAGATTCTGGAGTTTGCTCATTACCTGTGTAAATACTATAAATATATAGCTAACTTTTTAAATCTACTTTTGATCCTCCTTTGCAGGACATGGAGGTGACCAACAGTAATGACTCTGGCAGCAGCAGTGCTGATGTGCCCACAAACTATAACCAAACTCCAGTCGCACCCATCAATCAAGATGTGAGTCTGCACAATGCCACCTTGCCTCCTTGTGGCCAGGATTTCCCTCCCTTCTTCAACTCGAACTTGGAGAACCCTTCTGTGAATGGTGGTCCCAGCCTCCAACAACTGGCAGCCACCAACTCCACCAACTTTGATGCCACCTTTGGTTCCACCAATTTCACAGGGTTGTTCTTCCCCCCTCGGATTAATGGAACCAGCAATGAGACTTCTGGCTGCAGCTTCCCGGACCCTCTGTCTGGCCTGCTAGATGAGGCAATGCTTGATGAGATCAGCTTTATGGACCTGGCCATGGAAGAAGGATTTGGTCCGATGGAGGCCTCTCAGATTGAGGAGGAGCTGGACTCTGATTCTGGCCTCTCTCTTGATTCAAGTCACAGCCCTGTATCTCCAAGCAGCTCTGAATCCTCAACCACCTCCTCATCCTCTTCCTCCTCCTCCTCCTCCTCCTCATTTTACCAGGAAGGGGCTGTTGGATATAGCACTGATTCAGAAACTGCAGACTCTGAACAACCTGAAAGAGAGGGCGCTGTGGGAGGTTATCAACCAGAATACAGCAAGTTCTGCCGAATGAGTTACCAGAATCCCAACTGTTTCCACTCCCTGCCTTGCTTGGATCAAGTCAACCACAACCACACCTATAACCTACCAGCTGGACCATCCATCTCCAGTCAACAGTATCACCCTGGCCCTGGAAAGAAAGCGCCAATAAAGGAAACACGTTCCAATCACGTGGATATACATATGGGCCGTGATGAGCGGAGGGCTAGGGCACTGAAGATCCCATTCTCCAATGACAAAATCATCAACTTGCCTGTTGACGAGTTTAATGAGCTTCTATCCAAGTACCAGCTCACTGATGCCCAGCTGACCCTGATCCGTGATATCCGGCGCCGGGGGAAAAACAAACTGGCGGCTCAGAACTGCCGCAAGAGGAAGCTGGACACTATCCTGAATCTGGACCACGATGTGGATCACCTGAAGAAGCAGAAGGCCAGGCTGCTGAAGGAGAAGGTGGAGTTTGTCAAGTCCTTACGGCAGATGAAGCAGAAGCTGCAGGAGCTTTACCAGCAGGTGTTTGGCCGGCTGCGGGACGAGGAGGGAAGGCCGTACTGCCCCAGCCAATACTCCCTGCAATACACTAATGACGGCAGTGTGCTCGTCATGCCTCGGGCCCTGATTGCTCAGCAAGGAAGATCAGATAAGAAGAAAAACAATAAGAAGAAATGAAATCTACAGCCAGCCCTGGTGTCTGGCTTTGAACTGAACTAGAGAAAGGAACTCAGCGAGAGGCAGCGCCTCCAGAAAGCTGCTGCTGACTTTTACAAATAGACACCTGACAATTCGCACCTTCTTGTATTGAAAATATCTTGCAAATCTGACACCTGCAGGTCAGTTAGGATGGAATGGTAACCCAGGAGGGTCAGTGACAGGGCTTTATGGATTGAGTTGGTAGTTTGCTTTTTGACCACAGCTTGAGAATCAACAAGTGTCTCCACTCCAGCTGTGACCCTATTGGGATGGATCGGTGTGTACACTTGTGTGTCTGGTTCGAGGGAGGGGTGGAAGAGTTTGAGATTTAGCTGTCTCTCTGATTGAGACACCCTGGCTGTGGGTAACAAACTGCTTGGCAAAATCAATAAGGATTTTTTTTAAGAAAAAGCCTCTGCTCCACACAAAGTTTACAAACACAAACTAGAAACTGAGTTCAGTTGTTACTTGAATAAGGATGTTTGTTCACTTTTCATTAAACCGCTTTAAGACAACTTCAAAATAACATGGCTGCACGTGCTTTGAAATCAAGGTGGGAAAGGTTTCTGGTAGAGGTGGTATGGATGAGGTGCAGTTGCATAGAGATCATTTTCTGGCTCAGGCACTGCTGCTTGCAGTCTCTGGCCTGCCATTCATAGCATGACATTGCTGTGCAGGAATCTTTGCTAAATGGTAAATTTCTGGCATGGTTTGAAGAGAGAATCCACTTTGAGCCCTCATGTAATGGCTATGTCTATTAAGTGCAGAACTCGAGCCTTGCAAATTTAGTCGTATTTATATCAAATGCACTTCACCCTAACCCTAACCGCCTTGCTCTTCCCACAGTCTGGAGCAGCTGAATGGAAATTCTTGCAATTCCTTTCTGTAAGAGGCTATTAAGAAATTTAAATTGAGGTGGGGCCAGGCAATTGCTGGGCTTGGTCCATCAGCCAGAGCCCAGTCCTCCACAGCTCCTCAGTTCAACTTGATTAGATGGGGCAATTGACAAGTAGGATTTGAGATTTAAAGCAGTTGGTTACTTGCTAATGCGTGATGCAGCTATGGTGCAGGTTATTAAACAGAACAAAGGTTATTGCAGGAGTACTGTGAACAAGGAAACAATGTGGCTACTCAGATTTTCAAAGTATGATGTAAGTGAGATGAATTTTTTCTCACTGCTCTCCTCCAACTCCTTCCCAACATCAGGTATTTTCTGGCTAGTTGTGTGGAAAGAGGAAGGGAGAGTGTCAGCTGGAGATGGGAGAAGGGGTGTGGAAAAAGAGATGGTTCCTAGATATTTCTCAATGACTTAATAAAATTATTCTGAGGAGCAGTGGGGCTGTACTTTGTCTTCCCTAGATAGTTACGTTGAAAATCTGGAAATCTTTGTCAAGGGAACCTCTACAGTTCCCTTTCCTCCATTCTGTGCTGTGATTTAATGGGCAATTAGTAGGTGTCTCCAGGTCCCCATTTTTGTGCATCGAAAGCATTGAGTGCAGCTCTTCCTTAATGGATTCTTGGTGCATTATGTAACCTATTTAAAGGTTGATGCTTCGTGTGTGCCTCTAAATCATAGCCTTTTCCATCTTTGCCTGCTTTCGTTTAGTTTTTTTGTGCCTGGTTCATCAGCCAAGATCTGTTGTCCTGCTGCGTTCAGCAAGTCACTACATGGGGATCTGCAAGACTGAAGCACAACATTTTGATTTTAGTCATACGTGTTTTTGAAATATAGTATGTTTGGTTTAGAGTGGGGATGGGGGAACTGTCTAGACTAGATTAGCTCTAAAGCTGAAATCAAATGGTTAGTGCAGATTTTATAAACTCGCTTGGTCAGGACACTTATCGCCTTTCATATTAATTCCTGGCACTTGCAGCCAGATCAGAATGAAGGCTAACACCATTTGCGGTGAAAACCTCTTTTAACAGAGGGTAAAATAAATGGATTACTATCTTTAATGCAAGAGGCACTCTACAAACGGGAAAGGTATTCAAAGAGCTTTTGGGTTTATCCAGGAAATCTGAGTGCAGTTTAATCTGCATTTATTAGTCACGGAAAATAGTTCAGGTTGGAATTATTATTGCTTTGCAGAGTGGAAAACATTTTACACTTTTGATCATAAACTGTGTTATCAAACTAACTAGCTCAGGGTTGTAATGTCATGGCGATTTAGAGAATGCAGAAAATGAGAGAAGTATTCTCTGATCATTCCCATGGTTTATTGATTAGAATTGGAGATGGGAAAAATGATTCATTTACAACAAAAGGATGCTGCGAATCTGCAGGATGTGTGCTTGAGTGTGCGCTGAGATGTTCTGGTTGCATTTCTGACCTGAATCCTGTCACCCTGCACTTCTAAAGCTGACTTTGTTTCTATGAATAAGCACTGCATTCTGACCTTTCTGACTGACAGTGACTAGTGTGGAGATTCTTAAGAACCGGCTTTTGGCTGCAGCTCATGTTAATCATACTCCAAATAGAGAAACCTATAATCTTCAGGCAGGTTGGCCACAACTGTCTGTATGTTGACAGTCGATGCACCCAACCTCCACTATTGACTGAGCCATTTATATAATCTCTGTGGCCCTACAATCCCTGCATTGCATGATCAGTATGATGCAGTAAACATCCAAAACACTGGAATTGAACATTCAGCTCCTCATTCATTTTGCCAAGACTAATGGGTAAGCAGTGAGAAGGGAGACTTGTGAACAATAGGCAGACAGTAACAGAAATGGCATCCTCCACCTGCTGCAAACATATATCAATCTCCTATGGATCTCAAGAAATGCTGACAAAGTCTTGGGTCAGGTGATGCTGCAGTTTTCCATTAACTTGTTAGTTTACTTCATATTCAGTGTAGCATTTCCAACATGCACAACCTCCCCTTCATTTGTGTCTGAAAATACAACTTAAATGAACAGATTTGAAGTTCACAACCAATATTATTTTTACAGGGAATGTACCAAGTGTGACTGCATTTTTAATTACAGCTAATATCCAGTCATCTCTTGATTCTTGAGTAAGATCAGTGTACCAAGTGCTCAGTCCTTTAGTCCCTGTGGCTGGGATGTGATTAGAGTCAGCTGGGATGTGTTGGTGTCTGACAATCCTGAGCTGCCTCTAATGCTGCATTGGGTGTTACAACTGCTGCAGCCTTACCTGAAGTTGGCTGCTGGGGCCTTTTTAATCAGACTCTGGCTCCCTCTACTGTTGCTATTTTAAAATTTACATGCACTGCATTTTTCTCCTTGCCTGAATGCAATTTATATCTCTCTGGGTTTTTGAGTTCGAGACTGACTGACTTGTCAAGAAAGCTCACACAGGGGAAACGGGCTCTGACTGGGAGAGGAGATGGATTGCTGTAATTTAGCTGGATCAGATGCATTAAGAATTGGCAATGCCATAATAGACTGAAGTTCAACTTTCCCCATAATGTGTTTGTGCCTGATGTATTGCAGTCTCCAGTGTTGTCCGGCTACTGTAAGATTGAGAGTAGCACAGGTTAAAATCCCTGCTGTATTTTAGGCAAATGTGTAAAATGTACTACCGGGGCTTATACTCAGTATCAAGATCTTCCCATTTCCCCCTTTCTTCATATCCTTCAATTCTTCCTCAATGGTTCTAGCTTCCCCTTTAAAGGCATCATGACTTTAATCAACATAACACTGGAGTTGCTAAAATAGAAGAACTTTGAATGCTGAAGATCTGAAAGAGAAAGCAAAATTGCTGGAGAAACTCAGCAGGTCTAGCAGCATCTGTGGAGAGAGAAACAGTTAACATTTCAAGTCCAGTGACCCCTTCAGACCCTTCCTCTGAAGAAGGGGCACTGGACTTAAAACATTAACTCTGCTTTCTGTCCACAGACGCTGTCAGATCTGCTGAGCTTCTCCAGTGATTTGTTTTCCTCTGTAGGAGTTGCGAAGTATGATAGGCAACTTACTTCAGATTTTTGACTGTTTGGTGTCTGGCTTTCCATAAGGCAGGTGAGTTTAATTTGGGACAACAATTTGTTGTTTTAATCTTTTTTTAAGCAGAACATTACAGTCAGTGGATGGACAAGTTCTCAACTCTTACAAACAAAGGCTAAATGAAGCTCAAAATTCCAAATGCAGGTTCAGTACCTGGAGAGATGCAGACAAGATGACAACCATTGTTGCTGTACTCTGCCTGCAGGTCTCCATTCTAAAACACTGCTAGCATTTACTTGCCTGGAGTTAAAGCAGGTTTCTAACCCTTTTCACATGTTCCCACTTGCTTAAAAATGAAACAATCAAGGTTTTGAATGCTCAAAATTGTGCTGAGAGGTCATAAACTGTAATGAGGTGTGTCAAACCTGTCTGTTAAAATTAGCATATCCTCTGATCATAAATTCCAAGGTTCAGTACCCAGGGACAACACTGGTCTGCCATTGTTCCCAGGTGTCAATTGCCAAAGAACAGGGGCAGTGTTTCTAGAAACTGAAATCATGGCTAAAGCTGACTCTGCACATCTGGTTAGTTCTGAGGAGGTTTCTAACAGCACCTACTCCATGTTTGCTCAATAGAGATTACTGAGGAGCCTTGTACTCCCAGCTGTGTGTGATTGTTTCCTACCACCAGCCTCTGCAGAATAACCAGTAATCTCTTGTCTTTTTGATTTTTGTACTTATTTATGTTAAGTTATAGATGATGGAGTCTCTTCTATTTAACTGTTTTAGTTTCCTGTCAGATTTGTGCAGATATCTAATGTTGCCTGTAACTAATGTCTTTTTCTCTTGGCTTGGCAGGGAATCTCTCAAATCTGTTGTATATTTTTCTTTACATGGAAACTTGCAGCAAACCAGGATTGTTTGGGGAGGGAAATTCAATAAATTAATTCTATTTTCACATGTTTCTCAGGCTAACTTTATTTATTTATTTATTTAATTAATTAAACACTTGATGGATAAATATGTAAGTTATTCTACCAGGTGTGGTGTTGATATTAAGAACATTTGGAGCAGAACAGGCCAATCAACCCTTTGTACCTCCTCTGCCATTCCAAATCATGGCTGACCATTTCCCCACACTATCCCATATTGCTAGACATTAGCACTGAAATCTTATCAATCTCTATCTTAAATATGCTCAGCATCCAAGTTTAAAACTCCCTTGGAATAGAAACTTCCAACAATTAACTATATTCTCTACAACACAAAATACCTCATCTTAGTCCCCAAATAGCTTGCCTCTTTGAACTGACAGCAGGCTGCAATTTTATCTACTTTCTACAAGGTGGGTGGAGGGCGAAAGAAAGATGTTTGTCTCTGCCTGAAGGTTTTGGCAGTGTTTCTGGATTGGTGATATGGTTTTGCACATGCTGTCTGTATTGTGCTGGTAAGGAGAATGAGATGATCATTTCTTTGATGAAACTGGGTAATAAAGCTCAAGATGCTTTTTTCTCACCATCCTACCAGAGGTGGCAGCACAGTCCTGCCCCTTTGTTTTGACGACAAAATTAAAGTCCTGCTCATTCCTCTATCTTACCTGTTGATGACAGAGGATTCCTAATAAGTCAATAGTCTTTTGTTCTGTCCCAGAGTCCTTGATTGAAAAAGCTGTACGCCTTGACATTGTCTGCTCTTCAACCTTTTTCAAGTATACTTTGAAATAATCAAGATTGGTTTTCGCAGAGTCAGGCCAAATATTGGAAACCTTTTTAAATTGTAGGTCTGACCCAGATGGAGTCTAACACACATTTCCAGCAATCCTGTTTGTGCTGAAGGGTTCGGGGGATGGGGTGTGAAAACCACTCAGTGGAGTCCTTCAAAACTTAGGATATCAGTTATGTTGACAGAATTGATGCTTCTGGGCTCAATGTAAAATGACCAATGTCATGCAGGGCCCTAGGAGGCTTGAACAATGACTCAAGCTGCCATAAAGCCTCATACATCAGCTCAAATGTAAGCATGGAAACTTCCTGCTATTGATCACCTATATTCCCTTGCTTCTGCATTGTGTTCAGTTGAAAACCATCTTGGACATTCCAGGTGAAGGTCATTTTTTGATCTGCTAAATGAGTGATCAAGGCTTGGTTTGTACCTGAAATACTTATAGGAAAAAAACTCCTTGGCTGTCTTGATCCTAATCCCCACCCCCACCCATGCTGCATTCTCTTTTGATGGGTTTCCATTCCACCCCCTTAATGATCAGAGTGAACTGAATGAGGCTGTGGAGCAATACAAATATGCTGGATACTCCACTGTGCTCCAGTGACGGTGGGAACAAATAATGTGGGAGATAAAGCATTAGAGTTCCATGTGGAGTACTAGAATCAAGCGGATCTATCAAGACTTTACTCTGTTAACACTTCTTGTGACCCCAGGAATTGCAACAATTGATCTGCTGTACTTTTCCTTCACCACTGATCTAAACTCTGGTTTCCAGCATCTGCAGTCCTCACTTTTGCCTAAGGTCTTTTCCTTGGGTTGGTGAAGTCTAGAACTAGAGGGCATAGTTTAGTGAGAGGGGAAAGATTTAAAAGGATCGAAGGGGCAACTTTTTCCACACAAATGGTGTGTCTAGCATGAGCTGCCAGAGGAAGTGGCATTTAAAAGGCATCTGGGTAGGTATATGAATAGGAAGGGTTTAGAGCAATATGGGCCAAGTGCTGGCAAATGGGACTAGATTAATTTAGGATATCTGTTCGGCATGGACAAGTTGGACCAAAGGGTCTGTTTCTGTGCTGTACAGCTGACTGTTAGTTACCTGTAGGGGAGTTTTTGTCTGCTTGAACACTATCTATAGCCCAGAAATAATACACACCAATTTCACCAACCCTCAGCAATTTAAGCAAAGCAAAAAGAAGCTGAAAACTCGAGTAACTGACCTGAAACATGTCATTGTTCAAGTTTTTGGATGTGTGGTTAATTGTGAGGAATAAAGGTCACAGGATATAGGTGGGTTGGTCAGATGAAATTTAATCCTGAAAACTAAATGGCAGAACAGTAGGAAAGACTGGAATCTTGGGTGCTTGTTCAAATCCATGAAAGTTGCAGGATCAGTTATTGGATGGTGATGACATTTGGGACAATTGCCTTTCAGTTGTGGTGTAGGTTACAAAAACAGTTAGGTCATATTGGAGCTGGCTAGGCCAGAGCTGGAATACTCTGTGCAATTCTGGCCACCACACTTGAGATTCACAGGATGTTTGCCCAGATTGGTTATTTCCTTTACAGCAGAGGTGGCTGAAGGGAGACCTAATTGAGTTGTAAAAGATTTGAGATCTATAGATGGATCACTACCAAGAGGACATCAATTTAAGGGGAAAGGCAGGAGGTTTAAAAGGGAATTGGAGGAAAATGTTTTTTACCCAGAAATTGGCAGTAATCTGGATGAGACTTAATGTCACAACATTGCAAGGTATGGGCTGAGGTCAGGAAATGGATTCTAGTGTAGTTATGTTGGTGCAGGATTGGACTGAAGGGCCGCTCTGTGCTCTGTGACTATGACTGTTGTTGGCAATGTTTCACTAGCATTCTCCATATATTGTATTTTGATTAATGCTGTCCAGTTATTAAAAGAAATTCACACAATTGTGTTTTTCCTGTTTTATTACATAATATTTGCGTTCCTGTTAAACAACAGTGTAATGTTGCAGGAGCAGTTATCACAATACTTAATAGGAATTCTACAAAAACAGATCCTTTAAAACCAGCTAAAATCAGTTCTCCCCCTCTAAAAGACAACATTTGATGATTAAATGCGAATCAGACAGAAGAGCTGCAACGTATGAAAACTAGGAAAGTGGCACTAATACTTTAGTTTCCATGCTTGTATTTTTTCCTTCCACAAATACCTGAAATGTACCCACATCATTTCCCACTCCCCCCCCCCCCCCCCCCCCCCCCCCCCAAGTCTGCTAGTTGGTGGTGCTGTTGCCCCACCCTGCCTGACCCCCCCCCCCCCCCCCGCATCACGTTTAATAAGATTACGAATGAGAACATAATCAGTCTTACCCCAGTTACACAAACACTGTCAAAGCAATACTTTTCCTGCATTAGGACACTGTTGAATTGATGTTGCAGCCAGTTGGGAAAGGCCACTGTGGAAACAGCAGCCACATCCCTTTTCCAGGTCTACGGCATGTGGATTATAATCAAACAACACACTTCTCTTTCTCCTCTCCTCCCTCCTCTCTCCCCCCCCCAGATAGACAAAACACAACCAGTACTCCGATAAGAATCTCAATTCTACAGGGGAATTTTTAAAAAATAGGTAGTTTCTTTTGGTTTGATTTGTGACTTGGGGCAGGGAAAGCCTCATCCACTCCCAATTGCCATCCACAAGATCAATGCCTTAGGAAAAGGAGCAGATGTAAATGTGATACACACTTATTTGCTACACAATGTCCCTCTCCTCCCAAACAGGTTGAACATATAATTGTTCAGTAAGAGGTTTCACCAATCAAACAACTGAGGCAACACTAAAACAGTATCCTGGGACCAAATGAGCTTAAAAGAGATCCTTGGAATATCCACCAAACATTCCCAGAGTGATAATTACACTTAGTACCTACTCATGTGCTCCTCATTCCCCAGCTGAGTTCGATGACCTCTGGCCATAAGGTGTCATGCTTTACACAGCTGTTTGGAAATAAAGATGGAATTATTAGAGCACTACAATGCATACCTTCAAAGGTCACCAGGCCAGGGATGGCAAGATAATGGAGAATATGGTGCTGCACTAGGATATGGTAGTTGGGAATCTCAACCTATACCATCATAACCAGCTGGTCGTGCAATATGAGCAGGAAATGTGGGAAAGGCACAGTGAAGCTGTTGGGATAAACCTCTTCCTGACCACAGTAAAAAACCAAGTGTCTCTTTGTTCCGACGCTGAAAACTGCTAGGTCTTTCTGCAGTTTGTTTGTGGTACACACCTGCTTTCTCCTCACACACTCGTGGGTGGCAGCAGCAGCACAGATTCTATCACTGGGCAGTGGAAGTTGAACAATGAGCAAGTATTAACGTTTAAAAAAAAATGAAGTTTAAAACTGCCTAAGCCACAAGAACAGCAAGTTGCTCTACCTCACAAGACTGGAGTCTTTTGCACCCATCAGCAACCTCAAGAATTTGACCCTTTAAGAAAGCCTGTCCAATATCATTTGACCTTTTAAGAACACCTTTCTCACGAACTGAGGTTTATTGTTTAATAGTAGAGCAGCCTGCACTAGCCAACAAGAGGAGAGTCTTTCACTATAACTGAAACACTACCTTAAAAACAAAGAGAAAAGAAATCCAGGGGAGCGAGGCTCACAATGGCAGGATACTCAGGAGCAGCCTCACTCCAATAGGGGTGTGACTACAACCATTAGGCAGCCACACAGGGCTTTCTAAAGTAGTTGTCACACCTCAAGACACAAGACAGATAAATTTTATCCAAGCTGCCCTTCAGATCTGGAACATGTGAAGGAGAAGGCTGAGGAGAGGGAGGAATTTCAACCAAAACCATCAGACATATTAAAAAGAGGCTACTGTTTAAATGGCACATCAGCCCTACAGACTCCTTTCCCCTTTGAGGACTCAAACCCTATCCTACAAGCCAAGGTAACTAATCTACAATTCACTGGCTTCTACAGTTGTTATCCAAAATCTGGAGGAAAAAAATCATGCTGCATTTAAAAACACAACCTGTCCCATCCCCTCTCAAATGCTGACAATGATATGGGTCTGAAAGAATTGAGAAAAGGTACACCCGGAGAACTATACACCTGTACAACTGAAAACCACTTTCTGAAAAGTCGGGATTATTTTCTCGTCTTGTAAAGTTGTAATGGGAGATGCTTAAGCCCCTCTCCCTCGGTTACTTTTCCTCCTTCTTTTCTTCCTCTTCAGATGGGTACGAATGCCACGTCAGACGTTCCTCATAAAATGAGATAACCACCTGGGGACACTTGACATTTGCCTCTTTTGCTGGAACCAAATCAGCTTCATCAGAATTTTTCCTGGGTGGAGGATAGAAATGCATAAATGTATGAACAACATTTAATCTGACTTGGTCTGGAACCTGCAAATACATAACACATGCAAGCAGATCAGTTAAGCTCGCATCAACAGCTCCTACCCAGACAGATTATTTTTGGTGAAAAACTTTGTATCTCATTTTCTGGGTTGGGGGCAGAAGTGGTGAAGACAAGAGTAACTGGATAATTCTGTCATAGTTCATACAGGCACGATATGCCAGACAGCCTACTACTAAACTTAATGATTCCATTCTACGAGGTTTTTCTTCCACCCTTCTCTACAGCCACTCTTTAGCTCTTGGGTGCTAATTTAGTGCTAGTTAGGGACTGGTTTATGTTCCCATCCATAGATTGAGCTCTCTAGCCAGAGTAACTTTGTTCGGCAAGAGGTTTAAATTCACAAATCAATTTTAAAAGCTAAAACTCACCACTTCATGAGGAACATGAGCTCTCCGCTGGAGTCCGTAGCCCCAATAATACGCTCTGGCTCCAATCCTCTGGCAAAACCTCTTGGTTTCTCCTGCTGCAAGAGAAACAGATTAGACCTCAGCCAGGGAGGAGGGGTGGGAAGATGGTGTGTCATCACTGTGACAAGCCAAGAAATCCACAGAGAGACTGTGTTGAGCAAACTCAAGGGATGAGGGTGACTCTAACTCAACAAGTGATGTGGAGAATTCTAGAGTTTAACTCTCCAAGTCCTATGGAATGTCCCACATTAACTTGGCCAATAAACAGTCATCCGGGTACTAAAATATAGACAAGATCTGGCACAATCCGTACCAGAGAAATCGCCAAGAATTATTGTTGAGCACCTTGATCCACAGTATCTGACTACTCCCCTAGAGACTATGAGCTTGTTTCTCACCAAGGGACAGTAGTTTAAGTAGCTGTTTTGCACACTTGCGTTTGCTCTCATGGTACATGATCTAGACTGTCCTCTGTCTTGATTCTAACTCTGCACATTGATTTGATGGGAACCCAGGGCAAGGAACAAGAATTGAAGGGCAAATGGATTCATAATTCTATTGCTACACTTTACAGCTAAACTTGGAAGGAATGGCCAATTACAGACTCTCTCCTCACCAGAATAATTCTAGAAAGCCACAGATTACAGCAAAGGAGGTCATTTATCCCTTTGTAACAAAACAGATTAGATTAGATTAGATTAGATTAGATTACTTTACAGTGTGGAAACAGGCCCTTTGGCCCAACAAGTCCACACCGACCTGCCGAAGCGCAAAAACCACCCATACCCCTAATCTAACACTACGGACAATTTAGCATGGCCAATTCACCTGACCTGCACATCTTTGGAACTGTGGGAGGAAACCGGAGCACCCGGAGGAAACCCACGCAGACACGGGGAGAACGTGCAAACTCCACACAGTCAGTCGCCTGAGGCGGGAATTGAACCCGGGTCTCTGGCGCTGTGAGGCAGCAGCGCTAACCACTGTGCCACCGTGTTGAAAATGTTCCTAGGAATTTACTTTGTAATAAACACTGTTTACTCAGTTCAAGGTTAGAGTATGTGCTCAATATGGAAGAACAGGTAATATTGAAAAAAAGCATACTCACTGACCTCCTCTCGCCTCTTCTTGTTTTTATTTTCCTCAGTTTCAGTATCAGACTCTGCTTTCCGTTTGGGCCCCTCTGTTTTATCTATTCCATCATGTGCTATTTTCTGGGACTGTAAAAATTCTGCGATGAGATCAGGACAGTCAAGATTCTCCTCAGGTTCCCATGTATTGTCATCACTGAAAAAAATTAGTTCACTTTATAGACTGCAGTCTGCCAACAAACAAGCAAACAACTATTGCCCCCTTTCCCTCCATCCCGGCACCCACCCAAAAAAAGCTCAGCTCCTAATCACCAGTCTCAAATAGGGACAACATGGATATAACTGCTGCTGGGCCACTGGGGCAAGATTAGATGGGACAGGGATTTTCATACAAATGCTTAATTGGGACTACATTAAGTTTTCTGTCCAGCATCACTCAGCATAATATAGAATACATCAGATCTGCAATCAAATATATACGTTCTACACATATTTAGGAATATCTAACACACTCCAGGCTGTGGAAACTGTGCAGTCTCCTGCATTGCAAGTGATGCAGCTGAAACACAGCAGATGTTGAATGGAGGAGGACTTCTGAGCCGTACTTTGGCATAATTCACTGTAGGCGAAAGTGAGGACTGCAGATGCTGGAGATTAGAGTGGTGCTGGAAAAGCACAGCAGGTCAGGCAGCATCCGAGGAGCAGGAAAATCTGATGAAGGGCTCCTGCCCAAAACATCTATCTTCCTGCTTCTCGGATGCTGCCGTAATTCACTGTAACCCACAATGATTTAGCCTGTACTCTCCTAACAGTAAACCACAAACACAGATAGAGAAGCTCATAAATCAGTGCCCCAACACCTAAGTGTGTGTATCCCCTGTTTATAGAGATCGTCAAAGTTCCAATATGAACTTTAATCTTCTTAAAAAACACTTTCAGAAAATAACCAATTCATCGTATCACTTTTGTTCATTGCGCTACAACATTGCATAGAATTGAAGACAAAGAAAGAGGGGGTGTGGGGGAGACAGCACACAAGGGAAGGGCCTCACCTTAACTACTGGACTGCAATGAGACAGGGGATACCACTTTGGCTGGGTTATGGGACAATACAGAGGGCTTTGGCCATTCAAATTTATTTCTGGAGACTAAATTAAGGAAATTTGACTGCTATTTTTTGCTTCTTTTTTAACTTGAGAATCACATGCCAATGTGATTAAAAGATGTTAATGGAGTGGTTAAGAAGGCAAAAGATGTAATCTAATTGCTTCGTGAAGATATTAACTATTAAGTGATTATTCACAGTTCCAAAATGAAACTCATCTGATAGCTTTACTGCATAGTGTCAAAGGATTCTCTCTGTCCCACTCCTTATGTGGTGACCAGGAATGGTAAATGTGTATGTGGCACTTGGACATGATCCGGCTTGGCCACGATACTCCACATGATGGTTACTGCCTTCTGTAAAAATACCTCTTATAGGAACAGGCATTCAGGAACCAGCCTCTTTCACCATTTCAGAAAGACATGGCTGAATTGGACTTTGGCCCCACATCCATTAACATCCTGTGTCTATACTTAATCTCAAATTTTAAAATGATGAATCCAGCGCGCACATACTGCTTTTTGTGGAAAACAATTCCACATTTCCATCATCTGTGGTGGGAAGAAAAGTGCTTGCTTAATTTCCTTCCTGAATGGCATGGCTCTGATTTGATCAGGTTATGCCCCTTCATCTGCCCTAACCATTCCTTTCAAAAATCCTAAACTATTCATTAAATTACCCTTTAACCATCTAGATTCCAGGGAAATAATACATGGAAATGAACACAAAACAGGCCAATCGAATCAATCTCTACTGGTATTTATTATTCAAACAATAGTTCTAATCAAATTTATTCATCTTTTTCCGTACGGTTTCATTCAATCACCTTCTCAGTCTCATCCTAACACTGTCCAGTAAACACTGATGGATGCCAATTCTGTAGCTTTAAAATTCTCCTGACACCAGTTCTAAATCTAAACTTCCTTTCAGTGACCAGGGTATAATTTATGTGATCTCTCCTCATTATCTAACCTGGGTAGTATTCTACTGAATCTGTATTACACGCCTTCCAAGGCCGACATGAAGAATGGACAGTTACCTGGGCCAGAATTGTTACTGAAGCTAACATGAAGTTAGTTAAACACTCACTCCGAGAATCCTTTCCACTTCAGCAGATATTCCACTTTCCCTTTCACGATACGCCTGTCCAGTACTTTTTCCACGACGTACTCTTCCTCCTCCTCTTCTAGAACCTCCTCCACTTTTTTCTTGTTTTGCTTTTTCCCCATTGTGTCCAGTCTTAAATTCAGAAGTGAGGCTGAGGCTGTTTAAAAAATAAACATGGTGAACTAAATTTAAAATTTGTAAAATCAACAGAAACAATATTCTGATCAAAACAGAATTCATTACTTACTGCCCCCTCCCAGACACACTCTAAAAGGACAGCCTACCACACTGATGGTGTACAGTTCATAATGAGCGTCAACTGAAAGTTTGCAGGATGTAAAAAAAATTGATGATTTTGAAATTCTTATTATTTTCACACACTTGCATTGTCTTGCCCCTCCCAATCTCTATAGTCTCCTTCAATCTTACACTTTCAATTTGTTTATGGGAGGATGTGGGCATTTCTGGCTGGACCAGCATTTATTGCTCTCCCTAATCGTAATTTCCTCCCTTAAAAAGGACATTAGTGAACCAGATGGGTTTATATCCGAGAATTGAGAAAGGTTACATTGTCACCATTAGTGTAGCTTTTTTTATTCTAAATTTTCTATTGAGTTCAAATGTGACCATAATTGGATCTGAACTAACATCCCCAGAACATTACAGACTCGAACATCATTCTAGTGATATTACCATTGCATTCCACTTCTGGCCTCTTATACCATTTCTTATAACTCCACTATTGGTATATTTTCAGCTGTCTGGGTCTTTAAAGGAATTTCTTCCTCAAACTTCAGACTCTGCCACTCCCTCTACCTTTAAAGGTGCTTCTTAAAACCTACTTCTTGGATCAGGTTTTGGGCACCTGCTCTAATATCTCCTTACCTGGCTTGGTTTTTGTGTTAAACAAAGACACTCCCATAAAGCAGTATCTTACCACATTATGTATTATACAGATGTAAGTGATTGTACGTGTGTAATAGTATGTGGGGGAGGTGAGAGGTAAAGAGTTAAAAGAGCATGGTCAGGGATGTAAGGCAGTTTCGCAATGGTGCAATTTAAAACAAAAATGATCACCCTCTTTAAAACCTCAATGACCAAACAAAGGACAAAGTAAAGTTACATCAACCAGAGCCATGGTGATGTCTGGAACTGAACGTGTACAACTGCCTCGTTTGCATACAGCCTAGAGAACTGTTGATACCAGATCAACAGGGCTTAAACAAAATGGGTTTCAACATTTTCAACTTATCACCAGGACCAGTCAAACTCCCAACCCTCAGTCGATTCCTCTAGTCTAGCAAATTCCATTTCTTTTCCCTATGCATTAACTTCTCAGCTGTTGTGATAGGCAATCTCACTGTGGAAAATAAGTTCATAACATCTACTTATATTTCAACGGGAACAGAGTCCGAGTCAGATATTCGATTTAAAAATAAAGAAATTGTGGATTTTTTTTGGCTACATAAAGTGAAACTACAAGCTCCAGGCAAAATCGAGATGATAGGGGAATTCCCGTTTGACACAGTACTGTAAATGACTGATTTTCATAATAGTGTTCACGCAACTATTTCTGCTGTCACTATTTTGCTGGAGATTTATTCCTATTTTTAGGATCGAAAGATTCTCATTACAGAAGTCCAAGATAGTCTTGGGAGAAACAGAGGACCGCAGATGCTGGAGATCAGAGTCAAAAAGTATGGTGCTGGAAAAGCACAGCTGATCAGGCAGCATCCAAGGAGCAGGAGAGTAGATGTTTCGAGCATAAGCTCTTCATCAGGAATGAGTCTTGCCAGGGTCGTGTGAATGCTCACACCATACTAGGTTGGGGTTTACTATAAAATTCCAAGTTATTTGCACCCCTGACTTAATACTGTATTCTACTTCTGTAGTCATTTGCTAGAAGATGGACTAGTCTAAGGCTTGGTGTGGCTTGTGACAAATATGAGTAAACTTGTGTATTGCACAGCTAGTGGCTAATTCCACAGACCAGCTGCATAGAATTATACAAAGGGCAGGTAGCTGTGACTTCTTAAAAAATATAAAGAAACTTCAGCAAGTAAATCTTTATTAGCAGAAAATCATCATCGCACGAAAAGAATAAGATTAGATATCCTCTTGGGTAATTCAGCAAAACCGTCTGATGGGGTATTCGAGCACAGACTTGCCGGTAATGAAAGCACTGAGCTTCATATACCACATACAGAAACCATACGGGAGAGAACAAATCAACCTTACTACAGTTGCAGGGTAAGGAATTTAAGGGCCTTAAATCAGAACTGTGATCATTGCAATAGCAAAGTCTCAGTATTTTGTGTAAAATAGACTGAGCTTGGAAAAAGTTGTCCAAATCCATGGAGTTTAAAGGTGTAGTATCATTGTCAAACAAGCAGACTAAGTCTTCTCAGGACAGCCAATGAATGTGATGCTGAGAAAACAGGGGGGAAAAGGAAACATCTGCACCATGTGGGCTTCATCAACAACCAGATAATACTCCTTGCTCAACAGTGTTAAATGATTGCAAAGGTAGCTCAACTGTTTGCTGAAAAACCTACAACTAGAAGTCAGTCTCTGTGGCCCTATGCTAGCCCTCCCAGCAAGTTGGAAGGCAGCAAGCATCACATGAATCAGATTGCATCTACATCCCACAACCTCTTAAAGCAGCATCCTGACCATAAATCTATATCGAGTTCAGGTGCAAGAAGGAATAAGGCGAATATCACGTGCACAGATGCAATAACAGGAGGCTCTTTAACCAGTCTGTTCCAACTTTACTTAGTCTTCCACAACTCACTTACCCATAAACATCAATCCATCAATGCTGCACACGCCAATTGTTCCCTAGTATCCACAGCCTGTTGGAGTGTTTGAAATTTTCACCATCCTGTGACTCTAATAATCTGTTCATTCACAGGGCATGACATCACTAGCTAAACACACTTATTGACCATCCCAGATGTGGTGAACCTCCTCCTCAAACCACTCCAGTCCATGTGGTGTAGGGACAAGTCCCAGGATTTTAACCCAGCCAATCAGCCAGTAAAGGCATTCCTAAGGGCTTTTGCCCAAAATGTTGATTTTCCTGCTCCTTGGATACTGCCTGACCTGCTGTGCTTTTCCAGCACCACTCTAATCTAGACTCTGATTTCCAGCATCTGCAGTCCTCACTTTTGCCTATTCCTAAGATATTACAACGGTCAATTCAGGGTCACCCACATCATTGGGAGTCAGAGTCACAGGAGGTCAGACTGGGTAAGGATCGCAGGTTTCCAAATCTACAGAAATTTGATGAATCAGGTGGGTTTTTACCACCACCCCACACAATTGTATCCTTTAGTTCTTTGTTTCCACCACTAGAGGGAGGTTTCTACATGTTGGATCCTTTTAACATTTAAGCACCTGATCTGATTAATCCTCTAAACTCAGGGGAATACAAACTGAATGTATGTAACACCACCTCTTCATTTAATTACTGCACCCCCTCCAAATCCAATATATTGTTTCCTGAGGTACAGTGTTCAGAAATGAATGATTACTCTAAATAGAGCCTTTGTCAGACTCTACATAACAGGAGCATCACTTGGGCTAAAGGCCAATATTCCATTAGTTGTTTTGACTGCTTTCCAATCTCCAATCCTCTGCTGTTGATGGTTTCTAAACATTTAGAAAATGCAACTTTTTTCTGCTTCTCTCCTTTAGCTGTTCCTGCAGGAGGTTCAATTTCTTGAAAATGGTTGGCAAAAATCATTGTTTCTGTTACTTAGAAGAAAGTATTTGGCACATTTTGCTGTTTCAAAATTGTTTTAATATTATCAAAAAAGTCTACATTTAAAAAGTACTGCAGGGATTTTTTTCCCCAGAACTATTTGTAAAAGTACTTTGCAGCAAACTGCCTCAACAAACAGGAGTATCAGCACCACTGGCCTTATGCATCTTGGCCAGCTTCCACGTTCAGTGTTCCAGCCCCATGATGCTGTGTGGAGAAGGACTGCACCTGGTCTGCTGTCTGCTCCCTTTAGCTTTCAGATGTCTTGACTTATTATGCATTTCCTGTGCGTTTTTTTCATCTGCATTTAATATAATGTGGTTTGCTGAAGACCTCTTCTTTGTTTAAACCTTTGCCTATTATTGTGTTTACAAGACCAGAGAATTCACTCCACGCATAAAATTGTTTTAGATATCACATGCCAACTCCACCTCACCAAAAGAAAACAAGGTCATTATTGGTTCAAGTACCTACTAATTAGAAGGTTGCGGGTTCAAGTTCCACACCAGAGACTGAGCCTATAAGCCATGCTGCCGCTTCAATGCGGTACTATAAGACTTCTGCAATATGGAGAATATTTCAGATATGTTAAATTGAAGCCATAGTCTGCCCTCTCACGCAGGCACAAAGGATCCCATGGCACCATATCAAAGAGCAGGAGCATTCTTCCCAGTGACCTGACCATTATATCTCTTTCAGTCAGTATCACTAAAATTGAGTTGCTTGTTGGTAATCAGCACATTACTGCTTATGGGATCTTACTTCACACAAATTTGGCCACGGTGTTTTCTACAACATAACCATGATTGCACTTCAAAGCAGGATAACCTCATTATCTATATGGCATTTTGGGGCATCCTGCAGTCAGGAAAGGTGATACACTATCAAAAATATTTCTTTCAATTGCATCAAACTGCTTATTGGCAAGTAGGGATGTACAGCTTTGTCAGTGAGTGCTCCCATGTGCCAAGAATGGTTTAAGAATGATGAGATATTCCCATTCTCCTGGTTCCATTCATTAACAGCGATGAGAGTATATTTAATTCTCATTGCTCCTCCCCCTACACACCCAGGACAATCACCCAAGCTCAAAATGTTCACTGACAAACTAATGGACTGACAGAAGGCTGGATCCTTTGAAGAACAAATGTGTAGGCTGAAGATTTGAGAAGAGTTAGGGAACTAAGAAATACTAGGTATGGAGCAGTAGCAGCAACCATAATTTTATAAACACTTTCACAAACACAGGACTTCCAAAAGTTCCACTGCAGGTAATTAAATACCTTTTAGGTAATCACTGTTGCAATACAGAAAATAGTTATAGAATATATTTTAATAATTTTCACTGAACATGGCCAAATGTTACATAAGCCAACATAAAAATAAGAGCTTACTGATCCAACTAATCGTGCAGGTTTATAGTGAACACTGAAAATAAAAAACATTCGAAGGACTAAAATTTTAGACAGACACACACATTGAAGTGAAAGTCAGCTTCAGAAGAATCAGAAGATGCTCTTGAAAATTGCATCCATCACCAATTCATGGGTTTCAGTATCATCTTGCGTAAAAAGTTAAATCCCTCATAATTCCAGACAGCAACAAGCTTCATATTCTGTACATTACACTGCAAATCCCTTCCCTCCAAAGTTCTTCAGTGTGAAATGTGAACATTTACAGTCCCAGGCTGGGTAGTCAACAGTTTGGATTATCTAATCACCTACTTAGAACATTTTTCAAAAACTAGTTTAAAACATCTTGTTTTGCTTGAGATAGATGTTTAAAGAATAGGAATTGGTTAAAAAGCAATGTTAATTCAAACATGGAGATCCTGAGGAGCTGCAACAGTCAGATGAGGAAAACTGAGATTACATGTCTGAGTAAAAGTCTGCAACCCACATAACACGTCAAGCGCGTTGCCATGTCAAACCTGCAGTCCAGTTTAACATCAGGCTTGCTGGCAGCAATTTACAATAGAGAACCCAGTTTTAACCGTTCACAGCTTGCAACTGCAGGGAGGCAGATCTGAGGTCAAACTGACTAATCACAAAATGAAACCTATGAAATTTTTAGTCCTATATCACAAGTAAAGAAAATTCTTATAAACAACAGTGGGACTTTAAGGTGAAATTATTTGAGTCATAGTTGACTGGAACCAAACGATATTGCCATTCCCCAACAAAAAACCGTCAGGATGTAACCTCCCTCAGAACATAACTTGGCTAAGGCCCATATGCCTGGACTCCATTCAGTATGAACTAGTGGTTTTACTAAATCTTTGTGTCTGACACCATTATAACTTGTCTGAGAGGCCTATATTCAAAATCCTTCATTCACACTATTGACCAATATTTGCACTTACACAGTGCACTAACTCTTGGCAACATTATTTACTGATTGTGGACTCATGAGACAATGAATCTGTTACTGGAATGTGAACCAGGTGTTAACACAACCTTGGAAACAAGCTCAGAAACCAGATCTCCTGGAATTAGAATTAAAACAGCAGCAATGGAAAAGCAGCGTAAATCTAAACTCCACTGCTCTGCAGAGATTTCTCATTAAAAATCAGCTCACATTCTCCCCACTTTCTCGTCCTTCAAAGGATTTTTAAAAATATATAGATTTAGTCTTTCTGGATGTCATTCTATTTTCAGGAAATTTTAACTGCCGAGTACCAATCAGTGCAAGAGACCTGAAGTCAGTACCAACCAAAATACTGGTTTCAATGAGACCCTGTACCGCATCGCAGCCAGTTTCACAGTACTAATACTGCCTGGCACATTTCACTGTATCCTGGCAACACCTTCACCTAGTATGCCTCTTCAACAATATGAACTACAGTAACAGGTGCATCACTTCATTCAGGTCAACAACAGGTTATCCTGCAGAACTGTCACCAGAGGCCTTGATTAAAGTGTCAGCTAAGTCTCAGTGGCAGAATTTTCACCTTACAGTTAGAAGATTGTGGGTTCTAATCCCCCCCACATACGTGCCTTGTAACATATTTTGGATAGTACATCTGATGAGACCTTAAGTGCCATCTGCCTTCTTAGATAAATGCAAAATATCCACAGCAACCCAGAAAAACAACAGGGGAGTTCTCCCTGGTGTCTCCACCACTTATCCTTCAACAAATAAGACTAAACATTTGTTCTGAAGAGTTTATAGCAGACTTGAAATATTACCCGATTATCTCTCCACAGAAGCTGCCAGTCTTGTTGAGTTTCAACATTTTATTTAAAATCATTACAGATCTGACCACTGCTACATTACTGTTTGAGAGAACTTATGGTGTCCAAACTGGTTGCTACATTTCCCACATTAAACAGTGATTACACTTCAAAACTACTTCTTGGTTGAAATCTGAGTTTGTGAAAGGCATGGCATATTTTGGCATTAACTGAAAATGTGTTGCTGGAAAAGCGCAGCAGGTCAGGCAGCATCCAGGGAACAGGAGAATCGACGTTTCGGGCATAAGCCCTTCCTTCCTGAAGGAAGGGCTTATGCCCGAAACGTCGATTCTCCTGTTCCCTGGATGCTGCCTGACCTGCTGCGCTTTTCCAGCAACACATTTTCAGCTCTGATCTCCAGCATCTGCAGACCTCACTTTCTCCTCAAATATTTTGGCATTAGTTGACAAGAACCTGCTGCTAAACCTTTGCCAAAGATCTGGCTGACAAGGTTGCGCCTATGAAGAAACTCTCCTCCTTCTCCTATGCTGTGGGGGTCAAAATGTGCACAAAACAAAAGACGATTCACAGCAGAGCAAATTATTGAATGAATGCTGCTGTCCAATTCTTAAAGGAAGTCACTGCATCAAATAGCAATGTGATATGATCAGATAATCTCTCTGTAATAAATAAAGTCCTTCATCGACTAGAATCATTCATTATCTCCCTCTACGGTTAAGTATTTTCAGCATTCTTTGAGATTTTAAATTTTTAACATTTGCAGTAAATTAGCAATTATCCGTTTAGATTTTCCTCATTTGGCTCCTGCGTTGTTAGTACAGGGGCAAATAACGGTCAGGACGCGACGGCGTCCCCATCTTCTGGAAGAGTGGCCACGGGATCTTTAGCAATCCCACAGCGCCTCTCCATTTAGCGTCCCACCGAAAAGATGGCACCTCTGGCAGTGCAGCACCCCCTCATTGCTGCACCACACAGTGTTGGCCTAGACTGCACGCTCAAGTCTCTGAAATGGGGCTTGAACCTTCCGACTTCAGAGACCAAACGCCACCCACCGAACCCCAACTGACGCCTTCAAATTGGGCGGCGAATGGAGGAGGATTCGGTGAAGTGGAAAAATATTTTCTAATTAATGCAACGAGTCCCCGTTAAGCTGCAGGTGGTGTTTGCAACTTTAAAAAGGTAACGTTTAAAATGCAAACCCGTACCTTTTATAAAAAGGAGCGGCCGACGGTAATAATTGTATTTTAAACCGTCTTCAAATCCCACGATTACTATAATCTAAGAAAACAAATCTTGCAAAAATACACAATCTGTTTTGGTAAAAATGCAAAAGAAACACACAAACAAAAGGCTTCTTCACAACCCGCCACGGTGACCGAGCGCCGCCAGTGCGCAGGCGCGGGAAATTCCAACATGGCGCCGCACCGCGGGGGCTGCCGGGAGTTGTAGTCTGCGCCGGCCCCTGCTGCCCGCCTTCCCGCCCGAACGGGGCACTCCACACTCGCGACCCTGGGGCTAGGGAGGGGAGGGCTTCGGCCACATTCCCGTCCGATGTCCACTCTCCTTCCCGGAGCGAGGGCGGCCTCGCCGCTTCGAAACGGGCAGGTTTTCGTCTTATTTGTGTGTGGCTCGGAGCGCCTGCCCATGCGCAGTGAGGCGCCGGACTACAAACCGCGCGCGGCACAAATACACCCGGGAGAGAGAACAAACGTGAGAATTCGGTCAAAAAAAGTGTCCTGGTTTCCAAAGAAACATGCAAGTTCTCTGCAAAATCACGACTGTGAACTTGCATTTAAAACCATCTGCACGGAGTAAATAAATTCTCAGCTTTAAACATTCCCCGTGCTCCCGCAAAGCGCACGCGCACTAATCAAAGCAAGTTCATGTTTTTTTTTGAAAAAATGACACCCTATTTTTCGCAAAAACTCGACGCGGCATTTCAAAAAAAGATTAACAACATTAAGCCTTCCGCGGCGGGGCGATGAGGATAACTTCGACTGAGGAAGGGAAGGAGACACTTTTCAATGGTCAGGCCGCGGCCTAGGCCTAGGGATCGCCACAAAAACCCCGAGACACAATAAAGCCCGAGGCCGCCCTCCCCTCACACACCACCTCCCCCCCCCAACCCCCCCCCAAACACCACACAAACAACAACCCTTCACCTCCTCCTAAACAACCCCTTCGCCGCTGACCCGAAAATTACAAAGGGCGAACAAACACGAGGCAGCGGGGAATACACCCTTTGCTTTTGATTTTTGTTTGAAAGATGTTTTTTTCAAAAATAAAATAAATAAATAAAAGATTGGAAATGCTTTACCCATGTTGCCGCTAAAGATGGTGGCGTGCCGGGGAGTCGGAACCAATCTGCGGGATTGGGCGAGTAGCCGGAGCTCGGGAGGAGGCGGACCCGGGAATGGTGGGTGGGCGGCGGTTGGTGGGGGTGGGGGGAAATATGCTGCTGCTGCACTCGGCCACAACCGCCCTGAGGTAAATCAACGGCGTTTGAACGGGGGCGTGCTGCTTGAAAACAAAAACCCGGCTAATTCTTAACTGCTGTGCCTTAGCCCCGGCTTCGTGTGGTTATGTTACCGCTGCCTTGTTTGTTTTGACGTGATAAACTCAGTGGCAGGACTGCAGATTGTTAGGATCACAAAACAAAAGGAATCATTTAAACCATAGGCTATTCCAGTGTTGTCCTTAACACCTTGTCTTTCACTCAGAGGTGTCTCTATCTCTTGGTGAGGCCACACTTGGAGCACTGTGTCCAGATTTGGTCTCCATTCTTAAGAATGATGTACTGGCACTGGGCGGGGGGTGCAGAGGAGGTTCACCAGGTTGATTCTGGAGTTGAGGGGGTTGGTTTATGAGGAGAGACTTGAGTAGGTAGGGATTATTTTCATTGGAATTCAGAAGAATGGGGGCGGGCAATCTTACAGAAACATATAAAATTATGAAGGGAATTGATAAAATAGAAGTAGATAGGATGTTTCCCAGGTAGGTGAAGCTCGGACAAGAGGGCATAGCTGAAAAATGTGTTGCTGGAAAAGCGCAGCAGGTCAGGCAGCATCAAAGGAGCAGGAGAATCGACGTTTCGGGCATAAGCCCTTCTTCAGGAATGTGGAAGGTGTGCCAAGCAGGCTAAGATAAAAGGTGAAAATGTGTTGCTGGAAAAGCGCAGCAGGTCAGGCAGCATCCAAGGAACAGGAGAATCGATGTTTCGGGCATAAGCCCTTCTTCAGGATAAAAGGTAGGGAGGAGGGACGTTGGGAATGCGATAGGTGGAAGGAGGTTAAGGTGAGGGTGATAGGCTGGAGAAGGGGTGGGGGTGGAGAGGTCGGGAAGAAGATTGCAGGTCAAGAAGGCGATGCTGAGTCCGAGGGTTGGGACTGAGAAATGTTGGGGGTAGGGGAAATGAGGAAACTGGAGAAATCTGCATTCATCCCTTGTGTTTGGAGGGTTCCTCGGCGGAAGATGAGGCGCTCTTCCTCCAGGCGTCGTATTGCCATTGTCTGGCGATGGAGGAGGCCAAGGACCTGCATGTCCTTGGCAGAGTGGAAGGGGGAGTTAAAGTTTTCGACCACAGGCGGTTGGGTTGGTTGGTGCGGGTGTCCCAGAGGTGTTCTTTTTAGATTAGATTACATTACAGTGTGGAAACAGGCCCTTCGGCCCAACAAGTCCACACCGACCCACCAAAGCGAAACCCACCCATACCCCTTACCTAACACTACGGGCAATTCAGTATGGCCAATTCACCTGACCCTGCACTTCTTTGGACTGTGGGAGGAAACCGGAGCACCCGGAGGAAACCCACGCAGACACGGGGAGAACGTGCAAACTCCACACAGTCAGTCG
>NC_057742.1:2531413-2531629 GCF_004010195.1 Chiloscyllium plagiosum
GCCACCGTGCCGCCCACCAAACGCTCTGAAACGTTCCTCAAGTAGGCAGCCTGTCTCCCCAATATATTATACATTGGGGAGACAGGCCGCCTACTTGCGGAACGTTTCAGAGAACACCTCTCGGACACCCGCACCAACCAACCCAACCACCCTGTGGCTGAAAACTTTAACTCCCCCTCCCACTCCACCAATGACATGCAGGTCCTTGGCCGCTTC
>NC_057742.1:2531634-2566338 GCF_004010195.1 Chiloscyllium plagiosum
GCCGCCTACTTGCGGAACGTTTCAGAGAACACCTCTCGGACACCCGCACCAACCACCCCGTGGCTGAAAACTTTAACTCCCCCTCCCACTCCACCAATGACATGCAGGTCCTTGGCCGCTTCCATCGCCAGACCATGGCAACACGATGCCTGGAGGAAGAGTGCCTCTTTTTCCGCCTAGGAACCCTCCAACCACAAGGGATGAATGCAAATTTCTCCAGCTTCCTCATTTCCCCTCCCCTCACCTTTTCTCAGTCCTTAACTTCGGACTCAGCACCGCCTTTTCCAGCAACACATTTTTAAGCTCTGATCTCCAGCATCTGCAGTCCTCACTTTCTCCAAGAGGGCATAGCCTCAAGATTAGAGGGAGCAGATTTAGGACTGAATTCAGAAGGAACTTCTTCACCCAGATGGTTGTTAATCTATGGAATTCCTTGTCCAGGGAAGTAGGTGACACTGCTTCAGTAAACGCTTTTAAAGCTAAGGTACATTTTTTTGAAAAATAAAGGAATTAAGGGATATGGTGAGAGTGTGGCTAATTGGAGCTGAGTCCACAAAAAGGTGAAAGTGAGAACTGAAGATGCTGGAGATTAGAGTCAAGAGTGTGGTGCTGGAAAAGCACAGCAGGTCAGGCATCATCTGAGAAACAGGAAAATCAACGTTTCGGGCAAAAGCCCTTCATCAGGAATCTAAGACCATGAAAAAATTAGCAATGATGTTATTGAATCGTGGAGCAGGCTCAAAGGGCCAGAAGGCCTACTCCTGCTCCTAGTTATTATGTTCTAAGCCAGTGAACCCTGGGTTTAAACCCTGCCTGCTCCAGAGGGTGTGCCTTAACACCTCTACTCAGGTTGATTAGGATAACATGTATCTTCCGTTTACATCTAAGCTCAAGTTCATCCAAAACCTTGCTGTCTGCAACTCGCCTACATTTTTGCTGGACGAGGCACCATTTAGATTTTGAAATTCTTATTCATGCTTTCTTAAATCTCCCAGTGGCCCTTTTCCTTCTCTATTCCTATAATCTCCAGCAACACAATCCTGTAGGATTTCTAGGCACCTCCCAATTCGTGCCTTCAGAGTTTCCTGATCTTCATCATTCTACAGGTGGAATTTATGTAAAGCTGTGTGGACTGCCACCACATTCTGAACTTTCCTCTCTAAACCTCTCCACCTCTGTTGCCTCCTTTAAGATCCTCCTTAAACCAACCTATTTGACTGAGCTATCTCAATATTTCCTTTTGTGATTTGGTGTCAAATTTACCATGATAAACTTATTAAAATTGCAACTTTGTTAGAATCCTCATTTAAAGATGCATGAACAATAAGTGATTATGAAACATGCTGGTCTGGTCAGCACAAGAGCATGGATTTTTTAAATACTGACATGAAATGTGAATCTTACTATCGAGGCTAGCATTTATTACTTAACCTAACTGCCATTGAGCTGGTGACACTGAGCCACCTTCTTGAATTGCTGAAGTTAATCTGGCCTTTTTAAATCCAATTTGCCCCAGAATCATCAAACAAAAGACCCCTTTTTTAGGTGGTCATACCTACTTCTTCAATTTTCTGCCCAAAGACAAGTTTCACTCACAAAACTGTGAAATCTACCATGGCTAGGTGAAGGTCCCGAATTCACCCCAATCAGAAGGGGGATTGAATCCAATGCTGTTAGTAGATATTCGATCCATACTGGCTGCTTGGTCATCAATCTAGATCAACTTTCATCTAATGGCAGAGGTTGATGAGCTTCTCTGAAATAATGATTGCTGGTGAGATCTGGTGTAAATCCATGTCATTTACTTGCTGACCAAACGTAGATCTCACTTTCAGCAGTGGCATCACCAAAGATGTCACTGTAACTGAAAGGCCAACTTCTATTTTTTATGTTCTTATTTTTATCAAATTGAAAGCTAGTTTGGATTCTGGGTGTGCGATTGCAGATGTTAAGATTGGCCGTCAATTACTATATCAGCCAATGAAGAAAATCTGATTTGAACTGAAGTCCCAGGGTTGAAAGGTAAAATTCCAACTTCAATTATTCAGTCCTCATATCTATTTTTTAAAATAGTCCTCTTGTGAAAGATTTCACATTTTGGTGCAACACAGCTCCTTGGACTCCAGTCATGTTCAGTTCTCTCTTTAATTGCTAATACCTTTGTGTGATTATGACAGTAACTGTTTGATCATGCTGGGACTTGGGTTGAGGTGGGGTAAGGCACATCAGAGTTGAGCCCATTGTCCAAACATGCCCCACCTAACAATCATACAAACAAATGAATCTGGTGCAGAAATAGGCCATTCAACTCTTCAAGCTTGTTGTTTCATTCAGTAAAATAGTGGCTGATCAATTTATGTTCCAAATTCCATGTAGTAATACAGCACAGAAACAGATCTTTCAATTCAATTCATCTGCCCTGACCAATATCCTAAACCGATCTAGTCCCATTTGCCAGTGTTTGGCCTGTATCCTTCTAAACCCTTTCTATACACATACTCGCCCAGATGCCTTTTAAATGTTGTAATTGTACTTGTTTGTTCCATAAACGCACCACTGTCTGTGTGAAAACGTTGCCCCTCAGATCCCTTTTAATTCTTTCCCCTCTCATCACCACACCACCCCCCCATCCACCCATCTCCAATAACTTTGATTCCCCTGCTTAATAAGAACGTATCCAGCTCCACTTTAAAAATTTTCAATGATCCTGCTTCCACCACCTCCTGAGGCTGAAATCCATGTTTTGTTCCATCCGTCAACTTTTTGTCCACTCACCTAACCTATGGATATTGATCCGCATCTTTGATATATCATCTTCACAAAGAAAACCCTCCTACTTATCTTTGTTTCACTTGCAAACTTAGCTACAGTACCTTGAATCCCTGCATCTGTGTCAGTGATATAAATTGTGAAATGTTAAGCGCCCACCACAGACCCCTGCAGGACCCTACTTGTGACATGCTACCAAACTGAAATAAATCTATTTATGCATTTTTTTTGTTTTCTCCCTGTTAGCCAACCATCAATCCATGCAAATACTTTATCCCCTACACCATAAACTCCTACTTTGCATGATAATCTTTTATGTGGAACCTTGTTAAATACCTTCTGGAAATCCAAGTACAGTATAACAATGTACTCATCTTTATCCCCAGCACCTACTACATCTTCAGAGAATTTCAATGAATAGCTTAAATACAATTTCCTTTTCACAATTCTTTCCAGTTACCTTGAGTACCAGCTGCCTAGTTATAACCTCTTTAATGATCAATTCTAGAGCTTTCCCGCAACAGATGTCAACTAAGTATCCTCTTGATGCCTTCTTCCCTTCTTAGAGTCATACAGCATGGAAACAGACCCTTTAGTCCACACCGACCATGTTGCCAAACTGAACTAGTTCCACCTATGTATGCTTGGCCCACATCCCTGCAAACCTTTCCTATTCATAAACTTATCCAAATTAGGGGTTATATTTACTACTCCCCAATCTAATGGAACCTTCCAGAATTTAATGGATTTTGGAAAATTAACACTAACTCATCTGATATGTCATTAGTGACCTCCTCTAAGTCCCTAAGATGAAGTCCACCTGGATCTGGAGACTTATCAACCTGCAGTTCCACCAGTTTTGTTATATCTAGTCTCCCTAATGATTATAATTTCACAAAGTTCCATTCTTCCTTCAACCTCCTGATTTATAGTGGGATGTTTTTGTGTCTTCTTTAGTGAAGACAGAATCCAAATATTTATTCAATACATTTGCCATATCTTTATTATCCACAATTAACTCCCTATTCTTCCCCTCGAGAGGACCAACACTCACTTTGGTTTTCTTTTCCAGATGCCTGTAGGAATTGTTTTTATATTTCTGGCTTTCTGATGTGCTTTATTTTGTCCTGATTAACTGTATCGTCATTCTCTGCTGTTCTTTGCGTTCTGACCAATCATCTGATTTGCTGCTCAATATATGCTTTTTCCCTGTGTTTGACACGCATTCTCCTTAATTAACTCTGGAGGTTGGATCCTTCCCCTGGCCTTTATCCTTATGGTGGAAGTATAGTTATTTTAAGTATTCTGAAATATCTCTTTAACCTGAGATCAGCCATCTCAGATTGAATAGAAAACCTGGGACTTTCTATCTTATTCTGTCTTTACTGGATACATTTTCTGATAAATAACCAGTTTTTACTTGGTAAGTAGTCCTCTAATCTATGACTGTCTGTACTCTATACAGTTCAGTGGTTTGTGGAAATAGTCTTCCTGTGGCCTGGTCCCTGTGTGGAAGGAGTTAATCTTTCAGCAATGTCAGTGTTTCTGCACTTGAAGCTATCAGGTGATGCTGACGGTTTAAAAAAACAGGCTCAAGCGTGCAGATGCAATGTGAACAGCCATATGTTTTCGCAGTTTAAATCAAAACATCTTGAAAATGGTAAATTAACACTATCATTTTTTTGACCTGTTTACATAGTGAATGTTAATGTAAAGGGAGCTGTTTAGAAGAAGTTGCTGAAGGAGCTGGAGTACAAAAGAGGCCCACCCACTGGCTTGCAGCTGAAAGCCATGCTCACAGGAAGTGCAGGTTGGAAAATCAATATTACTGTGTATGTCTGACCCACCAATCGTGCTTGTGTGGTTTTTTTATGCTGGTACCATAGTTCTGAGAATTGATGTAATTACATTGTTGCTCCAGCTTTAACCTGTCATCCTTACAGCATGGTTGGGAGTGAGGAAAGGATTTATGGAGTCCTGCTCTGTATCAAATCTACAGTCCTTTTGAGCAGGGCTTGGTCACTGGGAGGATGTGATTGCAGAATAAACAGCGCAATGTTAATCCAGGCTGCTTTGCTCATTTTGCCATGTCAGCTATCAAACTTGTACTCTGGTGCTAATTGTGTAACCCGGTTTCTTTCTGATTTCCAACTCCAATGCTGTAGATTCGCTGTTTAAAAGGCTGAAATTGTTTGCATAATTGCAAACATGGAATTGTGCCAACTTTTATCCTAAGAACCTCCCTCAGACTATATATTCTCTCTGACAAGCCTCAGGCTTTAAAAATGTAGAAACATGGTGTCACTAATTAGTACAGTATTTCATGAATTATGACTAACAGGCAATAATGTGCATTTGAATCCAAGGTCGGGTTAGCAAGATTGAATGGAAGGTGGAGTAGACTTGAGAAACTGTATGTCTGGTCCTATCTGAGACAATTGGATGAACGTTTTCAAATTTACAAGGGGTGTGGACAGTGTAGATAGGAAGAAACTGTCAGTGTTTGTGGGAGGATCGAGAAGCATAATGCTGTTCTAAAGGAGAAACAGCAGTGGGAGGATAAACCTTGTTTTCTGCAGTGAGGATTTAGGACCTGGAATATACTGTCTGTGATTGTAGTGAAGGCAGATTCAATCCTGGAATTCAAAACAAAATTAGATAATTATTTGTTGAGGAAGAAAAAAGTTACCAGTCCATGGAGTAAAGCTGGGGAAATGAAATGAGGTAAGTTGATCTTGCAGAAAGCTAAAACAGACACAATGGACTAGATGGCCTAATTCTGTACTGTAACCATTCTAAAATTCAATGCAGCCTGGTTTGATTTGTGATATCTCCACTCCTCCTTGTTTTACCTTGCAGACATCCCGTACTATAGATCGTGGCCCTTCAACCTATTTCTTTTTTCGATAAGAAAACCATTAAATTTAGCAATTACAATCTTAAGTAAACCTGTGAAAGATTAAATAGGATAATTTTCACTTCCACTGTCCCTTCACTTTGGATTTTTTTCAAATCATTTTCCGTGAAGTACCTAGTAGCTGTGTCTCTCCCTGTCCCATTGTTGTTGTCTACTGTGGCTGAGTTGGTAATGCTGTCACCTATGAGTCAAAAGGTCATGGGTTCAATAAAAAGTGTAGTCTGGAAATTCCAATGCAGTACTACAAAGGTGCTCCACTGTCAAAGTTGCCATTTTCTTGGGTGAGAAAACAAACAGGACTCACCTGTCCTAGCAAATGGACATTAGTACTGAATTGGCTGTAAAGTGCTTTGGTACATCTTGGAAAGGACTACTTAAATCAATTCTTTTGAGTTAACATGCAACTCTTATCAGAGCTTGATGTCTGTGAAAATAGATTTGTGCCCACACTATATTTGGGTTCTCTTATTGTCATTTGACACTGATCAGTAAAAGTTCTGTTTGGGCTCTCCTCCCAGTTACAGGGTATATCAAACTTTCCAGTATTTCAGTTGCTTAAGTTGCACCTAGTAGCTATTCATGAAGAGTATTTCAAGGCATAGTCTTGTATTTTTCCTGTTTCTGATCTGTAATGTTCTCCCAATCTCTGATATTGTCAGCTCTTATTGAGATATAATTGCAGGGATATCCTACATCGTTTGGTACCTTGACCAAGTGATTATTCAGTACAAAGCTGGACTATGAGTATTGATAGGCCTTGGAAGATTTCATAACTGGAAGATTTCCAATGTAGTCCTCCCAGAGGCTAGATCGTGACTGTACGATAATGTGAAATAGCTGTTACAGAATTATCTCTTGTTTATCATTTGGATGTTAACATTGGAGTTATAGTTAGTAGGTTTGCAGATTACACCAAAATTGGCATTGTAGTGGACAGCGAAGAAGGTTATCTCAGAGTACCACGGGATCTTGATCAGATGGGCCAGTTAGCTGAGGAGTGGCAAATGGAGTTTAATTTAGATAAATGCGAGGTGCTGCATTTTGCAAAAGCAAATTAGAGCAGGACTTATACACTTAATGGGAAGGTCCTGGGGAGTGTTGCTGAGCAATGAGACCTTGGAGTGCAGGTTCATAGTTCCTTGAAAGTAGAGTCGCAGGTAGATAGGATAGTGAAGAAGGCGTTTGGTATGCTTTCCTTTATTGGTCAGAGTATTGAGTACAGGAGTTGGGAGGTCATGTTGCAGCTGTACAGGATATTGGTTAGGCCACTGTTGGAATATTGCGTACAATTCAGGTCTGCTTCCTATTAGAAGGATGTTGTGAAACCTGAAAAAATTCAGAAAAGATTTACAAGGATGTTGTCAGGTTTGTCAAGGTGCAACACCTGGGCAGCTAGTGCTTCTAAATAAACCTGTTGGACTATAACCTGGTGCTGTGTGATTTTTAACTAGGAATAGGAGGATAGAGCAGATGAATGCATGGCTGAGACGCTGGTGCAGGGAAGAAGGATTCACATTTTTGGATCATTGGAATCTCTTTTTGGGTAGAAGTGACCTGTAAAACAATGACGAATTGCACCTGAATTGGAAGAGGACTAATATGCTAGTGGGAAGATTTGTGAGAATTGCTTGGGAGAATTTAAACGAGTAAGGTTGGGGGTAGTGGGACCAGGGAGATAGTGAGGAAAAAGATCAGTCTGAGACTGGTACAGTTGGGAAAAGTAGCAAGTCAAACAGTCAAAGCAGGTACGAACAAAGCAGAGAACAGGGTATGAGTGATAAATTAAACTGCATTTATTTCAATGCAAGAGGCCCAACAACAGGTAAGGCAAATCTCAGAGTCGGGTTGGGAATATGGGACTGGGATATCATAGTAATTACAGAGGCATGGTTCACGGATGGATAGGACTGGCAGCTTAATATTCCACGGTATAGATGCTACCAGAAGAACAGAAAGGAGGGCAAGAGAAGAAGGGAAGTGGCGTTTTTCATTAGGGATAGCATTACGCTGTACTTAGGGAAGACATTCCTGGGAATAGGTCCAGGGAAGTCATTTGGGTGGAACTGAGAAATAAGAAAGATGTGATCACCTTATTGGGATTGTACTATAGACCCCTCAATAGTCAATGGGACATTGAGAAACACATTTGTAAGGAGATCTCAGTTATCTGTAAGAATAATAAGATGGTTATGGAACGGGATTTTAACCTTTCAAACATAGACTGGGACTGCCATAGTGTTAAGGACTTGGATGAAGAGGAATTTAAGTGTGCATAAGAAAATGTTCTAGTTCAGTATGTGGATGTACTTACGAGAGAAGATGCAAAACTTGATCTACTTTTGGGAAATAAGGCAGGACAGGTGACTTAGGTGTCAATGGGGGAGCACTTTGGCACCAGCGATCATAATTCTATTAGTTTTAAAATAGTGATGGAAAAGGATAGACTTGATCTAAAAGTTAAAGTTCTAAATTGGAGGGAGGCCAATTTTGATGGTATAAGGCAAGAACTTTCAAAAGTTGATCGGGGGGGGGGGGGGGCGGTGTTTGCAGGTAAAGGGACAACTAGAAAATGGGAAGATCTCAAAAATGAGGTGACAAGAGTCCAGGGACAGTAATGCTGGTAGGTGTAGAGAGGGCTGGATGACTAAAGAAAGTGAAGTTTTGGTCAAGATAAAGAAGATATAGACAGCAGAGATTGAGAGAAGCCTTGGAAGAATACAAAGGCAATAGAAATATACTTAAGAGAGAAATCAGGAGGGCAGAAAAGGGATATGAGATAGCTTTGGCAAATAATGTTAAGGAGAATCCAAAGGAATTTTATAAATACATTAAGGACAAAAGGGTAAGCGGGGAGAGAATAGGGCCGTTTAAAGATCAGCAAGGCTGCTTATGTGTGGAGCCAAGGAAATGGGAGAGATACTAAATAAGTATTTTACATTAGTATTTACTGTGGAGAAAGATATGGATGATAGAGAACAAAAAGAAATAAATAACATCTTGAAAAATGTCCATATTATAGAGGAGGTGTTGCTGGCCAGCTTAAAACACATAAAGGTGGATAAATCCCTGAGATCTGATCAGATGTACCCTAGGACTCTGTGGGAAGACAGGGAAGTGATTGCTGGGCCCCTTGCTGAGATATTTGTATCATCGATAGTTGCAGGTGAGGTGCTGGAAGACTGGAGGTTGGCTAACGTGGTCCCACTATTTAGAAAGGTGGTAATGAAAAGCCAGGGAACTATAGACCAGTGAGCCTGATGTCGTTGGTGGACAAGTTGTTACAGGGAGTCCTGAGGGAAAGAAAAAGACTGATTAGGGATAGTCAACATGGCTTTGTATTTGGGAAATCATGTCTTACTATCTTGATTAGAGTTTGAAGAAGTAACAAAGACAATGGATAAGGGCAGAGTGATGGATGTCATCTATATGAACTTAGTAAGGCTTTTGACAAGGTTCCTCATGGTAGACTGGTTAGCAATGTCAGATCACATGGAATACAGGGAGAACTAGCCATTTGGGTACAGAACTGGCTCGAAGGTAGAAGACAGAATGTGGTGGTGGAAGGTTGCTTTTCAGACTGGAGGCTTGTGACCAGCGGTGTGCCGCAAGGATCGGTGCTGTATCCACTACTTTTCATCATTTATATACATGAATTAGATGTGAACATAGCAGGTATAGTTAGTAAGTTTGCAGATGACACCAAAATTGGAGGTGTAGTGGACAGCTTTATAATAGATTCCAGGATTTTCCCTACTACTGACATAATTCCCTGTTTTCACTCTCACACCCTTCTTAAATAGTGAGATGATGTTTGCTACCTTTTAATCTACAGGAACCATTCCCGAGTCTGTAAAACTTTGGAAGGTGGTTACCAGTGAATCAGCTATTTCATTTTGTAGTCACCTTCTGCAGTACTTTAGATGTAGACCGTCAGATCCTGGGGATTTATCAACGTTTAGCCTTATTAATTTTCAGGACAACCTTCCTATTAATGCTAATTTCCTTTTACTCCTCATTCTCCCAAGCCACGTGGGTTTCTAGTTCTGGAAGATTTCTGGAAATTTCCTCAGTGAAAACAGACACAAAATAATCAATTTGCTTCTCTGCCATTTTTGTATGCCCCATTATAAATTCTCCTCACTCGACCTGTAATGGACCCACTTTCATGTAAGCTAAATGTTTCCTTTTTAAGTCCCCATAGAAGCTTTACAGTCACTTTTATGTTTGTTGCTAGATTGGATTAATATTCTGTTGTCCATCTTCTTATCAGTTTCTTTGTCTTCCTTTGTATTCTGTGAACCTCCCAATCCTCAGCATTTATGTGCCTTGCCTTTTTAATCTTGTACAATCTTGAACTTCTTTTGTTTACTTACAAAGTTTACTTACTTTTTCAATTTTTGCAACATCAAAGAATATAAAGTTGTTGGATGTCATGTAACAGTTCTATAAAGATTATCCATTGTCAATTTTCCTAATTTTCCGTTTTCTAAAATCTATTTTCCCAGTCCACCTTAACCAGTTTGTATATTGTGTTTTGTAATTTCCCTTATTCAAATTGAACACCCTTGCTTCAGAATCAATTACCTCAGTTTCAGACATAGAATTTTACATTTATAATATTGTGGTCATTCATATCTACAGGTTCTGTTGCAACAAGATAATTGATTATCTCTTTTTCGTTACATGATGGTGGATTTAAAATAGCATGACCTCTAGTTGGCTCCTCAATGTACTGCTCTAGAAAACCATCCTTAAGACACTTTATAAGTTTGTCTTCTGCAGATTTAGTGCTCGGTTGGTTTACCCAGTCTACATGCAAATTGAAGTTACCCATGATGACTGTGTTACCCATGCTACAGTCTTCCTTCATCTCCTGATTCCCTCGCATTACTACTATTTGATGGCTATAAATAACTCCAATGTCTGGTGCCCTTTGCTGTTTCATAGCTCCACTCGAACAGATTCCATACATTATTTTTCGGATTTGAGATCCTCTCTTACTAATGTACTGATCCCATCCATTATTATAATTGTAGCTCCACCTCCTTTTCCTCCTGTCTGTCTTTCCTAAACTTTGAATATTCTTGATTATTCAGTTCCTGTTCCTGATCACCATGCAGTCATGTTCCTGTAATGGCAATTAGAAGATACTCACTTATCTTAATTTGTGTCTTTAGATCATCTACTTTGTTGCAAATACTGCATGCACTCAGATAGAGTGCGTTTAACTTTGTCTTTTTGACATCATTCCGTTTTCAAAGCATACTCAATAGTCAGCTATGTTTCTCCTGTTTTCTAGTCTCTCCAGTATATTTTCAACTTCCTGTTACCAACTTAACATCCTTCCAATTTTGATTATCTCTCAAATTCCCAGCCTCCTGACAAACCCATCTTAACCACGGTAGCATATCCCCTTGCAAAGATATGGGTCTCAGTCCTGTTAAGGTGTAACCTGTCCAGTTTGTACAGGTCCCATCTGCTCCAGAATCTGTTCCTATTCTTCAAAAATCTGATCTTATCCCTTCTACAGGAGTTTTCCAGGCATGCATTTCATCAATCAATTCCCTGTCCTTATGCTCACTCGCATGTGACAGTGGGAGTAATTCTGAGAATACTGCTGTTGAGGTCCTGCTTTGTAATTTGCTTCTTAACAGTCTGAAATATGCCTTCAGGTCCTATCCCTCTTCCTACCTATGCCATTGGTACCAATGTGGGCCACGACTTCTGGCTGACTCCCCCTTCCACAGCCTCACTGTGACATCCATGAGTCTGGTGCTAGGGAGGCAACACACCATTCTAGATTCATGTTTAATGCCTCAGAAACACCTGATTACACCGTAAGACATAGAAGCAGACATTTGGCCATTCAGCCCATCGAGTCTGCTCTGCCATTCAATCATGGCTGATAAGTTTCTCAACCCCATTCTACTGCTTTCTTCCCGTAACCCTTGATCCCCTTGATGCTCAAGAACCTATCTATCTCTTTCTTAAATATACTCAATTACCTGGCCTCCACAGCCTTCTGTGGCAATAAATTCTATAGATTCCCCACTCTCTGGCTGAAGAAGTTTCTCCTTATCTCTGTTCTAAAGGGTCTTCCCATGATTCTAAGGCTGTGCTCTTGGGTCCTAGTCTCTCCTACCAATGGAAACATCTTCCAAACATCTATTCTGTCCAGGCCATTCAGTATTCTGTATGTTTCAATTAGATCCCCTCTTCGTCTTTCTGAACGTCATTGAGTAAAAACCCAGAGTCCTAAAACGTTCCTCATACGTTAAGTGTTTCATTCCTGGGACCATTCTCATGAACCTCCTCTGAACATACTCCAGGGCCAATATATCCTTTCTGAGATATGGGGTTCAAAACTGCACATAATATTCCAAATGTGGTCTGACCAGAGCCTTATAGAACCTCAGAAGTACATCCCTGCTTTTATATTCAAGTCCTCTCAAAATAAATGCCATCATTGCAATTGCCTTCAAAATCCTGACTCAACCTGCAAGTTTACCTTGAGAGAATCCTGGACTAGAACTCCCAAGTCTCTTTGCACCTCAGACTTCTGAATTTTCTCCCCATTTAGAAAATAGTCCATGCCTCGATTCTTCCCACCAAAGTGCATGACCTCACACTTTCCCACATTGTACTCCATCTGCCACTTCTTTGCCCACTGTCCTAATCTGTCCAAATCTTTCTGCAGCCTCTCTGCCTCCTCAGTGATACCTGTCCCACTACGTACCTTTGTATCGTCTGAAAACATAGCCAGAATGCCCTCAGTTCCTTCATCGAGATTGTTAATGTATAAAGTGAGAAGTTGTGGTCCTAACGCTGAGCCTTGCGGCATACCACTTGTCACCTGCTGCCATCCTGATTGATCTACTGACTATGGAATCCATTACAACTATTGCTCAGCCACTCTTCTTCCTTCTCCCCTCAACAGCTAATTCACCCATGCAAATACCGTGCAAGGATTGTAACAAACACTACACTGGACATACAGACAGAAAACTAGCCACCAGGATACATGAACACCAACAAGCCGCAAAAAGACATGACTCACTCTCACTAGTATCTTTAAATACAGATGAGGAAGGACACACCTTGACTGGGATAACATATCCATCCTAAGACAAGCCAAACAGACATGCGCGAGATTTCCTAGAAGCATGGCATTCCAACCGGAACTCTGTCAACAAACACGTGGACTTGGATCCCATTTACCACCCCCTGAGAAAAAGGGCAGGAAATGACATCACCAACCAAAGGAAACCTAAACACATACATAAAAAGTGGGCAATACCACCAGCGCTTCACTGGAAGCTCATTGATGATGTTACCTAGTATGGTGATGAAACGCCTGAAAACGAACCTTCCAGATCAGCGAGCAAACTTACATTCAATACTTATTGTATCTCAGTCTGACTGCAGCGAAGTCTGCCTCACTCTGACTGTGCAACTTACTGTCTATACTGGATAATGTCCAGAACACCACCTTGTTCACCAATATCCCAGCATTTCTCCTAACTCAGTGTAGTGCTGAGACCAATTGTAGCATGTTTACAGTTGCCCTAATCAAAAAATTTAGTGGGCCAGAGGTCAGTTCTAAGATTAGTGTGTAAGCCTTTGCTATCTGTAGGAAGCAAGCTTACATTTAATCAAGCTGCTGTGCGTGGTCTCCACATCCACACCCAGACTGCAGTGTATGAGATAATAAGTTGACAGTGAGGAAGTCTGAACTTTGTTGATTCTCTGCAGGGCTTCTACTTACCATTACTTGTCAGTGCCACTTGGGTGAGGAAGTGAGGAAAGAGCTCAGTTGCAGCAACTTTGGGTAGTAACCCAGTCAGTGGAATATCAACTTCAAACAAGTAGCTGGCTAAGCATTAAATTGGAGGCCCGCAGGTGAGATATAATGGTTGCTTCTCCACCTAACTCACAACTATTCATTGGTATTGCATAAGTATGACTATTATTAGTTGAATGAATGCTGAGAGTGAAGGACAGTGACCTGTCTAGTTTTGCATTTTTCTATTTGTCTTTGTGACTGGATGCCATTGTGCCATGAGTTTTCATGAGAATTATACTGGGTTATATTATGATGACAGGTTGCATTAACCTGGCTTTTGTTCTCTTGGGTAGGAAGATTGATGGGCGATCTGACTGAGATATTGCAAGGAGGATGAAATACAAAAGTTTGGATGTTTTGCTACAGGTGTACAGGATTTGGGTTGTCACAGCTGAGTGCCTTGTATAATTTTTGCTCCTCATTTAATAAAGGATATTACTGAGTTAGAAACAGTTCAGAGAAGGTCCATTTGTCTGATACCTGGTGTGGGAGGGGGAGGTGTTGTTTTATGAAGGGGAGATTCTTACTGAGACACAAGACCTCAGAGGACTTGACAAGGTGGATGCTGAAATGACCTTTCTCCCTTTGTGGAAGAGACTAGAACTAGGGCATACAGTTTAAAATAAGGCATCTTCCACTCAGACAGATGAGAAGAATTTTTTTTTCTGAGGATTGAAGCAAGGTCATGTGATGGAGGCAAAGTCATTGACTATTTTTAAAGCACAGGTAGATAGTCTCTTGACTAACAAGGGGCGGGTCGAAGATTATTCAAGACAGGGTGATGCCACAGTCAGATCAACCAAAATCTTCTTGAATGGCAGAGTAAGCTCAAGGGGCTGAATGGCCTAAACGTGCTCTTAATTCAGATATTTTTATTTTCAATATTTAAAAACATTGATAGGGTAGATGTAGACAAACTCTCTCTTCTGATGGAGGAATTAACAGCATGGGCATAACCCTAACATTTGAATTAAAATTGTCTAATAAAATGTTTAGTAGCAAATTCAAGCCCTTTTCCCACACAAAAGTAATTGAAAATCTGGAACTCCCTCTAAAATAGCATGTACAACAGTGTCAGATGGGATACATAAGTTGGAGCTTTTTAATATTACATTTAATGGATTTTCATGAAGGAAGGAAGGAATATGTAGCAGTGATGGGAAATAGAGTTAAGCTGCAGAACAATCATGATGTAATTGAATGTCAGGACATGTTAGAGGATCTGACTGGCCTCCTGTTTTATAAAATGAAGAAAGCTTTCAAAATTGTTTTATTTTTCTTTTATTCCTATCTGGGGATCTGGACTTTTGATTACAACAGAGGCTTCATGGACTTGGCAGCTAATCAGTGTCTCGTATAGCTTGGGCATTCTAAGAGTGTCGGCCTAAGTAATAAATGTCAGCAGCACATTACCCACACAAGTGGAGCAGCAATGTCACAACTCTATCCAATTCATTTCTTAGCAAACAAAGAAGCTAAAGAACTGCAGATGCTGGAAGTCAGATACAAAAACAGAAACTGCTGGTAAAGCTCAGCAGTTCTGGCAGCATCTGAGGAGGGAAAGCAGAGTTAACATTTCGTGTCCAGTTCTGAAGAAGTGCCACAGGGTCCCAAATGTTAACTTTGCTCACTCTGCACAGATGCTGCCAGACCTGCTGAGTTTTTCCATTCCTCAGTATTCCATACATCGGTATCTTCTCCTGCTCAACTCAAAGCTTCAGGATCAGAAACTCCAAAGGAATTCACAAACCTCCCTTTCCTTAGCCAAGGAAGTTGAAACTAATCAAGGCTGTGTTAACTGCTTCCTGGGCTGAGAGCTAATTAATGAAACACATTCTCTATTTGACTAAAATGTTCCATGATCTGAGATAAATTAGTGAGCTTTGTTAGACCTTGCAATGTGAGCTGAAGGTTTGCAAAGATGGTTTCAGGAGAAGCTTCTTTCAACTGAGCTTATTTTGAATGCTGTGTTTCGTTAAGCATGATACATTGTTCTGAAATTATCAAATACGCCGAGAGATTGTAGCATCAATGTGAAAATCATATCAATTTACTTTGTATGTTTTGCTCTGACAGATGTTACTCTGATTCTTCAACTGAAAACAAAATGATGAAAGACCAAGAAGAGGAGGTAAGAATTGGTTCCTGAAATTTTCGCTATGATAAGGTTTCTGTGAATGCTAGTACTTGTCTCCAGTAATCCACCTGAGTGGTTACTTTTTCATTAGTAAGCTCAGATAATAAGAATCGGGAACAGAGTGGAGCTCTTTCCTTTAGAAAAGGCTATGGTGAGGAAGATCGCCCGGAGACCCTAAGATTGATACCAAAGATGTAAAATCAATGTTTTATTCTGTGGGAGAACATAAAATAGCAATTAAGAAAATCCAATAATCAGAAAAATCCAGAGTACGATCAGAATGTGAAACTGGGAGTAGTTGAGGCAAACAGCATCAAGGCATTTAAGGGAAAGCTAGACAAGTACAGGAGGGGAAATAGAATAAAAAGATATACAGAAAATATGAGATGAAATAGGTTGCAAGGAAGTGTGTGCACAGCATGAATTGTCCTGTTGGGCTGAATGGCCTGTTTCTGGGATGTAAATACTTTGTAATTTGATATTATAATAAGCGAGCCTGATTTTGTGTTTGCTCAGTGTTATATGTACACTTTACAGTTGCTGTTATAGCAATTGTCAGAGTCCTCTGCTATGTTTTGTATTCCTTATATCTAATCCATTATTACTGGGGTTAATGGTAGTGCCCCAACTGACTCAAATCTATGCATATGTCCATTGCATCCTACTCAAATCCTTCAAAATCTAAGTCACGTTGAAAACAGAGCTATATCTAAAACCTTGCAGTCTGTACCCTAACTTGTATCGGCTGTCACATCCTCTTTGCTCACTGACCCTACACTGACCCACCAAACCCTCTAGATTACAACCTCATCCTTGTTTTAGAAGATTATAGCGCAGTACAGGCCCTTCAGCCCTTGAAGTTGTACCAAGCTGTGAAACCAATCTGAAGCCCATCTAACCTACGCTATTCCATTCTCGTCCATATGCCTATCCAATGACCATTTAAATGTGCTTAAAGTTGGTGAGTCTACTACTGTTTTGAATCTCCTTTATGATCTCACTTATCTTGGTAACCTTCTCCTGCCCCATCCAAGATCTCTGCAGCCCTCCAAGTCTGACCTCTTGATCTTAATCACTCTACTGTTGTCAGCTATACTTTCAATTGCCTGGCCCAAGGAGTGTAATAGACAGCTTTCTTATCCAGTAATCCTGCTAAAAAGGAATATGAGCTCGAATCCCACTGTGAAGATGATCTGAAGAAAAATTGGAAATGAAAATTGATAAACCGTCACATTGTGTAAGAAGTATTGGTGCGTTGTTGTACTTTAGGGATGGAAACCTAGGGGCTTCAGTTAGCTCTTAAATGTCACTGAAGTGACCAGAGAAGTTTCACCACTTTCTCAGAGGAACCAGGACTGGGTAATAAATGCTTGCTTTGCCAGAATAAAAATTGATACCTGCCACACTAAGGAGATTAATACCATGTGGGTATTCACTATAATTACAACTCAGTATCACCTTGATTCTTGTTAAGCAGCATCACAATACATGTAGGAGCACAGAATAAAGCCTATTTATTAGCAGTGAGTTGAATTTACAGGAAATTATGGGCGGCACGGTGGCACAGTGGTTAGCACTGCTGCCTCACAGCGCCAGAGACCCGGGTTCAGTTCCCACCTCAGGTGACTGTCTGTGTGGAGTTTGCACATTCTCCCCGTGTCTGCGTGGGTTTCCTCTGGGTGCTCCGGTTTTCTCCCACACTCCAAAAATGTGCAGGTTAGGTGAATTGGCCAAGCTAAATTGCCTGTAGTGTTAGGTGAAAGGGTAAATGTAGGGGAATGGGTCTGGATGGGTTGCGCTTTGGCAGGTCGGTGTGGACTTTTTGGGCCGAAGAGCCTGTTTCCACACTGTAAATAATCTAATCTAAAAGTAATCTAATCTAATCTAAAAACTGAGATTATGCAGGATTACATTTGAATTTTCTCCCTAACTACTCCTGCTGAAATCCCATTTGCAGAAATCTAACACTTAAGATTTTCCACAGCCCAGCAATTAATTATTTCTATGATCAGAATATCTCTTAATTCATGTTTTAATTCTCATGAGTAAAATGTTTTCATGGACATAGACTGATAATGTTATTTAGTCCTGGAAGCAGTTGTTGGTTTTTCTCTCATTATGACCCCTACACCAATGTGAATATTGGCATTGTTCATGTCCAAATTTTAGTTGCATTTTAATTGTCATTTCACCTTCTACATTTTAGTTGCAATGTTTTGAGGATTTCTTTTCAAAAAATGTGTTTCAACAACATTGTTTTGTTTCACATAGAGCTCATAAGTATTGGGAAATTATCAAAGTGGATTTTATGAACATAATGATTCGGAACAGAAATAGACCATTTGGCCCTTCAAGCCTGGTCCACCTTTCAATAGAATCATGGCTGTATTCCAAATTCCACATTTCTATCTAAACCCCACCTAACCTTTGATTCTTCCGCCTAACAAGAATCTACCTACCTCAACTTTAAAAGTATTAAAGTAACGCTCCTCCACTGCTTCTGAAGGAGAGGTCCAAAGTGTCTCAAACTCTGAGAGAAAGAAAACCTCTGGTCCCTATCCTAAAAGGGCAACCCCAATTTCAAAACTTACTCTGAAGAGCCAATATCCGTTGATCATTCAGGATCTTAAAAAAAACTTAATCAAATAACTTCACATTCTTCTTGTTAGGAAAATACATCCAGCCTGTCCAGTCTTTTCTCATAAGACTACGCACTCCTTCCAGATATGAGTCTAATGAACTGTTTCCAATGCATTTGCATCCTTGTGAGAGGGAAAAGATTTAAAAGGGGCAACTTTTTCACGCAAAGGGTGGTGCTCATATGGAATGAGCTGCCAGAGGATGTGGTGGAGGCTGGTACAATTACAACATTTAAAGGGCATCTGGATGGGTATATGAATAGGAAGGGTTTAGAGGGATATGGGCCAGGTGCTGGCAAATTGGACTAGATTAAATAAGGACATGTGATTGACATGGGCGAGTTGGACCGAAGGGTCTGATTCTGTGCTGCACATCTCTATTACTCTGTGTGGTCTCACCAGTGCCCTGTATAACTGAAGCACAATATACTTACTCTCATGTTCAATTCTTGAAGTAAAGACATGCATCCATCAGCTTTCTTATTCACTTGTACTTGCATACTGACATTTTGTGGTTTATGTACTACAATGCCCAGACCCTTCTGTGTCTTGGAATTCTGTAGTCATTTCCCATTTAAATAATACTATGCTTTTGTTTTGTTTAATTTTTCCTGCCAAAGTGACCAACTTCACATTTTCGGAAAATATATTCCATCTGTCAGATTTTTGCCCACTCACTTAACCTATCTCTATCGGTCTGCATTCTGTTATGTCATTTTAATGACATGCTTTCTTACCCATCTTTGTGCCATCTGTATATTTAGTACCTTGCCTTCAAATCCTCTTAATAAGCCAATGATATGAATTTTAAAAATTGAAGGCCAGTACAGACCCTTGTGGCACCCCACTTGTCCCAAGTTGCCAATCTGAAGTATTAGAAACATTGAAAATAGGAGTAGAAGTTTGCCATTCAGCTTCTGGATGCACAGTCTGTACAACCCAGTCAATCGATTCTCTTGTCCAAATCATTTATACATAATATGAACAGCTTGGACCCAAGCACTGATCCCAGCAGTACCCCACTTGTCACTGCCTTCCACTCTGAAACAACTCATTTATTCCCACTTTATTTCCTGCCTGCTAACCAATTCTCAATCCATGCTAATATATCACTGCCTATCCCATGTGCTTTGATTTTTCATAAAACAATGCAGTCTACTTTGATTAACCACACGTTTTCTGAGTTTTCTCAAGTGCCCAGTTACATTCTCCTTAATGATGTATTCAAACTGTTTCTTGATGAAAGATGAAAAGCTAACTGACCTAGTTTCCTGTTTATATACACCCCTCCCTTTTTGCATAGATGAGTTATATTTTCTCCTTTTAAGTCCAATAAACCCTTCCAGAATCAACAAATTTTGGAAAAGTAACACCAACATAACCACTACTTCATCAGCCACCACTTTGAATACTCTAGAATGATGACCATCAGGTCCAAGAGACTAATTAACCCACAACTCAATGAACTTACATCAGTTCTGCTTCCCTGATTATTAATTTTCCTAAATTCCTCTCTTCCTTTAACCTCCTGATTTACAGGTGTTACAAGGATTTTTTTGGTATCCTCAATAGTGAAGATAGAACCAAAATATTTATTCATCACATCTGCCATTTCTTTATTATCTACTATTAAGTCCTCATTCTCGCCCTCTAATGGAACAACACTCATAGAGTCATAGAATCATACAACACGGAAACAGACCCTTCAACCCAACTCTTCCATGCCAACCAGGTTTCTCAAATCAACCTAGTCCTATTTGCCTGCATTTGACCCATATCCCTTCGAGCCTCTCCTATCCATGTATCTATCCAAATGTCTTCTAAATGTTGTAATTGTACTCACCTCTACTACCTCCTCTGGCACGTCATTCCATACATGCATCACCCTCTTTGTGAAAAGTTGCTCCTCAGGATCTTTTAAATTTTTCCCCCCTCACCTTAAACCTATGCCCTCTTGTTTTGGACTCCCCCACTCTGGAGAAAAGACTTTGCTATTCACCCTCATAATTTTATAAACCTCTATGAGGTCACCCCTCAGCCTGTGATGCTCCAACCGAAAACATGTCCCAGCCTAACCAGCCTCTCATAACTCAAACTTTCCAGTCTTGATAACAGTCTTGTGAATCTTTTTTGCACTCTTGCAGGTGTAATAACATTCTTTCTATAGCAGGGCGACCAGAATTGTACGCAGTGCTCAAAATGTGCCAATGTTGTGTCATACTATGCTGTACAGACCATTGGTGAGGCCACTTTTAGAATACTGCATGCAATTCTGGTCTCCCTCCTATAGAAAGAATGTGGTGAAACTTGGAAGCGGTCAGAACAGATTTACAAGGAGGTTGCCAGAGTTGGAGTGTTTGAGCTATAGGGCGAGGCTAAATAGACTGGGTCTATTTTCCCTGGAGCGTCGGAGGCTGAGCGGTGACCTTATAGAGGTTTATCAAATCATGACTGGCGTGGATAGGGTGAATAGATAAGGTCTTTTCCCCAGTGTGGGAGTCCAAAACTGGAAGGCATAGGTTTAAGGGTGAAAGGGAAACGATTTAAGAGAGATCTAAGGGGCAACGTTTTCACGCTGTCAGAAGAACTGGTGGAAGCTGTTATGTTTACAACATTTAAAAGGCAGGTGGATGGGTATATGAATAGGAAGGGTTTAGAGGGATATGGGTCAAATGCTGGCAAAAAACATTTGATTAATTTAGGGTATCTGGTCAGCATGGACATGTTGATCTGAAGGGTTTGTTTCCATACTGTACAGCTCTATGACTCCATGTGGTCTTCCCAATATTTTTGCACAGGTATTACATGACATCCCAACTCCTATACTCAGTGTTATGAGCAATGAAACTAAGCATGCCAAATGCCTTCTTCACCACCCTGTCCACCTGTGATGCCACTTTCAAGGAACTATGTACCTGCACCCCCAGGTCTCTATTCGACAACATGCTCCAAGGCCTTACTATTACCTTTTGTTAGTCCTGCCCTGGTTTGCCTTATCAAAATATAACACCTCACATTTATCTGAATTAAATATGTTGGCCCACTGGCCCAGTCGATCAAGATCCCATTGTCCTCTTCGATAACCTTCCTCACTGTCTACTATACCACCAATTTAAATGTCATCTGCAAACTTACTAACCATGCTTCCTATATTCACATCTAAATTGTTTACATAAATTATGAGCAACAGTGGACCCAGCACAGATCCTTGCGGCACACCACTGGCTGCTGGCCTCTACCACTTCCTTCTGTCTCCTACTGTCAAGACAATTGTGTACCCAATTGGCTAGCTCTCCCTGGATCCCATGTGATCTAATGAATCTACCATGCGGAGTCTTGTCAAAGGCCTTGTTAAAGTCCATGTAGACAATGTCTGCTGCTCTGCCTTCATCTATCTACTTAATCAAAACTGAATCCAGTTTGTGAAACACTATTTCCCATCCACAAAACCATGCTGACTATCCCTAATCATTCCTTGCCTTTCCAAACGCATGTAGATCCTGTCTCTCAGAATCCGCTCCAAATCTTACCCATTGCTGATGTTAGGCTGACAGGTTTGTAGTTCCCAGGCTTTTCATTGCAGTCTTCCTTAAATCATGGTACAACATTAGCTACCCTCCAGTCTTCTGACATCTCATCTGTTGCTGTTGATGATACAGATACCTCTATTAGGGGCTCCGCAATTTCTTTCCTAGCTTCCCACAATATCCTAAGGCTACACTAGATCAGATGCCAGGGATTTATAAACTTTTATGTGTTTTAAGACCTCCAGCAGCTCCTTTTCTGTAATATGGCCTCACTTCACTTACTCTTTCCTTTTTTGGATATGTATTGAAACTCTTATTGCCTATTTTTACACTTGGTGCTAACTTTCTTGCATGCTTTAACTTAATTGGCCTAATTAAATTTTTAGTTACTCTTGGCTATTCTTTATATTCTGACCAATCATCTGACGCCACTCATTTTTGTGCCATTATAGGTATTTGTCAAGTTTGATACTTCTTTAAGTAACTCTGGATACTGGGTCCTCCGTTGGGTACTTTCTTTGGAATGGGAATGCAACTAATAGACCTTTCAGCCAGCTCATGTTTCGTGCCCACCTAATTGCCCTCTTTTTATCATTGAAACACAAAGTCATTCATTAATTGTTTCATGTTACATAACGCCAAGTCTAGTGTAGTCTCTTATGTGGTAGTCCCTGAAAGTGATGTTTTAAGAAACTCTCACAGGAGCATTCTACAACTCCTTATCCAAGCTATTATTAACTTGATTTTTCCAGTGAATATGTGGATTAAAGTCACCATAATTATTGACTAGTTTATCTCAGTTTCCACAATCCACTCTCAGTGATACACCATCCAGACCAAAGGTTTGTTGCAATTTTAGAATTGCCTAGCTATGGCCAAGCATGCAGCAGTCCCTGTTGGTGGGGAAACTCCATACCGGCCATGAAAATCAGATCATGTTCTACAAAGTCACTCATAGAACATAGAACATTACAGCGCAGTACAGGTCCTTCGGTCCTCGATGTTGCGCCGACCTGTGAAACCAATCTGATGCTCATCTAACCTACACTGTTCCATTATTATCCATATGTATGTCCAATGCCTATTTAAATGCCCCTAATGTTGGCGAGTTTACTACTATTGCAGGCAGGCCGTTCCACACCCCTACTACTCTCTGAGTGAAGAAACTACCCCTAATATCTGTCCTACATCTATCACCCCTCAATTTAAAGCTATGTCCCCTTGTCTTCGCCATCTGAGGAAAAAGGCTCTCGCTGTCCACCCTATCTAACCCTCTGATTATCTTATATGTCTCGAATAAGTTAACTCTCAACCTTTTTCTCTCCAACGAAAACAGCCTCAGTTCCCTCAGTCTTTTCTCATAAGACCTCCCTTCCATACCAGGCATACTCCCTTCCTAGTAAATCTCCTCTGAATCCTTTCCAAAGCTTCCACATCCTTCCAAAATGTGGTGACCAGAACTGCACACAACACTCCAGGTGTGGCCTTACCAGTGTCTTGTACAGCTGCAGTATGACCTTGTGGCTATGAAACTCAATCCCCCTACCAATAAACACCAACACACCATATGCCTTCTTAACAACCTATCAACCTAGGTGACAACTTTCAGGGATTTATGCACCTGGACACCAAGATCACTTTGTTCACCTACTTAGCCAAAACATTTACCATGAGCCCATTACCATGCATTCCTGTTATTTCTTCTGAAGTGAACTACTTCACACTTTTCTGCATTAAACTCCATTTGCCACTTCTCAGCTCAATTCTGCATCTTATCTCATGCACAACATCCTTTGGCACTATCCACAACTCTGCCTACCTTAGTGTCGGTTTGTGATGTGTTTCACATGTTTTGTTTGGTAGGAATTCATCACTGTGCGAGTGCAGGATCCAAGAATCCAAGACCAGAATTCCTGGGCTTCTTACGTAGATTACAAAATATTCCTCTACGTAAGTACTATACAGTGCACATTATTTACCTGGATGTGTTTTAATTTTTATATTTTTGATGTTGTTATGTTATAGAAGGTGGCCACTCAGCCTATAAGTTCATGCTGGCTTTTTATACTGCAAATCGGTCAGTCCCACTTGCTCATTCTATCCTTGTGTTATTGCCCGTTGATGTTCCTCATGTGCCCATTTTGAAATCATTTATTGTCTCTGCTTCCACCTATTCCAATGGCAGCGAGTTCTATGTCCCTACCATTTACTCTATTCAAATCCTTTTCCTCACATATCCCCTGCATCTCTTACTCAAAACATTAAATCCATGTCCTCTGATCCCTGTACTATCAGTTAATTGAGGCTGCTTTCTATTTTCTATCTTGCCCAAGCCTGTCATAATCTTGCACACCTCTATCAAAATTCTCCTGAATCTCCATTACTTCAAGGATAACAACCTCAGCTTTGCCAACCTAACCTAATAACGAAAGCCCTTGTTCTCTGGGACCATTCTGATAAATCTCTTTTGAACTTCTCAAGATTCCTCACATCTTTAACTAAACTGATCATCAGAAACTGATGCTGTAATCTTGTTGTGGCCTAACCCAAGTTTTATAAAGGTTCAGCATATCAGCAGAAAATTGGACAGACAGGTGTTTTAAATGAAGGTGTGAACCAAAGCACTGCTTTTCATTTATTATTTTGTGGGCTGCTCATGTCACTGGCAAGGCCAGCATTTGTTTCCCTTCCCAACTGCCCTGGACCTAGGTGGCTTGCTACACCTTCACAGAGGGCAGTTAAGAGTTGACACCAGATCCCTGGAAATCAAATTAAATGTTGGCCAAACCAAGTAAGGATACCAGATTTCCTTCATTAATGTACATTATTGAAAATCAGATCTTTATGACGATCGATAATAATTTCATGCCCGCTATTATTGAGACCAGCTTTCAGTTCCACGTTTTTACCATTTGAAATCAAATTCCAACAGCTGCCGTAGTGGGATTTGAAACCACACCTTGGAGCATTAGCCTGAGCCCCTGGATTACTAGTCTGGTGACATTACCAGTATGACAATTCTCTTTCTCTAAAGGTGACCCCTCCAGCTGTCTATTTCACTGATGTATCAGCCTACCTTGTCTGTTCAACTCCTGGATTGGGCCTGGAATCAGAAATCTCTGAGTTAGAGAGCTATGTGTGCCCCTACTGAGCTTCAGAAATAGTTTAATTTGGGGCAGTAAGAACAATCCTCAAATTAGAGCTGGACCATTTAGGAATGAGCAGTTTTTACACACGCACACTTCCTCCAAGCTTCCCCTCTGAAAACATAGGTGAATTGTTTGTGAGTTGAAATTTTTAAGCCTGAGATTTATATTAGCTGATGGTATCAAAGAATATGGAGCAAAGATGGGAAAATGGAGTTGACAAACAACTTATCTATGATCGAATTCAAGGCTAGATACAGTACTTTCTGGTGTTTGGAAGATTCAAAAGTGACTTAATTCAAGCATCTAAGAATCTGAGGATATTTGACCAGGTGGATGTTTTGTGGGAACATCTCAAACTAGGACTCATAGTTTTAAAAACAAGCAGTCACCTATTTAAGACAGAGATGAGGATACTTTTTTTTACTGTGGGCTGAGAGGCTTTGGAATTTCCCAAAAGGTACTGAATGCAGAATCTTTAAAAAGTTTTAGGATAGAGGTAGATTCTTGATTCCCAAGGGGGCTGAAAGAATATGTAGGAATGTTAAGGTTAAAATCAAATTAGCCATGATCTTATTGAATGGTAGAGCTGGCCATAAGGGCCACATGGTCTACTCTAGTTTTTTGTTTGCAGGTTCATTCAGGCTTGAGTGGTTGAATAGCCTTCTTCCATTTCTGTGATTACTGGAATCTTCTCATGTTGCCTCTAGCCTTGTGTCGTTGTGGCATCTGTCGTCAAGCTGGTTCCAGATCTCTGCCAAACTGCAGTATAGTTAATAGGCGACAAATAAATGCAGCCCACATATGAGACACTATTTGAGTTTCTCTCCTGTGGTGAACCCCATGTTATCTGCTAGGGACCTGCTAGCAATGTCCTCCTTTTCCGTTTAATGACTGTTTGTGCATGCACCAGTTATATTTGCTCGTGACCGTTATCGTCTCTGCATTTAAAACACTCAACAAAACAGGAACATTGTTTGTCATGATTCCAAGCTTCAACTACCTGACCCTCCGATGTGTATCAACCAACTGTCCCCTATGAATGTGTTCACTGTTGCAGCAGCATCTTTCTGTATGTGGAAAGTATCATCAACCCTTTGGCTCAGCAGCTCTTTTTTTTCTTTATTCTTTCCTGGGATGCAGTTATTGCTGGCATGGCAAGTAGTTTCTGCCTGTCCTCAGTTACTCTTGAACTGAGTGGCATTTTTGGCCATTTCAGGGGGACAGTTAATCTGTGGGTCAAGAGTTTCGTATAGGTCAGATGAAGTGAAGCAGCAAATTGCTTCCCAAAATGGCCCCAGTGAACCAGATGGGCTTTTATGATAATTATGTTTTCATGGTCACCATTACTGACACTGGCTTTCAATTCCAAATATTATTAATTGAATTTAAATTCCTCCAGTGTTCCAACCCATGTCCCCAGAGAATTAGCCTGAATCTGTGCTTAAGTAGTCCAGTGACGCTACGACCATGTCACCATCTCCCTTCACATGTGAACCGAGGGCAAGAGTATCCGGTTTTTGTCCATAATGTAGGCGCAATGGAGTTTGGTCCTGTCAGTGCCACACTTAGAGTCATGGAGTTATTGAGCTGTATGGCACTGAAACAGATCAACTCGTCCATGCCAATCAGATATCCTAAATTAATCTAGTTCTATTTACCAGCATTTGGCCTGTATCCTTCTAAATCCTTCCTAATCATACATACTATTCCAGCTGTCTTTTAAGTGTTGTAATTGTAGCAGCTTGCACCACTTCCTTTGGTATCTCGCTCCTTATATGCACCCTTTGCGTGAAAAGGTTACCCATTAGGTCCCTTTTAAATCTTTCCGCGCTCACCTTAAACTGATGCACTTTCGTTCTAGACACCCATACCCCTACCCTGGGGAAACGACCTTGACTATTCAGCATATCCATGTCTCTCATGATTTTATAAACTTCCATAAGGTCACCCCTCAGCCTCCGATGCTCCAGAGAAAACAACCCCAGCCTATTCAGCCTCTCTCTGTAGCTCAAATCCTCCAACCCTGGCAACATCCTTGTAAATCTTTTCTGAACCCTTTCAAGTTTCACAACATCTTTACTATAGGAGGGAGACCAGAGTTGAACACAGTATTCCAAAAGTGGCCTAACCAATGTCCTGTACAGCCACAATATGACCTCCTAATTCCTGTGCTTAATGCACAGACCAATAAAGGCAAGCATTCCAAATGCCTTCTCCACTAGCCTGTCTATCTGCAACTCCACTTTCAAGCAACTATGAACCTAGACTCTGTTCAGTAACACTCCTCAAGACCTTACCATTAAGTGTAGAAAATGTGAGTGTGTGGTCAAGAGCAGGCATTGTGTCCTGTTTTCCTTACTTACTCGGCTCATGGTGTTGAGGTTTATTGTCATACCTCAGCCCTGTCCTCGCTTAGCACAGCTGGCTCTACAGACCTGGGGTGAATTTGGAAGCTTTGTGATGCTGAGTGTTAGACTGTAATTGTCAAACGAAGCAGAGCAAGACATAACGACAATTCTTTCATGCTGTACAAAAGTGAGTTGTTGTGATCTGGAATATGCTCCCTGAGGGTGGTGGTAGTGAGGAGAAAGTGAGGTCTGCAGATGCTGGAGATCAAAGTTGAAACTTTATTGCTGGAACAGCACAGCAGGTCAGGCAGCATCCAGGGAACAGGAGATTCGACGTTTCGGGCACAGGCCCTTCTTCAGGAATGAGCAGAGAGTGTTCAGCAGTGGTAGTGAACCTAGTAATGACTCTCAAAACAGAATTAAACACAAGGACATAAGAAAACAGGACAGTTGTAGACCAAATGGCCTCTCGAGTCTACTCTGGCATTCCATAACATCATGGCTGAAGTGATCATAGCCTCTATTAGACTTTCTTTGCCTGAATTTGCTAATCCTGGAGCCCCTTATAGTTCATGGAACTGTTTCTTTTCAGCCTTGAGTCTATTCAATGACACAGCCTCCACAATCCTCTGAGGTAGAGAATTCCGTGGATATATGACCTAATAGAGATTAAATTCCTCCTCATTTCCATTGTAAAAAGACCAGCTAATTAATGGAATAAATGCTTGATGGGGAAAGGACATGTAGGGTTACGTGGAAATAGCAGAGGAATGAGCTTGATTTAGTTATAGAATCATAGAGATGTACAGCACAGAAATAGACCCCTTAGTTCAACTCATTCATGTCAACCAGATATCCTAAATTAATCCAATCCCATTTACCAGCACTTGGCCCATATCCGTCTAAACCTTTTCTAATCAGATGCCTTCTAATGGTACCAGCTTCCACAACTTCTGGCAGCTCATTCGATATACGCACCTCTTAGGTCCTTTTTTAAATCTTTCCCCTCACCTTAAACCTATGCCCTCTAGTTCTGGACTCCCCCAACCTCAATCCATGCCACTCATGATTTTATAAACCTTAAATGGTCACCTCTCAGCTTCCAATGCTCCAGGGAAAACAGTCCCAGCCCATTCAGCCTCTCCCTATACCTCAAACCCTCCAACCCTGGCAACATCCTTTCTGAATGCTTTCAAAATATTTTCTGAACCCTTTCAAGTTTCACAACATCCTTTCTATACGAGGGAGACTTTTAAAAAGGCTGTCACAATAATGCAAATGCCTTCCTCCCACACTGATAATTCTCTACACTGTTACAACCAAGGCTGGAAGAGTGCATTGTGGCTGTAGTCCACTATTCCGTGTGGGCGGCACGGTGGCACAGTGGTTAGCACTGCTGCCTCACAGTGCCAGAGACCCGGGTTCAATTCCCGACTCAGGCGACTGTCTGTGTGGAGTTTGCACATTCTCCCCGTGTCTGCGTGGGTTTCCTCCGGGTGCACCGGTTTCCTCCCACAGTCCAAAGATGTGCAGGTCAGGTGAATTGGCCATGCTAAATTGCCTGTAGTGTTAGGTAAAGGGGTAAATGTAGGGGAATGGGTGGGTTGCGCTTCGGCGGGTCGGTGTGGACTTGTTGGGCCGAAGGGCCTGTTTCCACACTGTAAGTAATCTAATCTAATCTAATCTATTCCATGGATCACAACATCAAATAAAAATTCATTTCCTGATGGTCACTTAAATATGATATGGAAAGCACTTAAATAAAAAGATCTTTCAACCAGGTTTCTTAAATTCAGTCATTGGTTTATTATCAAAACAATACATATTCAATGAAGATGCAATAATTAGTTAACATATGCTGTTGGTACTATGGTTGTATAGCTGTTTATCCCTGTAAATACTCACACGTATGTACACACTTCATTGGAAAAGTGAACAAGGATTTCTCCCTCCAGAGGTTTACTTTCTTAAGAAAAGGAAAATACTTTCTGGCCATTAAGGTTACTCTTGAAGGTAAAGAGAATGAGGTGTAGAATGTTCTGACTTCTGCCATTCTGATGTTCTGATGTTCTGGCATGTGGTCAAGTCATGTCTTGGCAACCGCATCTTTCTCAGGAAACACAATATTAAGAAACTCTTTCTTTCAGAAGAAGAATAAACCAATGTCGCCCTGAACTCAAAAAGATAATTTTTCCCCAGAAATTGGCAAGGTCAGTTGTGTGGCCCATCCTCACAGTTTTCTTGTCACCCAACTAATTGCTGACCCCCTCCCCCCGCACTCTCCATCCAGCTACTGTTTAAGCAGCCCCAGCAGGGGGCAACAGCAGAACGTGAATTCTTACCAATTGTGTGATTTCTAGGAAATTTAAATTTAAAAGAAAAGCTCCAGTGATCACAGTGACACTTCAATTACCTCTTTCAGAGAAACTACTCCAGCTATTTCCACAAAATTTGAAATAAATTCACTTTTCCATAATCCTCCAAAACATAAGGCCTTCAAGAGATATTAAATATGGCGTATCCTCATGGCAAAGGCAGGAGGGAGACAAGATTGGTTGTTTTTGGCTGTCAAATAGTAACAAAGTTAACTGAAAGGCCTTTTGCTGTTCTGTTTCAGACAAACAGTAAGGCATTTACAGTAAAGACTTCCTGTGTGCGGAGACGATATCGTGAATTTGTATGGCTGAGGCGTCAGCTCCAGAAGAATGCTGGATTAGTGTAAGTACCGTTCCGAATACAACTCCTACTCCTAATGGCCAGAGCACTAGGATTACCCATGTTGAACTACACACACAAAACAGGGCACAATTCGCAAACGGAGTCCCCTGGAAATACATTGTTTGCTGTTCTGTAAATAATCCTGGGATCATGCCTGCTGACCATCACTGGCACTGCTGGTACTTGAGCTGCCTTTGGAAGGACACCTCATCATGTCAACCATTGCTTTGTTGATAGGACAAAGGGATCTTTTATATGTGTTAAGGTCTCATCAGAAAGATAACACTTCTGATAGTGCAGTACTCCATGTGTGTGTCAATTTGGAATTTGCACTCAGGTCTCTGAAATGGAACTTGAGCCCATGACAGTCTGAATTCAAATATAAAAGTGCTACTTACTAAACCAGTCAACAAAGAAAAAATGACCAATTCTATTCACAGTTCGAACTTGCCAGGCAGGACCTTCCACAGATTTCGAAAGCTCTCTTGGCATTGAAAACCGCACTTGATTAGTAATGGGTAGTGGCCTAAATTCCAGCTACCATCCTGTGGATTACCGTATTCCCCACTCATTCCCAATCCTTTCTTCTGTTATGGACCAGACCATACCCCCTCAAAATATATTAAAAGATAGCCATGACACTAACAGTTTCTTATTTTAAAGGTAAGTGTAAGACATTGCAATCCAGATGTGGATTTGGGCGGCACGGTGGCACAGTGGTTAGCGCTGCTGCCTCACAGCGCCAGAGACCCGGGTTCAATTCCCGCCTCAGGCGACCGACTGTGTGGAGTTTGCACGTTCTCCCCGTGTCTGCGTGGGTTTCCTCCGGGTGCTCCGGTTTCCTCCCACAGTCCAAAGATGTGCAGGTCAGGTGAATTGGCCATGTTAAATTGCCCGTAGTGTTAGGTAAGGGGTAAATGTAGGGGTATGGGTGGATTGCGCTTCGGCGGGGCGGTGTGGACTTGTTGGGCCGAAGGGCCTGTTTCCACACTGTAATGTAATCTAATCTAATGTAATCTAATCTAATCTTAAAGATGCAATTTTATTGGTCAAACTACTCGACTTTAATCAAAAAACACTATTTACACCAAATTTAAAATGCAGACAAAATAAAAAGATTAGAATGGCTTAACTGTAACTCTCAACGTTTAATAATAATATATATATAAACTGCTAGTAATGTTCCGCCTTGGGACCCTGCAACAACATGGCTTCAAGGTGGATTTCATCAGTTTCCTCATTTCCACTCCCCCCGCCACCCCCAACTTATTCCAGTTCCAACCTTCCAACTCGGCACCACCCTCATGACCTGTCCTACCTGTTCATCTTCCTTCCCATCTCTCCCTCCGCTCTCCTCTCCGACCTATCACCATTACCCCCACCTCTGTCTACCTATCACAGTATCAGCTACCTTCCCCCCCTCAGCCCCACCCCCTCCCGTTTATCTCTTCACCCCCTAAGCTCCCAGCTTCATTCTTGCCCGAAACATCGATTTTCCTGCTCCTCGGATGCTGCCTGACCTGCTGTGCTTTTCCAGCACCCCACTTTGAACTCTGATCTCCAGCATCTGCAGTCCTTGCTTTCTCTTAGTAATTTTATAGTCCAGCTGTTACTTGTTTTTTCATTTTAGAGTTCCAATATTCTTCCTGATGTTACTTCTTAGTGACTTAGCTCTCAGCCTACTCATTTAGCTTTTGGCTCTTTGAGAGGAACATTCTGATATTAAAAAGTGAAAGAACTGCAGGTGCTGTAAATCAGAAACAAAACTGAAATTGCTGGAAAAACTCAGCAGGTCTGGCAACAGCTGTGGAGAGAAATCAAGAGTTAATGTTTTGGGTCCAGTTCTGAGGAAGGGTGACTGGACCTGAAATGTTAACTCTGCTTTCTCTCCACAGATGCTGTCAGAACTCCTGAGCTTGTTCAGCAATTTCTGTATTTAATTCTGATATTAATGTTTTAATTAACAGGTTTGGCCCACACACTTCAGCCAAAATGTAAAGAGTCATTTGTTTCTTTTGTTTTCACAGACCCCTCCCAGAGCTACCAGGCAAGAAACCATTTTTCCAAGTTAATGACATTGAAAGTATAGAGAGAAGACGCCAAGGTTTGCAGCAGTTTCTGGAAAAGTAAGTGCAGTGAGAGGATGTAATAACAATTGATTTAATCTGCGTTACCGAGGAGCCATTGTTAAGGGCTCATCCTTTGTTTATATTTCCAACTCTCTTTCTCTGTGCCAGGGTTTGATTCTCCACAGATCAATGCAGAATTCCCGTATTACAATTATGCAATCTGTTTGAACAGACAGCGATAGGCTCGTGGGCCACAGAGTGATTGGAGATCATTGCTGAGTTCAGACTTCATTACCATCCTCCCCCTCCATCACTCAAATGTGACAAGAGGGATTTGTGGATTCTGGTAATGTCTGTGTGTGTGTGTGGGATCAGAGTCGTTATTGCCATTCTGGGTGAGATCTTCCAACTCTGCTTGGCTCAGGGATTGAGCCTGACATTTTATACAGCAGATATTATTGTTGTCAGAGAGGGAGAATATACTCATTCGTTTACGTGCTCAAGAGTGTTTTTACCTCTGTCTGGGCTGCAAATCCACTTATGGTTTTACCACTCGCCCCCACCCCCCGCCCCCAGCCCCCCCCCCACCCCCCCGGCCATCTTTAGCATTTATATTAGCCTTTTCCAGCTACATTCAGTCCCTAGACTTGAAATGTTAATTCTGCTTTCTTGCCACAGATGCTGCCAGACCTGCTGAGTTTTTCCAGCAATTTCTGATTTTGTTTCTGAATTCCAGCATCCATACTTCTTTTGGTTTCTTACTGATGGTACAGGGGGTTGGTTTAATGACTGAAGACCATGGCTTAATAGATAATGTTTGAATCAAAACTAAAATGCTAGCAAATAAGTTAAGAATTTAGAGTCAGAGAGTTATACAGCACACAAACTGATAGTTAGTTAGTTTAAGTGAGCTTTCCCTGATCATACTGAGTTAATGTGACATGAATATGCACTTAATACTTTATTTGGAGATTGAATTCCTGGAGTCCTGACCTACTATAAAGCTTTTGGCATTGACTCTGTCCCAAATCTACAGGGAAATTGCTATGAGCATGAATGGGGCCAATTTGGGGAGTTCCATGGTTCTCTACTCTACTGGGAACCAAGAGTATTGGGAGGCTTTTGCACTGAGAGTCCCAGCCTTTGAAAAGATTGTTGACGTGGAATGCATTGCTCTGTCAGAATTGCATGCTGACCCAGATTTTCCTAGAGGAACTACTACTTCCCCACCCTGTCAACTTTTCCCTTTTCCCCCCCCTCACCATCACTCTCTTCCCAGTTAATTCAGAGCACAACTTCTTGCTTGTATTACTGCATTAAACAATGTTAAATTTCAGAATACAGTCACCCCTGTAATTGCCTTGTTTCAGTACCAAGAAGCTGTGTTGCTATTTGATCTTTATTATCTATTTTGATTCCGGTAACAATTATTAAAATAACTAGAGCAGTCTGAAGTGAAGCTGATGTGAATTATGTTTACACTTGTTTTATTTGCTGTTTGGGGCACCATCTAGTGGCAGGCTCTGGTAGCATAACCTAATGTTCATAACCCCAGATTAGGCACAAGCTCTGGACCTAAACTTCGGGCTGAATTTTACCAGAAATATGTGTCTTATGATTCTGCTCCACAACCACCTGATGAGGAAGCAGCAGTTCGATAGCTAGTGCTTCCAAGTAAACCAGTTAGACCATAACTTGGTGTTGTGTGATTTTTTAATTTTGTCCACCCCAGTTCAACACCGACATCTCCAAATCATGATTACCAGAAATCTCTAAGTGTCATTTTTGTCGCGTTTCCTGGAGGATTTCAATCCATGAGGGCTAGTGAGTTTTCTCGTGCTATTGTCTCAAACTCTGCCTCACTAATTTCACACCATGTCTCATGGTGCCCCTCTCATCCAGTGATAGCCTGACACTCTCTCATGCTGTAGGTGGAAGACCTTACTACTGCCAGGCATCCTGGGATTCCGGGTGCTGGCCCATGCCTGAAAGGCCATTTTGCACGAGGACAAGGTGCCAGGCAATCCAAGAGTTTGCATATTCTCCCTCTCTCTGTGTGAGTTTCCTCCGGGTGTTCCAGGTTCCTCCCACAATCCAAAGATGTGCAGGTTAGGTGAATTGGTCATGTTAAATTGTTAGTTGTGAATGGGATGTGCAGGCTAGGTGGGTTAGTCATGGGAAATGCAGAGTTACATGTATCGGATAGGGGGTTTGACACTGGGTGAGAGAGTTATAGAGATGTACAGCATGGAAACAGGTTCAACCTGTCCATGCCGACCAGATATCCCAAACCAATCTAGTCCCACCTGTCAGCACCTGGCCCATATCCCTCCAAACCCTTTCTATTCATATACCCATCCAAATGCCTCTTAGATGTTGCAATTGTACCAGCCTCCACCACATCCTCTGGCAGCTCATTCCATACATGTACCACCCTCTGCATGAAAAAGTTGCCCCTTAGGTCTCTTTTATATCTTTCCCCTCTCACCCTAAACCTATGCACTCTAATTCTGGACCCCCTGACCCCAGGGAAAAGACTTTGTCTATTTATCCTATCCATGCCCCTCATAATTTTGTAAACCTCTATA
>NC_057742.1:2566429-2584745 GCF_004010195.1 Chiloscyllium plagiosum
CCTCATCAATCCTCTTTGTTACTTCTTCAAAAAACTCAATCAAGTTTGTGAGACATGACTTCCCATGCACAAAGCCATGATGACTATCCCGAATCAGTCCTTGCCTTTCCAAATACATGTACATCCTGTCCCTCAGGATTCCCTCCAACAACTTGCCCACCACCGAGCTCAGGCTCACCGGTCTATAGTTCCCTGGCTTGTCATTACCGCCCTTCTTAAACAGTGGCACCACGTTTGCCAACCTCCAGTCTTCCGGCACCTCACCTGTGATTATCGATGATACAAATATCTCAACAAGAGGCCCAGCCGGTGCAGACTCAGTGAGCTGCATTATCTCTTTCCACACTGTAGGGATTCTATAAAGGGGAAATTGCCTCATGCATCATGGACAGGGCCTTGTATTTTCTATGTTTCTATTCCAGGAGTCAGTGGCCCACAGTCGGGCTGAAAGAGTCCAAATGCCCAACATTTTGCTGCTCTCTCCCTACATGGAGAGGACCCTCTCCAAACCTGAGTGGCCACTGACAGTGTCCAGATTCCTTGACTGTTAACAGAGGAACCCGGCAGCAGCTGTCCCTGTCCCTTGACTGCAGACTACTCCCCTTCGACCTAGAGGCCTGGTCATTTAGTTGATGTACATTCAGGGAGTTTGTCACCAATGCTGCTGGCACAGGCTTGAGATGGAACAGTGCCTTAAAACAAAGTGTTCACTTCTTTGACTCATGACTGCTGACAACCTTTGTAAGCTGCCTGGCCTTCTGTCTGCACTGAGCACCAGGGCAGGATAGAATTACTGTGAACCTTCATGGCCTGTCTGAGGATGTAAAGTGCAAAAGGATGCTGTTAGAATTCAGGTACGCACATAGTGAGTGTATGCTGAGAGAGCAAGCGAGCAGTTCTAAGATGCTAATTGGTCCAGTTCATGAGGTGACTGCCTGTCCTCGCATCTGCAATGGGGCTCCTCTGTTAAGGGAATGCTGCACTCTCGATGGTATTGAATTTCACATGAGCTATAAAACTGAAGTCCTGCCTATGTTGTTAGTTGGATGGAAAGGATCTCAACAGTATTACGAAGAACAGCAGGGGAGTTCTTCCTGGGGTCTCGACCAATATGAATCTATCAACCAGTATTAATCAAACAAGTTACCTTGTCATTGTCCCATTGCAGTTTGTGGGAGTTTGCAGTGTGTAAATTGACTACAGGTTTCCTACATTACGACAGTGAATGCACTTTGGAAAGTTCTTTATTGGTGTAAAGCATTTTGGCACATTCTTAGGAAAGTGGTACAGTAATGTAGATTATTCTTTCTTTGCAATTATTTTGTATGAAGTGTGCCATACATCACTGGAGTAGTGCACTGGAAATCAAGCCCTGTTTTTCCCGTCACAAAAATTAAAGCTTTTAAAAGAATGCAGGATTTCCCAATTTACCTGTATTTTCGATCCAGATTGACAGAAAGCATAGACCAGTTTCTGTACTTAACAAGAATTATTATTTATTACAAATAGATTGTAAATACAGGTAAATAATTATGAACCATTGATGTACGACTGTACCATTTTAACTCTAACCCACTTATAAACTTACCCTCTTTACACACTTGTAGACAGACAAAAAAAAAGGTGTTATGGGTAGTGTGAAAGTCTGGGAATGCAGAAGACAGAGGCTTGCTGATTGGAAATGCTGCTTCCCTATCTTCCTTCTCCAAGTGTTCTCACTTATTTGCCTGAGGCACAGGGTGACTGGTTCCCACTTAAAAACTTGTCAATTAAAAGTCACAGCTTACAGCAACTGATGAGAGGAAATAACTGGCAATCTTCAGGCTTGAGGTGCTTTTTACTGCAGATGAATAAACAGCTCCTTCCCTTCCAGAGGACCAATGGCATCTGACCTGAAGGTTCACAACCTCAAGCTATTCAGTGACCTGGGAGCCAATCACATAACTGTTGGCGAGGAGAAGGCCCTTTGGCCTGACAACTAGTGATCAGTTATTGATGACAATGGGCTATTGTTGTGGCTGAAACTCCATTTGTCCACACCCATTGGCTCCAGCCTGTCTGCAAAGTAGGATTCCACTACTGCTTGAACAGGCAACTGTGTAAGAAGCATTTACAATGAGTTTCAGATATCTTACTTTTTTAAAAGTGCAGCAATCTTCCAACAGTTCTTGGCTTTCAAATCAACTCTCTTCCCATTAAGTCCTCAATAACAAAATACAGTCTTTAAAAGTGTGAATGGAAGGGATTCAGCTGAAGTTTGTGGTTTGGGACGTCCATTCCACTTGTGGTTTGTGAATGAAGAAGGATTAACAATGGAAGGTTTAGCACTGGATTCAGGATTCAGTGTTTGATTGCCTTGGCTTATTGTCCATTGCTTCTTTACCTGATGCCCACACGTGCCCACAGCTGTTGCTGATCAGGAACAGGAATCCTGTCTGATTTTACCCACCTCTCCCCCTCTGTCCCCTTCACCACCTCCTTCATCCCGGAAGCATAATGCACTGTTCACTTGGTTGAGTTTGACTAACACAAAACAGAACAGGAATTAGACTTGACCGGCTCAGTCTAATGTTTTCCATTGTGTACAAGGTAAAGAACGATAGACAGACATGCAACTGTACTTCAGGATGCCATCCTGGTCCATGATGTCTTCCTACCTTCTACTTATCTGCCCCTGTCAGTCAAACTATTAACCTTTATTCACTATTAGCAAGTTTTGAGAAGATTTTATTCACTATTTCCAATATTTTATAAGCAACAAAGAAAAATATTCAAAGAAGTTTTAATAATAAAAATGCAATTTCTCCATGGCTGTAATGTAGCATCTAATGTTTAATTTCTGGAGACCCCAGGACAATCCTAAAGGATTGACAACTCATAACTGTGCTACTCCTGAGACCTGTGTCTGCCTCTCTGGAATGTCCTCAAGTTCTTTAGGTACAATGAATTATTTTAAAGTGCAGTCTGCTGTTATGTACAAAATAGGCAACCATTTTATGCACAGCAGGTTCCCACGTTTAGCGGTTAAATGGAAGGTCATTGTATTCTTATTTTTTGTGAGGATGGTTGATGGTTGAGTTATTTTAATTGAATAACTCAAAGGGCTTTTAATTCCACCCACCCAGATGAAGTTTCAGGCTGAATAACGATGTGAAGTCCAGGATCTCCAACAGTACGGTGCTTCCTCGGTACTGAGCTGGAGTATCAACCAGAGATTTTGTGCTCAAATCTTGGAGTGGGGCTTAAACCCCAAATGTTCTGACTACTGAGCAAGAATGCTACCAGTAGGAGAGCATCTGCCAAAAGTAACAATTTGGTGGTTTCACAAAAATTGGAGCAGCACCTCATATCATCCATGGCGGATGTTTGCCTTGTTCAGGCTGTGAAGAGGCCGGGATAACTGTTAACCTCGGAGGCTAATCCATTGCTACAGATTGAGGATTACCATTGATAACTTGCTCCTCTAGTTAAAAATCACACAACACCAGGTTATAATCCAACAGGTTTAATTGGAAGCACACTACCTTTTGGAGCGACGCTCCTTCATCAGGTGATTGTCACAATCACCTGATGAAGGAGCGTCGTTCCAAAAGCTAGTGTGCTTCCAATTAAACCTGTTGGACTATAACCTGGTGTTGTGTGATTTTTAACTTTGTACACCCCAGTCCAACACCGGCATCTCCAAATCATTGTTCCTCTAGTGCACAGTCAGCTGGAAGCTGCTTCAGTTGTCAAACTGCTAGTGATTTTTAGCAGTAGGTGAATTCCTTTCATGGTGTACTCTGTACTTGACATTGTTGCCATGGGAATTGGGATTTCTGGCATTTTGCCCAAAGATCAGGAGGGGGATGGGCATGCAGTGGTTGTGGGGTGAGGGGATATTCATGTGTGATTAGACAAATGAAACTAATGGTAAGACAAGGTAATCTGTTTTTAGAAGGAATCAGAAGGTGGGAAAATATAAAGATGCAGCCACAGGATATTTGGCTGTAATCTACAACATTCAGCCATGCTCTGAAATAATTTGTTTTATAAATCCATGAGAGAGGAAGAAACCTTAAGCTTTGATCATTTTGAGTGGAATGTGTAACAGGAGCAAAAATAACTATCGAAAAGATCAAAATTTTATGAATAGCAACAAGAAAATAAGCATAAAGAGACTGCAAAGGCTGGAGATCAGAACTAACAAAATCTAGGAAATGCTTGTCAGATCTGAAAGCACAAAAGCTACCCTAGTTATTAGAATGAAAGCTTTTCACCAGAACCTGTTTCAGAAGCAAAACCATTGATTTCAAGTTCTCACAACGTGAAATGCTAGCCCGAAGGCATCCAGTAAAAAAATTCCTGGGATTCTAATTAATGTAATTAAAAGCTTAACTTGATAATCCCTTTCCAAGAAATCAGTGACCATGATTAGAAATCTGTCTCATGTGAAAGACCAAAAAATCTGAATGTTTCCTTTTGTTATAAAGGAGATTTGACATAACCACCTGATGAAGGTGCAGCGCTCTGAAAGCTAGTGTGCTTCCAATTACACCTGTTGGACTCTCACCTGGTGTTGAGTGATTTTTAACTTGGATTGGGCAGTTCACCTACTCCACACTGTCCCTAGGCCAATGAATTTTAGTCTCCTGTATTCAGCTGTTTCTCTAATCCAAAGCAATAAAACATTGCTCACCTCTGTCTGCACACTCTTCACACTCTCTACACACTCCGTTTCCTGAGGTGAATGTCAGCCAGGCATGACTTAATCCAAATGTCAGCCAATTACTATTCTGTAACTAGCCACCAGGAGGAGGCATGGATAAGAAAAACCAGTATTTTTGTAGCAGTTTTATCCACAAAATGTCCCAAAGTACTTTATATTCAATGAAGTCCTTTTGAAGTGTAGTCACCGTTATAATGTAATGTATAATACATAGCAGTCGATTTGCACATAACAGCCTCCCCTCTCCTCTTTTACAGTGCCCATTAAAATCTAACTCTTTAGCCAAGGGTGAAATCTTACAGGGTCTGAGCATTGTGGGCTGTGGAGAGGTTGAACAGGCTGGGGCTGTTTTCCCTGGAGCTTCGGAGGCTGAGGGCTGACCTTATAGAGGTTTACAAAATTATGAGGGGCATGGATAGGATAAATAGACAAAGTCTTTTCCCTGGGGTCGGGGGGTCCAGAATTAGAGTGCATAGGTTTAGGGTGAGAGGGGCAACCTTTTCATGCAGAGGGTGGTACGTGTATGGAATGAGCTGCCAGAGGATGTGGTGGAGGCTGATACAATTGCAACCTTTAAGAGGCATTTGGATGGGTATATGAATAGGAAGAGTTTGGAGGGTTATGGGCCGGGTGCTGGCAGGTGGGCCTAGATTGGGTTGGGATATCTGGTTGGCATGGACAGGTTGGACCGAAGGGTCTGTTTCCATGCTGTACATCTCTATGACTCTATGTGTGTTGATGACAAATACAGTGAGACTCATCTCAAATTCAGGAGGAACTTGTACCATCATTTATGCTTTTCACAAGTGGATCTGGCTAGGCAGTGGTGAGATGCCGGTTGACAGGAATTAATTCTGTGTAAATGCATTGTTAATGGTATAACTTGCCTCAATAAGACTCAGCCTCCCATTTCACCAACTCACCAAATAAGCGAGATGTCTGAGAATCTTGACAGGAAACCAGACTGAGCACCTGGCAGATTCAGCTCACTGTCCATTCCAAATTATCTCTATGTTTGAAACCAAGAATAAAAACCTCAGGGCATTCTGCACTGGCACTGTCTGCATGTACCTCAAATGCACAGACATTGGCATCTTGCATCTGCCAGCCTTTAAGAACCCCCTTAACGTATCTCCGATCCACTTACCTTTGCACCTTGGGCAACACCAGCATCTGTGTTTGCAAAGCTGCAGCAAGGACCCCTCACACCCAGCCCATGGACTGGATCACCACTGCTTCTCTGGACTGTTTGCTTGCTGTGCACCACCCAGTTCAGCAGGACCTCCTGGTCACTGCCTGCATTGCTGGGTGCTGATTTTCCATATCTGGACAAATGTCAGGAACCATGTAGAGTAGCTCCATACTGACAGTTCTTGTTCAAGTGGACAATGGGCTTTCAAGATTGTGCAAGCCCAAGGGATGCCCGCGAATTCCAGGATATCCGCTGAGTGGCGAGTTGTTCCGGGAACAGCACGTGGTAGGATATAGGGTAGAAATCAGACATGAGAGACACCATAGGAATAGGGTAAATCGTTAATGATGCAGGTTTGGTAAGATACGATGGAAACACTAGGTCTCGCAGCATGAAACCCTCCAAGAAACTTAACGCAATTTGGACGTAGGTGAAAAAATGAAAGATTATGCCTCAAGTATTTGATCATTTGTCTTGAAATCTCCTTTTGTAGTTTTGTGCGAGAATTTGTTTGATAACATTCATCACATGACACTGGGTTATAGTCCAGCAGGTTTATTTCAAACTGCAAGCTTTTGGAGCCCTGCTTCTTCCTCAGGCAGCTAGTGAGAGAGAATACATTGGACGCAGAATTTATATGTAAAAGACCAAAAGGTCATACAACTTATTTGAATGTATTGAACAAACATAGATGGCTATGAACTCTTTAATCAATAAGAATGGAGACACAAGATTTGATTGATCTCTCTTGCTGTGTGTCTCCCTTTCTCGCGCTCTCGCACACCCACCTACATTCTCTCTCTGTCTCTGTCTGTCTCACACTCTCTCTCTCTCTCTCTCTCTCTCACACTCACTCACTCACTCACTCACACACACACACAAAAAAACCACCCACTCACACGTGTGCACATGTATAAACCTATGGGGTGAATTTGTATTTGCAGACTACAAATTCTATTTTGTTCAAAAAGCACACAAGCTGTAAGTAGTCAGTCAATGTGGCATTTTATAAATTCCTGCTTTGGAAATAAAACTAGTCTGACTTCAAGTTGAGACACAAACCGACTCGAAATAAAACCTCACACCTAAAATGCATTGTCTGACCTTAGATATCATCTCTTTTATACTGATAAAACTTATCTTGGGCCAGTGACTTGAAAGAAGTTCTGTGATTTATATATTAATCAGTCAAAACCTGCATCTCCATTCTAACTGATTAAAGACTTTATAGCCATATAGGTTTGTTCAATACATTTGCATCAGTTGTATGATCCTTTAATCTTTTAATTATAAATTCTGTGTCTGATGTATTCTCTCTCACTAGCTACCTGAGGAAGGAGTGAGGGCTCCAAAAGCTTGCAGTTTCAACTAAACCTATTGAACTATAACCCAGTGTCGTGTGATTTTTGACTTTGTCCACTCCAGTCCAACACTGGTACCTCCATGCCATGGATAACATTCATGTGAAGCTTTCTCAGATGATGTTAAATGTGCTGTATAAATGGAACTTGTTCTTGCAGACTATCACTATCCCTAATAGAGTCACAGAATTGCAAAATACAGAAGAAGACCATTCAGCCCAATGTGTGTGTGTTGCAAAAAGCCATCCAAATAGTCTTACACCTTGCTCCTTCCCCTTAGCTCTGTAATTTTCTCCTCGTGAAGTGTCTACCCAAGACCTTTTTTTGAAAGGTATTTCAACCTGCTTCCACCATGTTTTCAGGCAATGCATTCCAGATTAATTTACTGTGTTTTAAAGAAGATTTCTCCTCATTTCCACTGTGGTTCTTTTGGCTATTTTAACGAAATGTGATCTGTTGTTGCCAACTGACTTGTTAGTGGAAACTGTTTCTCCTTATTGAAGCCACTTATTGTCTGATCACCTCTGTTAAATCTTTCTTTAAGTCTGTTGCTTTACAGTGAACAATCCCAATTTCTCTAGTCTGTTCACATCTGCAGTGTCTCATATCTCATCCCTCCACATACTGGGGTACGGAAATAAACGGGGAAAGTGTTTACTGTAGAACGGAACCTTGAGGAAGCAGTTTCCCAGTTGGAATTTTTAGACAGTCCACTTGAAAACCAGACTGTTTGAAATGAATCCCAGCTACAGTATCTTTGCCTCATAACAAATAACGTCCTCCTCCTTTTCAAATAGCGTTTCCATTTAAGCCAACAACTCAAAAACACCTTTTAAGGATCCTGGGAAATATTTCCAACTATTGTGAGAAAACACCAGCTCCTGACAGGATGACCTACAGAATGTTTATTCGGGTGTTGACTGCCATTTGTGAATCCAACGCAATGATCTGCAACCAACACTGCTGCAATCGTGCAGCACTTGTGGTTTGTTACTTTGTCGTCCTTTCTTACTGACCTTTCCTAAGCACAATTCAAGAGGCATAGACATTACTTTGTCCAAGACTGCAGCACCTCTTTTGATAATTCATTAAACCATGGCATATTCTGCCTTTTTACATGGATGTTAAGTATCGCTCAGCACAATTTCAGAGAAGAACAAGAGAGTTGTCGCTAATGATCTTCATATTATTCATCCCTTAACCAACATCACATTAAAAACATTATCTTTTCATAATTATACTGGTGCTTGTGGGATCTTGCTGTGCACAGGTTAATTGCTGAATTTTCTACATTCCAGCAATGGTTACTTCAAAAGTACTTCACTGGTTGTGAAGTGTTCTGGGATATCCTGAGGTGCTGAGACCCTTATTCGTTCTGTCTTTAACCTGTAAAGGGTCTTGTAGCTCTCCAATTTCTATCAAAAATTTGCCAATTGATCAAAGGCTGAGGAAACTGAAATAGACACATAAGCTGCTGAAAATGGTTATCTTCTAGCTTTTCTGTCCCATCACGTTTTACATCCTCATCTCGACCAAATAGTGACTCTATGCCATTTGGAATTGGGAAGAGGGTTGCTGCGGAGGTGAACATGTTGATTTGGAGTTGAGTTGGCTCCAGGTTGATCTAGCAGGTGGCAGCTTAGACACCTGGATGCTTTGAGCCAAGCAGTCATCTCATGAAATGTTTACAGGGCTATGGGAAACACCAGGAGAGTGGCTGAATTTGTACTTCTGCCAAAGAATGACCACAGATACGATGAGCTGAATGGCCTCATTTTGTGCTCGAATCTGTAAAACAGACTGCAGTACTCCAAGGCACTACTGACGAATGCTTGTCTGCTTGGCTCAATAATTGGACCAGGACTTTGGTAGTGGAATGAAATCTTCCCATTGAATTTGATATAGACGTGCAAGTATTGGGTAGTTCTAATATTTTGAGTTCAGGACTTAAGTGCAGAAGCTAGGAATCTGGACGTTTCTCCTTTGAGCAGAGAAACTTAAGGGGCTGATTAATAGAAATGTCCAAAATTATGAAGGATTTTAATCAAGTAAGGAAGGAAAATTTGTTTCCACCAGTAGAAGGATCGATAACCAGAAGGCAGTGATTTTAAGGTGTTTGGCAGACAAATCATTGGAGATGAGGAGGAATTGTTTCGCACGGTGAGTTGTTGTGATCTGGAACACAATGCCTGAAAGTGCAATGGAAACAGATTCAATACTACATCCAGACAGAGATCTGGAGAAGTACTCAAATCGAAAAGAAATCACAGAGCCATGAGAAAAGTGGAGGAATGAAATGAATTGGATGATGATGGACTGAATGGTATCCTATATTGCATCATTCTATAACCTTATGTTGTTCGGTCATGCCTTTTTAACTCCAACAGAATCCTATCTTGTCCCTAAACTGGTCCTAATGACAACATGTTCCCTGGAGTTCCACAGGTATGACATGTCTCTGTAGAAGATGGTTCTCCAAATCAGGAAAACAGAAACCCTACCATTGTGGTTTGATTTTGAGGCTCTGTAATTCAGTGATGGATATCTGTGCTAGATTTGAGATGGACAGATTGTTAATCAGTGAGGGAATTGGGAGTTTTGAGGAAGAAAAATGGAGTATCATTTCAGCCATGAACTCATTGAATGACACAGCAGACTCAATGGGCTGAATAACCTATTTCTGCTCCTACATTTATAAATTCCCATCAAACTCCATCTGCTGGCATTAGTTTGCAAACTTTCACTTAGTTTACTGAGGAGTTTTTAAAACTTATTTCATGAAACATGCAGGTCACTAGCAAGGCCAGCTTTTGTTACCTGTTTCTTAATGCCATTGAGCTGAGTGACTTGCTTGGCCATTTGAGGACATTTAAGAGTCAAACACACTGCTGTGGGTCTGGAGTCACACGTAGACCAGGGTGGGTAAAGATGGCTGATTTTCTTCCCTACATGACAATATAGAAGAGGTCCCTCAAGTCTGCATCAACAAAAATTACTCAAAATCTTCACTAGTCTTGCTGTTTGTTATCTGTATCAATGATTTGGATGAACATGTACAAGGCATGATTAGTAAGTTTGCAGATGACTCTAAAATAGGCGCTATCGTGGACAGTGAGGAAGGTTATCTGAAATTGCAGCAGGACCTTCATCAACTGGAGAAGTGGATTGAGAAATGGCAAATGGAGTTTAATATAGATAAGTGTGAGGTCTTGCGTTTTGGAAAGCCATATCAAGATAGGAGTTTCAAGGTGAATGGCAGGGCCTTAAAGAGTGTAGTGGAACAGAGGGACCTTGGAGTTCAGGTACACAGTTCTCTGAAAGTGGAGTCCCAGGTAGACAGGGCAGTGAAGAAGGCTTTTGGCACACTGGCCTTCATCAGTCAGGGCATTGAGTATACAGGTTGGGAAGTTGTGTTGCAGTTATACAGGACATTGCTGAGGCTGCACTTTGCGTATTGTGTTCAGTTTTGGTCAAGAAGGATAAGAAGGCTTTTGGCACACTGGCCTTCATTAGTCAGGGCATTGAGTATACAAGTTGGGAAGTTGTGTTGCAGTTATACAGGACATTGCTGAGGCTGCACTTTGCGTATTGTGTTCAGTTTTGGTCAAGAAGGATGTTGTTAAGTTGGAAGGTCTTCGGAAGAAATTTACAAGGATGTTGCCATGTCTCAATGGTCTGAGGTATAGGGAGAGGTTGGACATGCTAGAACTTTTTTCTTCGGCATGTAGGAGACTGAGGTGGGGGGGGGTGTCTCATAAAAGTGTATGAGATCAAGAGAGGTATAGATAAGGGGAATGAACTCAAGCCTTTTCCCAGGGTTGGGGAATCGAGGACTGGAGAGCATCAGTTTAAGATGAGAGGGGAACTGTTTTTTACACGGGGATGTACGCATATGGAATGAGCCAGCAGTGAAAGTGGTTGAGGCGGTACATTAACAACATTTAAAAGACGTTTGGACAAATACATGGATAGGAAAGGATTAGAAGGATGTGGGCCATGTGCAGGGAAATGGGGTTAACGTGGATGGACATTTTGGTCAGCATGAACCAGTTTGGGCCAAAGGGCCTGCCGCGTGCTGTAGGACTCTATGACTCTAGTCCCCCTTTCCAGCATTCAACCAGAAGAAGGATCAAACCATTCAGCAGAGGAGGCCATTCGGTCTCTGTGCCTATGCAGTCTCTTTAAAAGGGATTTATCCAATTCAGTTCACTCCCTGCTCTTTTCTCACCGATCTGTAATTTTTTTTCATGTCTTAGTATTTGTCTTTTGTCGATAAGTTTTTACAACAATTGATAGTTTAATGACCATCATTACTGAGACTACCTCATTTCTTAACCATTCAATACCTTTTGTCAAGGTGAGGAACTTTGAGAGTGATGGTGTTATTTTATATGGAAGCTAAATTCCTGACTCAGTTATTATTTTTTTAAATGTTTCTCTCAATCAGCTCCTAATGGAGCTCACAATATAATTAGGCAAATCCTTTCTTAAGCGGGGTGGTAATATTGAGCAATTGGTTTGGACTGACTCAGTCCCATGCTACATTGAAGTATTTATCCTTTTAAATCAGCTCCGTCAGAGGGAGCTAACTGCCCAGTGTGTGGTTATGCAGATCTTCAGGATACTGCGGTAAAATCAAAACTAAACAATAGTTTCATAACAAACTGGTTGCTGCAGGGCATATCTATGCCTCATGCACATGCTATTCATACTGACAGATTTCTGGAACTCTTCCCAGTAACAGTAACAGAGTGCTGAGTTCTCAGTTTCACTGTTGAGGAGCTGCTAGACAAAACTGGAGAGCTGCTTCCTCTATAGAGAGGCAGCCAGTTCCACAGGCAGTGGCAGTGGGAGTGACCTGAGTTTATATCAACCTTTGCCATCTCTCATTGGAACAAAATGCAGCTGGAGAAATCAAAAACTGCAGTAAGGAATAATTTGACAAGTGAAAAAGATGTTTATATTTTTGGTTGAATTTTGGGATCATCAAGAACCCAAATATAATGCAGTTAAGTTCCCTGAACTGTATAATGGCCATAATCGGAATGGACCATAATGCCTCTCATGAGGGACAACTGATAGTCACAGGCCTCCATTCTGAAAAGCAACCCTCTTTCACCTTTGAGCCAGTTCTGTATCCAAATAGTTCTCCCTGTATTCATGAGATCTGACCCTGCTAACCAGTCTACCATGAGAAATCTTGTTGAACATCTTACTGAAGTCCATATAGATTAAGTCCACCATTCTGCCCTTATCAATCCTCTTTGTTAAAAAAGCTCTTCAAAAATTCTTCAAAAACTCAATCAAGTTAGTGAGACATGATGTCCCACACACACACTTAAGGTTGAGTTTGTACCCAGTCCAACCATAAAAGGCCACTGTTCCAATTTCCTAGTGAATCCTCAAAATCCTTTAATATTCTTATAACTTGTAAAATTCTAGTATGTAATTTAGATAAGAGATTAAAGGCATTCTTCCTTTCTTTAAACAAAAGCACAAAACAGTCAGGAGGTACAAATGTGTCATAAGAATTCACAATTTTAACAGAAAACCAAGACTTCCTTGAATAAGTGCTTCACATTCAGCAGAGCACGTTAGTTTAAGTCAGTTGTACAAGAAATACTGGGAAATCTCCAGAGACTGAAGTGCAGTGAAAAGGAAGTGCTGCACTGTTGGATAGAGGAAACTGAAGCTCCTCTCCTCTCAGGTATTAGTAAAAGTTGCCTTTGCTTTATGTTGGAGAAGAGTATAGGAATTCTCTTGGTATCCTGGCCTAAATGTATCCTCACCTAACTCCACTAAAACAGATTATCCTCACTTAATTGAAGAGTGACATTAATATTGCTGGTTTTGGGAGGTTGCTGTGTGTAGAAAAGTTGCTGCAATTCTTACATTATGATAGTGAATACACTTCAAAAACATTTTGTTTGCATAATGCTTTAGCACATTGGGACAGCTTGAAGTCAGGAAAGATGCTGTAAAATGCAAGTCTTTCTTTAAAGTTGCAGCAGTACTTAAAGGAGAACAGAGTCCTTGCTTATCATTCCTTGGCCATGGCAGCAGCTGGGAAGCTACACTTAATGTCTGCCTACCTAGGCCAAGGAAAGGCTCTTCCCTGGAATCGTTATCCACCAACCCCTGCAGGAAATATATGTCAGGAAATGTGGGCTCCCTTGCTGTGACTGAACAGTCTACCATCATTGGTTCCTCAAGCTCGTGCAATTCTGCACTGGCACAGCACTGTCAGGGTCACTGTGTCTCTCTGATTGCAACTCTGCACCACTACAGTACAACTGGAAGGTGTCATAGATATTCATGAAATGTGTGTGGTTCTATCAACTGCAGTGTGTTGAGTGTTGCATGCAAGCCTTTTTCTTCAATATACTCAATACCTCTCTGCCTTCTCATGTGTCACATGTGAAAGAGGGAGGAGCTCTTTCTATGTTGCAAGGAGTATTAACAAAAGACGAGGTTAAATAAATTGAAACTGCAAACGTTTTTTAAAAATATTGACATTGAATTATTCATCTATTTATCTGTCCAGCTTTCTAATTTGACCAATACCAAAGCCAAATAGTTGTGTATACAACTAGAGTGGGCATTGCACTATGGAGCAGAATGTTGCATGAGATATTTTAGGATGTTTCTGAGCAATCTGAAAAGGAGCACTAACAATTGCAAGCCTTCTTTTCTTTAGACATATTGGTAAGTCTGTTACTGTCCCAGGAACAGGCTTGAAGGTTGAAAGAAGACAGCCTTATTAATATTGGGAGGAGGCAGTGGCCTACTGATATTTTCACTGGACAATTAATCCAAACACTCAGGTAATGTTCTGGGGATCAGGTTCAAATCCCACCATGACAGGTATCATAAGGCCATGATCCCATTGTTGATTATTGTAAAATCCATCTAGATCACCAATGTCTTGTAGGGAAGGAAACTGCTATCCTTAGGGCAATTAGGGATGTACAGTAGATGTTAGCCAAGCCAACAACACCCTTATCGCATGAATTAATAAAAAGAAGGATAAGTCTATGCAATTCATTATCAATATTAACAACTTCTAAAAAGGGGAGTGTTTGATCAAATTACATTTTCTTTGCCTTGAATTTCTGAACATTGTGACTACAGGAAAACTCTGATGAGAAACTGGATTATGTTTTAGGATTCTAAAGTTTTGCCTGTAGATTAGTTTCTTTTTATTTTCTTTCTTACTAATAACAAGCAATTTTTTTTTGAAAAGGGGAAAAGTCTGAATCAGGACAAGTTACAATCTGTAAACCTCTAACTCTTTTGCTGCTGTGTCCTGTTGGCCCTGCCAGATGCCCACTTGGAATAAGCAGCTATAAAGTTGAACTCCTTGATAGGAGGACCATGGATGGAGATCTTGATCAGGTTCTCCAACGACTTGCTGGTCAGTGAGTTCCCAAGTTTGGTCCTCACCATGTGTTGTCTACAGAATGTCCCCACAATACCTGCAGTTGAAATCGGCAAAACCAAATACCGTTCTGCCAGTGAACTGACAACAGGAAACATCAGTTTCTGCTTGAGTGCAAGTTCACATACATCCTTGGAGCTAGTGAGTGCATGCACACCTGGCTGAGACTCTACAAAGTTCATGAAGCTGACAAGCTCCTGTTTGCAGCTCATTTCAAACTCATCTTTGTCACTCTCATCAGAAAGCGAAGACAGGTAATCCGTCACTGTTTGGATGTGCCTATTCTTTGAGTCTGAGGCATGGGCAGGATCGAATATGGCAGTCATAGCTGTCATGGTGGCTGCATCCTTGGATTCTGAGAACCTGCCCTTAAGATCACGTGTGAGATTTTCAAGGAAAGTCCGACAGGTGCTTTCAGCCTCTGACTTCTGCTGGCGGTCTCCTTTTATCCGGTGATTCTGAAACATAAATGAGCTGTCAGAGAGGCTCTCATCCCATATGTTGGTCGGCAGTGCTGCCAAGAGGTTCTTAAGCATTTCGCCAGTGCTTTCAGCACTCAGCTTATTAATTGTGGTGACCGTTGATTTCAACAAGGGGTGCACAATTGAAAAATCAACATTGGAGGTCTGGTAACTCTTACACAGAATGTACAACTGGTGGAGAATGTCAGCCAAAAAGTGACTACAGTGCAAGAATTTGTAGGTACACATGGTCTTTGCTAGCCTGACGCCTTGGGCTGACCGACTGTTCTGCAGCACTGAGACAAGGTTGCCAAAGTTGCGTATTACAGCTTCAATTGATGCTTTGACTGTAAGCCACCTGGATGGCAAGATATCCTTGAAAGGGCTGCTCTGTTTGTGTGTGTCTCTCAGTATTTTTTGTATGGCCTCGAGCCCGTCCCTGGGGAAGCTGACACAGTGTTTGTAAACAGAATTGAGAGTTTGTTGGTACTTCACCAGGTATGGGACAGTGTCTGCAGCAGACACAATGCTGAGAGCTAAACGATGAGAAATACAGTGGATGGATAAGAGACCGGGCACCTGCGCCTTTAACTGAGTGACCACACTGTTCTTGCATTCAGCTGTCACAGCAGCACCATCAATTGCAAATCCACACATCTGTTTCACGTCTAGATCCTTTTCTTTCAGCACGTTGACTAACTCTGCTGTGATCTTTTCGGCTGTGACCTCTTCCTGTAGTTTTTTGACTGCCAGGAAATACGTTTTGGGCTCATACCCTCCTGCAACATGTTCAATGATTTGGAGATACAGGAACAGGCATGGCTCAGTGAAACAGTCTTCAGACTCATCGATCAAGATACTGAAACAATTACTGGACCGTGCCCTCTTCAGGATTCCTTCATCTGTTACCTCAGCGATGGCTTGGTGGAATTCCTCAATTAACTTATCGTAGGAGTCGAGCTTGTCCAAGTGAAGTCCTCCCAGGTCCGTGATACCTTGAAGTATGCACAGCTCATTCAGTGCTTCTATTGAGGAGTTGGGGATCATCTCTTTGGCTGCAAAATAAACATTTCGAAGAGCGCATATTGCAGCTAGCTCAGCCTTCTTCAAGCATTCCTCTTGGGCCTTGACTTCAGCTGTGTTTTTTTTGGTAGAGTGCAAGCCTCCTGTGCAACTGTTCTCACCTGAAGTGTTGAGGAACAGAATGGAAAATACAGTTAAACATTCATACAGATTCTGCCACATGATGGGCTAAGGGTTTCATGTGTGCTGGGAGCTTTATCTAGCCACTCACTATGTTTGGTCCAGGGCACTCACACTCAGTTATCAATACTGATGTTCATGCTTTCACTTTAAACAGGTGGTTATGAACATGTGTATAAAAATGACAGAAAGGAAAAGACCTATTTTATGCAGTTGCGATGCCCAATGCAGACACTTTCTACCCCAACATGTAATCCTCTGAAGATGATAAAGCCCAGCACATTCCAGGAAAACAATCTAGAAAATTCTTTTCTGACCTCCCTTGTCTCCCTCCACCACAAATGTGATCAAGGCTGACTTCACCTTCTGATGTTCACAGGTGAAAAACTCTAGTATCAGGTTGCCAAACTTAAAATAGGATGAGCTCTCACTTGAAGGAATTCAGTGTTCAGCTTTCACCATTGCCAGTTCCTAATGTAACAAACTATTAATTTCAACTGTACAAGGTCTCTGAGGCTAGTAGGCTCCCTTAGTGTTCACTCATGCATTTAAGTAGCACGTTTCGGAAGCTGTGGCCCCAATATTGGCACACATCTGAATATATACACTTCTTGGAGGAGTCATTGGCTATTGAGTAGGAGTTGTCATATCTATGTCAGCCCACAGGGGTTGAGCTCAGTTGTATCTACACTGCTGTGTGTGACTGAGATCAGTTAATACAGCACAGAGCATAAAAGACACCTGGCACCTTCTGAACTCGAAGAAGTAGTGCTAGAACTTGGCTCATTTAAAGGAGTTTGTATTTAGACTTCAGTGACCGCAGAGATGACCATTAAGTCCACTCACTCAGCCCGGCACCTTTATTTGATCTGATGTCTAGCCAAGAACAGGAGGAAACCATTCAGTCTGCTCCTCTCACTCTTGAAAATTTAAATTGAATCTCAAAAGCCACAGCCTCTCTGGAGAGAATCCTTGAATTCCTGGCTCTTTTTGTGTGAGAAAGTAGCTACTGATGTCACCCATGAACAACCCAATTTTCATTTTAAGGTTATGCCACTTTAGTTTTGATCTCATACCAGAGGAATTAGTTTATTTGTATCCACCCTCTTGAAACATTTGTCATTTTAAAAGATTCAATTACAACGCTCCTCAACATTCTAAATTCAAGTGAATACAATTTAAGTTTACAGAGTTTCCTCATTTCTCTTTTAAGTCCCAGTATTGTTCTGGTGAATCTGGCCTGTACTGTCTCTGAAGCCAACTGGTCCATTCTGAGAGGCAATGCTCAAAACTGATTCCAATACTCTGGAGAGGGTCTGTTCAAGAATCTGTACAATAGCTTTACTTTTCACTCCAGCCCCATTGACACAAAGACTAATACTCGTTAGCCTTTTGGGTTATGTTATATGCGTTAACTCAGCACAGATCAGAACTTTAACATTTTCTTTTATATCATTCTCTAAATGTAGGTGATTCTGATGAGGCCACATTTATTACCCATTAAAAATCAATCACATAGTTTGGACTGGAATTAGGTGAAGGCCAGACTAGGTACAGATTGCAGGTTATTTCCCTGAAGGATATTCGTGAACTAGTTGGATTTTTACAATGACCTGGCAGTTTTTCAGGTATAAGCCTATTAATGTCCAGATTGGGGCTGCCTTGTTCTGTTCCACATGGACAGTAGATATACAATGAAAGGTAGACTTTCCATTCAGTAGTGCACTTGTAATGGATGCTTGTTTCTCTTAAAAAACTTTGACGCTTGAGGTCAAACAGCACAGTAACAACGTGCATTTATAAAGCACTGCATAAAGTGAAATATCATAAACTTTACAGGGTTGTTGGAAAATATGACATTGAGCTACATGCAGAAATTTTAGGGAAGTGAACAAAAGCTTGGACAAAGTGAGAGGTTTTAAGCAGCAACATAAGGATGTAGAGAGAGGAGTG
>NC_057742.1:2585245-2601958 GCF_004010195.1 Chiloscyllium plagiosum
GGATACAGAACTGGCTCAAAGGTAGAAGACAGAGGGTGGTGGTGGAGGGTTGTTTTTCAGACTGGAGGCCAGTGACCATTGGAGTGCCACAAGGATCGGTGCTGGGTCCACTACTTTTCATCATTTACATAAATGATTTGGATGTGAGCATAAGAGGTACAGTTAGTAAGGTTGCAGATGACACCAAAATTGGAGGCCTAGTGGACAGTGAAGAAGGTTACCTCAGATTACAACGGGATCTTAATCAGATGGGCTAATGGGCTGAGAAGTGGCAGATGGAGTTTAATTCAGATAAATGAGAGGTGCTGCATTTTGGGAAAGCAAATCTTAGCAGGACTTATACACTTAATGGTAAGGTCCTGAGGAGTGTTGCTGAACAAAGAGACCTTGGAATGCAGGTTTAGTTCCTTGAAAGTGGAGTTGCAGGTAGATAGGATAGTGAAGGCAGCGTTTGGTATGCTTTCCTTTATTGGTCAGAGTTTTGAGTATAGGAGTTGGGAGGTCATGTTGCGGCTATATACGACATTGGTTAGGCCTCTGTTAGAGTATTGTGTGCAATTCTGGTCTCCTTCCTATAAGAAAGTTGTTGTGCAACTTGAAAAGGGTTCAGAAAAGATTTACAAGGATGTTGCCAGGGTTGGAGGATTTGAGCTATAGGGAGAGGTTGAATAGGCGAGGGCTGTTTTCCCTGGAGCATTGGAGGCTGAGGGGTGACCTTATAGGGATTTATAAAATTATGAGGGGCATAGTTAGGATAAATAAACAGTCATTTCTCTGGGGTGAGGGAGTTCAGAACTAGAGTGCATAGGTTTAGGGTGAGGGGGAAAAGATATAAAAGAGACCTAAGGGGCAACTTTTTCACGCAGAGGGTGGCACGTGTTTGGAATGAGCTGCCAGAGGAAGTGGTGGAGGCTGGTACAATTGCAATTAAAAGACATCTGGATGGGTATATGAATAGGAAGGGTTTGGAGGGATATGGGCCGGGTGCTGGCAGGTGGGACTAGATGGGTTTGGGATATCTGGTCGCCATGGACAGGTTGGACTGAGGGGTCTGTTTCCATGCTGTACATCTCTACGACTCTACGACACTGCTTTGAAGAAGTACCAAGTTAAAAATCACACAACACCAGGTTATAGTCCAACAGGTTTATTTGGAAGCACTAGCTTTTGGAACGACGCTCCTACATCAGGTGGTAAGGAGCGGCGCTCTGAAAGCTCGTGCTTCCAATTAAACCTGTTGAACAATAACCTGGTGTTGTGTGATTTTTAACTTTGTACACCCCAGTCCAACACCAGCATCTCCAAATCTTGAAGTACAAAAGTGTCCTTCTCATTGTTCTGCCCAATATTTATCCAATCAGCTTTATAAAAAAGAGGCTTTCTAGTCAATTTCGATTTCTTGTTTGAGCTTATTGTGCACAAACTGACTGCCTCTTTCTCAACAGTGATTGCATTTTAAAAAAAAATACTTTATTCACTGTAGACTGTTTGGAACATAATGAAACTGTGAAATGTGCAAGTTTTTTGTGTATATCAAGAGTGATAAATCTTCCAGCATGGCTGGAAATTATCCTTAAAATCCTTGTGTAGAGTTTTTACAGCAGGACTGTCCTGGAGAGGAAAGATATCTCAAGCATCCTCTTTCCAATTACCAGCCACTTTCTTTAAGTCCTCTCCACTGCCCCCTCACATCTAACAATGATATTGCATGCAATCCTGTAATGGAACATCAATCCAATAATTTGTTTAAACGTTGGAGATTTCTGACGGAGATTCAATACTACCAACTGAGTCCAACTGTTGCTTAGATATAATTCAGTTTGTTGTATTCCCTAAACTACAGAAAATAAAATATTGAGCTCCAAGATCTCAATCACTTAGATATGGCTTTAGAAAGAAAAGAAAAAGTTGAATTTATTTTCTATCTTTCACAACCCTCTGCAGTGTACTAGACTATTAGTTTAAGTGTCCGGAGTGGGTTTGAACCCTCGACTTTGATTCAGAAACAAGCATGCTATTGAGCACTGAGCCACAGTTGAAGCACAAGAGAAGGGTTTACAGTAAGTGGGATTGTACAGTGACCGTACCTTTGTAAGAAGGAATGCTTTGGCTCTGATGCTGTTTGGATAGGGACTCTTCCTCTTGCAGTAACTGCTCATGTTTGCTGCGCCCAGCAGTTGTGCGATAAATTGGAGTCCTGGTCCTCATGATCTCATCCGAGGCATTGTCTGAGGGGCATGCTTTGGGTCTGTGATCTGCTAAATCTCCTGGCCCTGTCAGGTAGAACATACTTGCTTTTGAGTTGTAGATTTCTACAGGCAGATGAACTACTGCATATTTTATCTGCATTTTCCCTCAATAATGATGACCAGCAGTGAATATTAAGAGCGATGGGAATTTTACCATTCTAGTATGCTTCTCTTTCCCTTTCCACTCCAGTCTCTTTCTGAGGTAAGTTTCTCAGTGCCACTTTTCTCCCCTTTTCAAAATTTGTTTGAAGAATGTAATGTCTCTGGCTGGGCTTGGATTTATTACCTATGCTTAATTGCCCTTGAGTAGGTGGTGGTATGCTGCTTTCTTGAACTGTTGCTGCCCATGTGTTGTTAGGGAGGGAGATCCAGGCCTCCAAGTGTCCAACACCTCACTCATGAGGAAGGCAGTGAACTGGTGATCACAGCCAAACCTAATCCTTGTCTCAAGGCATCTGGATGCCATTAGGTTTTGATAGTGGTCACTGGAAAGCATGAGTAGGAATTGGGGCTCATCTTCGCTTTCTATAACCTCAATAGTGTGAACCTTATGTGAGGATCCTTTTTGTATCTCTATATAGCTATTTTTCCTCCATTCAGCTGTGTAAGCTTTGGTTTTGAGACTGGATACTTGATTCTGAGTCAGAAGCATTTTGAATCCCAATCGAGAGACTTGAGCACATAATCAAACCTGACGCCCTTGTGAAGTACCAAGGGAGTGTTACACTTTGAAGGCGCCCTTTGAATGAGGCTTTAAACTGAGGCATTGTCTGTCTGTTTGGGTAGAGGTACAAGATGGCATGGCCAAAATGACTCAATGTTATCATCTGGGGATAGCCTAGTATTCTCACTGAACTGTTAATCCAGAGATCCAGATAATTGTCCTGAGGACCCAGGTTTGAAAGCCACTAAGGCAGATCGTGGAATTTGAATGCAGTAAAAAAAGTCTGGATTTAAGAGCCTAATGATGACCGTGAATCCATTGCCAATTGTTGGAAAAAAACCCATGTCATTCACTAATGTTCTTTAGGGCAGGAAACTGGCATCCTTACTAGGTCACATCCTACATGTGACTACAGAACCACAGCAGTGTGGTTGACTTTTAACTGCCCTCTGAGCAGTAAATGAGATATATCTCATCCCGTGAATGTTTTTTTTTTATTCCTTTTCTCAGTTACCAATTATCTCCTTAAATTCCCGACTGCACCCTCACAAGTTCCAAAACCTTTGTCATCATGATGGGACCAATTTAATTTTTTAGTTGTCTCGGCTGCTTTTCTTTTTTCCTTTCCTTTACATCAGGCTAAATGTTTCCCTAGTTATGAACTCCCATTTCACCTTAATTTCATAACTCCTGCCCTCTGCAATTATACCTAATCCACAAGACTGGCATCTGGTTTCTTCAGCCCATTCCCAATAAACCCTTGGATCTACAAACTAGCTGATATCGTAAACGATTGCCTCTCCCTGTCTAATGTACAACCATCACCGCCTTCCTCGAGCCCACCTTAGAAATACACATAGAGACAAACATGCAAAATAGGAGCCGAAGTCAACCATTTGGCCCCTGAAGCCTGCCCCACTATTCAATAAGATCAGGGTGGATGTGTTTGCGTTTCAGATTCCACATTCCTGTTTACGCTTACCTAACAATAATTTATCCACCACTGTCTTAAAAATATTTAATGACTCTGCCTCCACCATCTTCTGATGGGAACAAAGCCTCCTGCTTGCCCACCACCACCTGAGGCAGAGAGTTCCAAAGTCTTCAACCTTCAGGATCCCAGAAGTGAGGCTTTCTCTGCAACTACTTGTATGAATCTTTCAGGCCAATCCCACCTCAATAGCCCTAACTAAAATCAGAAAAGGTCAGTTTTTGTAATTACGATAATGGTCCTGGTCTTGAGGATTGTTTCTGTGATTTTGTTTTGATTTCCCAGGTAAACTGTTACCTTGACTCCCAATGGGTCACTAGAAGTCACTGTTTTTGCATTAGTTCGAACAAACCAAAACACTTATGCTCATAAGATGCTGTACTTGTTAATGAGAAATGGTGAATGAGCAGAAACAATGCTGTTTTCCATTTGATTGTAAGAGTTGGGCTGCTGCGAATACAGTGAGTAAAGATCAAAGCCTAAAAGGTCTCACCTCTGTAGAATGAGTAACTGTGACTGGCCTTTTGAGGGCTCTGTTCTTGCTTGATTCGTTTTACACTGTGATGGGAGCTCGTTACCCGATGAATCACAGGCTGTGTCAAAGTGCCTTCATCAGATGAGGTGTCCGATGAGTCGGAGGTGAACTGTTGATCTGACGAGATTTTTGATAGAAACAAAAATTGGGAGACTGCTGTTATTTTTGGGAAGTTCAATGAGCTCATAACATTTTCTTCAAAAATAGATTTAGAAAGGTGGAAACTCTGATTAGTGGGTCATGTTTTAATCACTGAGTCTTGTCCCACTCCAGTACCATAAGCACAAAATCTAGGCCCATCCTCCCAGTGCAGCAACAGGGAGCACTATACTGTTTGAGGTGCCATCTTTTCAGCCGTAGGTAAATCAGGACCCTTTCTGTCATCTCATGATACCATGCTGCTATTTCAAAGAACAATTGAGTATTCTCTTGTGTTTAGGTTGATATTTGTTTCTCACACTCTACAGTAAAACCGTTTAAATTATTTGACCAATAGCTCTGTTTGTAGGTGCACAGATTGATTATTGCTTTTCCTACATTACAATGTCAGAAGTCACATGCTAGCAGGTTAGAGGCCAACATAAACAGAAATTGCTGGAAATAGGTCTAGCAGCATCTGTGAAGATAAATCAGAGTTAATGCTTCGGGTTCAGTGACCCTTCTTTATCACCTTAGTTTTGATTTTTTGTAATTATCTCTCTACCTTAATTATTTGGATCATAGGTCATCCTTTCACTTGCTGATCAGCCTGTTGACATTCCATTTGTACTCTTTTAATATTTTTAATTACCTGGAATTATCTTGCAGTGATCTCTCTGCCTATAAATTCTGTGCCTGTGCGCTTCCCTCTACTTCACCTGATGAAGAAGCAGTTCCCCAAAAGCTTGTTATTTCAAATAAACCTGTTGGACTATAACCTGGTGACATGTGACTTCTGACTTTGTCCACCCCAATCCAACATTGGCACCTCCTCTACATTACAACTGTGATTCGGTTTAAATGTAATCAATTAGCTGTAAAACATATGGGGATGTCCTGAGGTTGTGAGAAGTTCTACATAAATGCAGGTCTTTCTTTTAGAAAATTAGAACATCAACTCCAATTTTGGTGTTACGTTTACAAATTCCCAAATAATGTTCTCTTGTACTGCATGTAAAATGTAACAGATTAATTTGCCATGTTTGCGAACTGCTCCAGTGCTATCCGTCTAACAGTTGACATTCTCTATTGCGTGTCTTGGACATCTAGAGAAACCAAAGGAAGTTTACTCCTGTCCTTTTTTCACTTGTGCTGCAAGTCTTGTTCCACGTGTTTTTGCAGCTCTGACTATAAACAGCTATTCAGCTGGGTGAGCATCACAACTCAGGAAGATTTATCCTTGTTCACTGGTCAGGGCAGAACATTTAACAGTGTCTGAGATGAGAAGAACAAACACAGTCTGCTAGTCCCATTTGTCTCGACATAGCAATGCTGACGCCTACTTGAGTCCAGCTGATTGGTTAAATTGTGGACTTAATGAACTATCTAGGATGACCTTCAAACGTTTTTGATCAATTTTTTTCTGAAATTCTGAATCATGTAAAGGTGTGGGTTGCACTTTCATCCTCAGATATCAGTGCCACCTGCCACCCTCTCTCTCCCCGCATGCCTTTGGAGAGTAATCCCATTACATTACCCAAGAGACCCGTGGATGCTTAATCATTGAATTTGCAGTGGCTCTCTCCCCCCACCCCCCCAACCCCGTACCCATGGGGGATACATTCCAGGACCTCCCGCCGAAGCCCGAAACCGTGGATAGGCACAAACCCACTCATTTAAATGGGAAGCCTCCCGGCAGCCTCCTGGTCCCTGATTCCAGAACGTTCCCTGTAATATGTTACAGCCACGGGTAACTGAATCTGCAGAAACTGGATCCGCGGTTACAGGGATCACCATGTATTCAAGACAGATTCTTTCTAAAATTCTCACAAAGACGTTTTGAAAATGGGGCTAGAACAGCAAGATGAAAGTTTAGACAGAATTTTATCTCTGATCTTATTCAATGTAGCCCCTCCCTTGTAAATACGAACACTCTATTCAAGAAGGGAGATAGGCAGAAAATCAGAAATTATAGGCCAGTTAGCTTGATGTCTGTCATGAGGAAGGTGTTAGAATCGATCGGTAAGGAGGTTATAACTGGGCACTTCAAAGAACTCAAGGTAATTGGGAAGAATCAGAATGGTTTTGTGAAAGGCAAATTTAGTGATTAGCCTACTTATTGGCATCTTTTGAAAGTGTAACAGGTACTATGAATAAAGGAGAACCCATTGATGAATATTTTTGGATTTCCAGAAGGCATTTAACAAGTCTCCACATAAAAAGCTATTGCACAAATATGGAGCTCCTGATGTAGGGGGAGCATTTGGGCATGTATGGAAGATTGGTTCACTGGCAGAAAATGGAAACTATGCATAAATGGGTCTTTTTCAGTTTGGCAGGATGTGACAAGTGGATCCATGGAGTTCTGTGCTGGGTCCTCAACGTTTTACAAAAGTTTATATTAATGTCTTAGATGAGGCGAGCAAAGATAAGGCAGATGACACAAAGATCGTTAGGAAAGTACATAATGAAGATGACATACAACAGTGCAAGCCAACTTAGAGTCATAGAATCCCTAGAGTATAGAAACAGGCCATTTGGCCCAACAAGTCCGCACTGACCCTCCAAAGGGTAACCCATCCCCCTGCCTAATTATCCTATTTTGACACCTGACTAATTCACCTAACATACATATGCCTGAACACCATGGGCAATTTAGCATGGCCAATTCACCTAACATGCACATCTTTGGACTGTGGGAGGAAACCCATGCGGACACAGGAAGAATGTGCAAACTCCACACAGATTGTCGTCCAAGGTTGGAATTGAACACGGTCCCTGGCGCTGTGAGGTAGCAGTACTAATCACTGAGCCACCATGCCACCTCTTGGCTAGGTTAAATGAGTTAGCTCAGTTGGCTGGTTTGTCATGTCAAGAGACACAGCATGGGTTCTGCGGGAATTGAATATTTTTGTAACAGAAGTAGATAGATTCTTGTTGGATAAGGGAATCAAATGACACCAGGAGTAGATAGGAATGTGGAATTCTGAATACAAATTGATCAGCCATGAACCTACCGAATGGCAGAGCAATTTTGAAAGACTGAATGGCCTATTTCTATTTCTAATTTTATTAAAATCTCTTGTAAACAACATAACACACTGGAAGGGTGAAATGGTCAACTCTTATTCCAATTTCTTCTGTCCTTCTGACTCAGTATTGCACCTGACTGCTCTTTAGCTTGTAAGTTATCAAAATAGTCATTTCCTGTGATCATATATCTGTGATCTCAGGTATAAATTCGTAAAAGAAGGAAGAAAATAACTTTGACCTTCCTCCGGAGAGTTTACTCTGAAGTGGGTCAGAGCTAGAGTTCCACTCCAACAAGGTTATCTGATACTTTCCTCGCACCAATCCTCAACTTCAAGCTATCTATAAAGGGTTGGGAATTTTCTGGGCAAAAAAGCTTTTCTTTGTGTCTATGTATCCACAGGTCGCCATTGTGAAGGTTGGTTAGAAAATATCCAGACAAAGGCCAGAATCTTGCCTGTCAGTGATTTGCTTGTTATATGAGAAACTGGTACCTTTGTAAAGTTGATAGCTGTGGCTGAGGGAATCTTCCTCTGGTTTAATTTGATCTCCCTTGCTCTGGCTCCCTGTTGCTGGAATTTCATTTGATGTTCCGGGCATCTCTCGTTGACTTCTCAGATCTAATGGCACTAGGAAGATCCAGGTAAAATGAACAGATAAGATCAATTGCATGTAGTAATGTTGTAACAAAAACTTAAATTTATATAGCACTTTATAGAAGCATTATCAAACGTGTTTTGACACTCAGCTATTTAAGAAGAGGTTAGATGACCAAATTCTAGAAGAGGCATATTTGAGGTTTGTTGAAGGAGGAGACATTTAGAGGTGGAGAGATTTAAAGAGGGACTTCTAGAGTTTGGAGCCTAGGCAGCTGAAGGCATGGCAGGGTGCTCACGATCAAAGATCTTTTGTTCATTAGCTCCCTCCTTTTCTTCTACTTTCTTGCTTCCTTATCTTCCTGTTCTTTTTCCACTTCCTTGTTTTGCTCTACTCTACCCTTTTTTCCTACCGTCCAGACCCTTCCCTTCTTCCTTTACTTAGATCCCTCCCATCATTTGTCCTCCTCTTCTCCCTTTCTCTCTCTTGCCTTTCTTCTGTCTCTTTTCCTTTTTTCTCTTCCTTTTTTCCCTTGATTCCTTCCTTCCTTTTCTTTTCCATCCCTTTCAAGCCCTTTCCATTTTGTTCTCTCTCACAGGCAGACATTTTCAATAAAACTCTTGAAAGGTTTTATATCAAATATTGTTTAATGACTAGCAGTTCATCGAACCAAGTTAAAAAACATACAACACCAGGTTATAATCCAACACCAGGTTTATTTGGAAGTACAGGCTTTTGGAGCACTACTCCTTCATCAGATAGCTGTGGGGCAGGATCATAGGACACAGAGTTTATAGCAAAAGATCACAGTGTTATACAACTGATTCGATGTATTAAACAAACCTAGATTGCTGTTCAATCTTAATCACTTCGAATGTGTTGCAGGTTTCGATTCATTAATGTGCAAATCCCAGAACTTCTTTCAAATAACTTTCCTGAGATAATTTAAGATTTTATAAAAAAACTGACATCTCAGGTCAGACAGTGCATTAAAGGTGTGACGTTAAAGTCTGTCTCTATTCCAACCTTTCTGTCTCTATTCCAACCTTGAGCCAGACTTGTTATATTTCCAAAGTTGGAATTTATAAAATGTCACATAGACTGACTACCTACAGATTGTGTGCTTTTTGAACAAAATAGAATGTATCTGCAAATATAAATCTGCAAATGCAAATTCACCCATACACTTATATGTGTGAGAGACAAAGTGAGAGTGTCTGTGTTTGTAGGAGAGAATGTGTGTGTGTGTATGTGCGTGCTTGATAGAGTGTGCGCATATATCAGACAGAGTGTGCGTGTGAATGTGGGCATGTGTATGTGTCTGAGAGAGAGCATGTGTATGAGAGGGGGTCTGTGTGAGTATGTCAGTGTATTATACGTAAGAGTGTGTGTGTATGTGAGAGTGTATAGTGTAGTGGGGTCATCTATAGTGTGACATGAACCATAGATCCCAGCTGAGGCCATCCTCATGGGTACCGAAACTGGCTATCAGCTTGGACTTCAGGATACGCAACAGTGCAGAGTGGCCACGCAGAGGCTGATAGCCAAGATCGGTACCCATGGGATGGCCTCAACCAGGATCTTGGTTCATGTCACACACACACATACTCTCTCTCTCACACACACACATGCGTGCAGACACACAAACCCACGCTCTCATGCATCCCCTCTCACAGGCATATACTCTGTCACCCTAATGCATACTCTATCAAGCACGTGCACACACATACTCCCCCTCTCTCCCTTTCTCTGTGTCTCTCTCATACACACGCGTGTGCACACTCGCAAATAAGTCTATGGAGTGAATTTGCACTTTCAGATACATTCTATTTTGTTCAAAAAGCACGATCTGTAGGCAGTCATTCCATATGGCATTTTATAAATTCCTACTTTGGAAACAGAACCAGTCTAACTCAAGGTTGGAATACAGACAGAGTCTAAACTCACACCTTTACTGCATTGTCTAATCTGAGGTGTCACTTTTTTTACAAAATCTTAAATTCCCTGGGGAATGTGACTTGAAAGAAGTTCTGGGATTTACATATTAATGATTGGAAAGCTGCAACAGATTCTAAGTGAGTAAGACTCAACAGCTGCTCCTCGGATGCTGCCTGAACTGCTGTGCTCTTCCAGCACCACTAATCCAGCAATCTACATTTAGAGTATGATGTTGGAAAGACACAGCAAGTCAGGCAGCATCTGAGGAGTAGGAGAATCGACATTTTGAGCAAAAGCCTCCCTCACTTTCTCCTAGCAATCTAGGTTTGTTCAATTCATTCCTGTTGAAGGGTTTATGCCCAAATCGTCAATTCTCCTGCTCCTCAGATACTGCCTGACCTGCTGTGCTTTTCCAACACCACATTCTCAACTCTGATCTCCAGCATCTGCAGTCCTCACTTTCTTCTAGCAATCTAGTTTTGTTCAATACATCGCATCAGTTGTATAACACTGTGATCTTTTACTGTAAATTCTGTGTCCTATGATCCTGCCCCACTAGCTACCTGGCGAAGGAGCAGCACTCCGAAAGCTTGCGCTTCCAAATAAACCTGTTGGACTATAACTTGCTGTTGTGTGATTTTTAACTTTATCCACCCTAGTCCAACACCCGCACCTCAACTTCAGTGAAACAGAGGAGAGATTAAGCTGGATTAGTCCTGTTCTATATAAAGCTAATTGTACACTAATGCTTTCACCCACTCTTTCTAATTGCCTTTTAATCTGTCCTTGCTGAAGATATTGATTCATGCTGGATATTTGTCAGATGCCAAACTAGAAAGTGAGAGTGAATAGGCTATTCAACACAAAAACAACACAGGTCACAGATAAGCTGAATCACATCTGTCCCTGATGGTCGCACACATCCACTCAACAATGTGAGATGACGATGAAGAACAAGATCCTGGTTGACTTTCTTCTCCTTAACCCAGACCACTGAAGGTAGTTGCACCATCAGTACAGCTAAAATAATAAAACAAGGAACTGTAGATGCTGGACATCTGAAACAAGAACAAAAAGTACTGGAGAAGCTCAGCATGTTTGGGCATCATCTGTAAACAGAGAAATAAAATTAGTGTTTTGACCCTTTATCAGAACTGAAAACTGCTGGGGGAGCTGAGGTTGTGGTAGGCATGAGTCAAAGGAGATGGTATTGAGAAAGAGAGAAAAATGGGGAGGCAAACAAAGAGAAGCTGTGAGGAAGTAAATGTTGGATAGGGTGCTAATGAGAAGTGTGAATGGTTGGCTATGCTGGGAGCAATCTCATACAAAACAGCACCTAGAGGTGTGGGGGTGGGGAACAAACATGAAGAAGGGTGTTTACATTTTGAAATTGTTAAACTCACTGTTGAGATACGAAGGCTGTCGGTTATCTAGGTGGAAAATATTTCCCTAGCTTATGTTCAGCTTCACTGGAGCACTGCAGCAGGCCTGCGAGAAAAATGTTGGCATGGGAAAATGGCAATGTGTAGAAGTGGCAGGCAACTAGAAGCTCAGGGTCATTTTTACAGACAGAACGTAGGTGATCCACAAAGTTCCTCAGCTGAGGTAAAAGGGAGACAATTCTGAGGCCCACTTGCAGAAGATAATATCATGAGAACAGATGCGATGGAGAGGGAGAAACTGGGAGAATGGAATGGAGACCTTGCAGAATGCAGAATATGAAGATGCATAGTCAAGAGAGCTGTCAGAGTTGATCATTTGTAATGCATATTGGTAGCCAGGCTATCCCTGGAAATGGAAAGGGATGTTAAGAAAGAGAAAGGAGGAGTCACAGATGGACCAGAGGAAAATGAAAGCAAGATCGAAATTGGAAGCAACTTTGATAAAGTTTTCTAATTCCAGGGGAGAGGGAAGCAGCAGCAACGATGTCATCGATATTCTTTAGAAAGGATTGTGTGGAAGGACCTAAGCAGGATTGGAACAAGGAATGTTCCTTATATCCCACAAAAGCGACAGGCAAAACCAGGGCCTATGCGGGTAATCGTGGCCACACCTTTGACCTGAAGAAAGTGAGAGCAGTTAAAGGAGAAGTTATTCAAAGTGAGGGTGAGGAAGGAGGGTGGTGGCAGAGGATGGGGATGGTTCAGGGTTTCTCTTAAGGAAGAAGCGGACAGCCTTAAGACAGAGGGCTGATGGAGGATGGACATAGAGGGACTGCACATCCATGGTGAAGAAGAGATAGCTGGTGTCAGCAAACTGGAAAGTATGAAACTGGCATAAAGTATTAGAAGATTCGCAGATGTAAGTGGGAAGGGACTGAACAAAGGAAGAAAAAAATGTGTCAAGGTAGGAAGAAATAAGTTCCATGGGGCAGGACTATAGCTAGTGAATGATTAATTTTGTGTAGGCCAGGGGTTGAATACAAAACTGTTCTATTCTGTGTGGCTCATCCACTAACTGCTTTAACTGCCCATTTAAATGGGGGGAAGGGAAGTGGGTGAAAAATTGTTGCATTATTTCTTGATTAAATTTGCAGCGATAAAACCACAATCATTAATCATTTATTGCGAATGTTATGCTGCATTAACACAAAGGACACTGGTGGTATTTGCTCGCACAGAAACGGACTTAGAACTGAATCACCCCGAATACAATTGAAACTATATTCGCAAACACTCACCGATTCCAGCAAGTGATTACAAACCACCTAATCTAATCAGAGAGTTCAATGACTGTTATAAACGGGTCTTGCTTTGCTCCACTGTTTCAAGATGTCATTTGACACCCCCCCAGTTCCGATTAGATTAATACCTTGTAAACACTCCTGGGTACCTATTTTTCTCCATTTTGTGTACTGATCTTACAGCCTGGCTGGGAAATTTATCTTTTTGTGACTGTACAACGTATGGTGATAGAGTGGCTGAGTAAGAAACACTGTGTCATTGACATTCCATAAAATATGTTCACTGTACTTACAGGGGATGGAACAAGTGCCACCAATAACATGCAGTTTATTGTTGGAATTAGAAGTGAATTAGACTTGTTCACTGTCTGTTGCTTTTCCTCAACCTTGCCTCTTGCTGCAAATATCGAGTCATTACAAAACAGTGAAGCAATGGAGCAATGGTCATCATGATTTGGAGATGCTGGTGTTGGACTGGGCTGTACAAAGTTAAAAATCACACTATAACTTGGTGTCGTGTGATTTTTTAACTATGGAGCAAGTTTCAATTTACTGACACTGAATGTGGATATTGGAGTGGGGAGGGGATTTGCCACTTTGCTTGTTGTTAATTTATGTTCAGAGTGAGTGTGGAACCACAAATAAAGATTGAATATTCAATGATGGTTCGAGTTGCATGCGCACACCCTCCCTGCTTCTGTCACAGAAATTCTAACTTTCACACTCTCTTGCTCATTCTCATTCTTACACACACTCCCTCATACACTTTTGCTCCTTTTCATTTACTCAGAACATACGCATTCTCTCACTCTGACATGGAAACTCTTCCCACCCCAGCTGTTTACTGTCCCTTCACCAGAAGACAATATCTGTTGCTGGATACAGGTAGCTCAAACACAACCCTTCTTCGATGAATCTCCCAATGGCAATTTTTAAAAAAATGACCTCCTGGATGATGTGCTCCAGAACCACCTCAGGTCAACAGAAGAGAAGATTGATAATAAAAATAAATTGTTCACAAAATTTTACAGGCACAAACTGAGGAGATTATTTTGTCAGGGGAAAGTGAGGTTGTGGTTGAATAAAAACTTTCTAAAATGCTTGAGCAGTGATTTCTGATACTGAGCTGGCGCTGGTGTTGAATACCATCAGATCTGATACAGAGACAATGGCTACATACTGGAATTGATTGTGAGGTAAATATTCCAGCCAAAAGATCTTTAGAAAGATTAGGGAAACTGAGAAAGGATATGGAGTGACAATGTCAAGAAATGGCACCTTTAAAATAGTGGAAAGAATGGGTTTTCAGGATAGATGACCAGGCAAAGGACATTACAGTAACTATCTACAGAAATCCTTACACTACTGATGTCCTGCAGAAGTTTATAAAGGTGGAGCTCAGGGAAATGTGTAACAGAAACTGTGTGGTTTCATAGGGAGATTTCAACTTTCATATAGACACAGAATGACAACTGTAGTAAATATGAATTGTAGAATGTATTCCAGACAGTTTTGTTTTGTACAGTGAGGTGTATCAAGTAACCTCTCCAACTCAAACTTAACACTCCCATCATTTCCCTGACTGAGGTCAGTTCACCCAGCAAAATCTAGGTTGAATTTGGGACTGCTTGACTGTACAGTGCACTCATTCCTCGGATGCTGCCTGAACTGCTGTGCTCTTCCAGCACCAATAATCCAGAATCTGGTTTCCAGCATCTGCAGTCATTGTTTTTACCACTGCCTATCCTTGCTGAGCCAAGCCAGAAGCTCTATACATGAGTCATTTAATTGATTCACCTTTATTAGATAGCTCCTGGACCACCGTGCACAGGTCTGGTCTCATGGTATATAAAGGATAAGATTATTGGAGAAGGTGCAGAAAAGATTGACGAAGATAATAGCAAATTTGAAAGCTTATAACTATTAGGAAAAATTGAACAAGTGGGGTTCTTCCCTGTAGAAAAATAAAGATTGAGGGGTAACCTGAGAAAAATCTGTAAGATTTTGACAAGGTACGTTTAGAGAATAAGTTTTCATATGATGACCAGACTGGAAATAGAGGCCATAAAGATAAAATAGTCACTAATATATACAGGATGTTTAGAAGGAAAAATCCTAGAGAGAGATGGGAATGTAGAACTGCTACCTGAGGGGCTGGTTGCAGTGAATAATATAGATGCATTTCAGAGGAAGTTAGTTAAGAAAACGAGGGAAAAAGCAATAGATGAAGGGCTGGTAGGATTTAATGAAGTAGAGTATGAACACCTTCAAATCTGTTAGGGCTGAATGGCCTGGTTCTGTTACACAAATTTCATCCAGTTTCTTCATTATTAGCAAAGGAGATATTGAGAGGTCAGTCCTTTCTCTGGTTGGTTTCAATAATCTTTCCGTCTTGGCACACACCTGTATAAAACTGACAGTTATGGCCTGATTGTGTGGACAGTTCCTCTTGCTTCACTGTCTTGAATTTATGCTGAGTATCTGCATCCTGCTGTATCAGGATGTGTGCTGTTGGCATCTCATCAGAAGAGCTGTCAGTCGACCCAGGTCCCATTGTCTGCCATTGTCCATGCTGACCACTGGGCACCGGTGAAAACACAGCTGCTCCTAGAACAAGGAAAGGTCTGTCAGTGGCTGTATCATAAGGAGCAGGAGAATTCAATCTACCCACATAGATCACTGTTCAACAACATCACCAAACATTTTCATGACCGTTCAGGAATGATATCAGAAAACACTGCTACACGTAAAAGGCCATGAAAATCTAAAATTCTTTCCCCTTGAGGGAGGCAGAAGTGTACTGGCAATGTTACAAGGCTGATCATCCAGTACCCCAGACATGTGGTTGAATCCAACCAAAGTAGATGGTGAAATTTGAATTCAACAAAAATCTAGAATTTCAAATAATGGCTAGCCTCATGGCAACTACTGTCAATTGTCATAAAAGCCCACGTGCTTCACGAATGTCTTTTACTCATCCTTGTCTGGTCTGGAACTCCCAACATGTGTCCAGTGGAATTCCACAAGGATTAGCGCTCGGTCCACAACTATTTATAACATATTAATGATTTGGAGGAAGGAAGTGAATGTACTGTAGCCATATTTGGAGACCAACACTAGAATGGGTGGAAAGCTACAAGAGGGATACAAATAGTTTCCAGAGAGATACTGATAGGATAAGTAATTGGGCAGAAGGTTGGCAGTGGTGTATTTGTGGGAAAATGTGTAGTTGTTCATTTTGAAAGGAAGAACATGGGAATGGGATATTAGTGTCAGAGAGTCATCAAGCTGTACAGCACAGAAACAGACCCTTTAGTCCAACTCGTCCATGCCAGCCAGTTATCCTAAATTAATCTAGTCCCATTTACCACCAGTTGGCCCATACCTTCTAAATTCTTCCAATTCATATACCCATCCAGATGCCTTTTAAATGTTGCAATTGTACCAGCCTCACCCACTTCCTCTGGCAGCTCATTCCATACGTGCACCACCCTCTGTGTGAAAAATCCGCCTGTTAGGTCCCTTTTAAATCTTTCCCTTCTCACCTTAACCCTATGCCCCCTAGTTTTGGACTCCTCCACCCTGGGGAAAAGACTTTGTCAATTTACCCTATCCATGACCCTCAAGATTTTATAGACCTCTCTAGTGACATCCCTTAGCCTCCAATGCCGCAGGGAAAAAAGCCCCAGTCTATTCAGCTTCACCCTATAGCTCAAAACCATCATAGAGTCATAGAGATGTACAGCATGGAAACAGACCCTTCGGTCTAACCCGTCCATGCCGACCAGATATCCCAACCCAATCCAGTCCCACCTGCCAGCACCCAGCCCATATCCCTCCAAACCCTTCCTATTCATATACCCATCCAAATGCCTCTTAAATGTTGCA
>NC_057742.1:2605422-2606670 GCF_004010195.1 Chiloscyllium plagiosum
TGTTTCTTAACTTCCCTTGTCAGCCACGGCCACCCATGCCTCCTAGGATCTATCTTCCTTTTTGGAATGAACTGATCCTGCATCTTCTGCACTATACACAGAAATATCTGCCATTGTTCCTCCACTGTCATCCCTGCTAAGGTATTGCACCAATGAACTTTGGCCAGCTCCTCCCTCATAGCTCCATAGTTCCTTTATTCAACTGAAATATTGTCACTTCCAATTGTACCGTCTCCCTCTCAAATTGCAGATTGAAGCTTATTGTATTATGGTCACTACTTCCCAATGGCTCCTTCACTTCAAGGTCCCTGATCAATTCTGGTTCGTTGCACAATACCAGATCCAGAATTGCCTTCTCCCTGGTCGGCTCCAGCACCAGCTGTTCTAAGAATCCATCTCAGAGGCATTCCACAAAGTCGCTTTCTTGAGGTCCAATACCATCCTGATTCTCCCAGTCTACCTGAATGTTGAAATCCCCCATAACAACTGTAGTAACATCTTTGTAACAGGCCAATTTCGGCTCCTGATTCAACTTACATCCGACATCCAGACTACTGTTTGGGGGCCTGTAGATAACTCCCAAGAGGGTCTTTTTACCCTTAGAATTTCTCAGCTCTATCTATACTGACTCTACATCCCCTGATTCTAAGTCCTCCCGCGCAAGGGACTGAATATCATCCCTTACCAACATGGCCACACCCCCCCCGCCCGTCAGTCTGTCCTTACGAGAGCACGTGTAACCTTGAATATTCATTTCCTAGGCCCTGTCCACTTGAAGCCATGTCTCAGTTATTGCTATGATATCCCAATCCCATGTTCCTGACCATGTCCTGAGTTCATTTGCCTTCCCTGTTAGGCCCCTGGCATTGAAATAAATGCAGTTTAATTTATTAGACCTACCTTGTCCCAGCCTGCCCCGACTGTTTGACTAACTTCTGTTTTCAGCTGTACCCGTCTCAGATCGATCTCTTTCCTCATTATCTCCCTGGGTTCCCCCCCGCGCCCCCCCTCCACCTTACTAGTTTATATCCTCCCAAGCAGTTCTAGCAAATTTCCCTGCCAGTATATTAGTCCCCTTCCAATTTAGGTGCAATCTGTCCTTCTTGTACAGGTCACTTCTGCCCCAAAAGAGATTCCAATGATCCAAAAATGTGTATCCTTCTCCCATACACCAGCTTCTCAGCCATGCATTCATCTGCTCTATCCTCCTATTCCTACCCTCACTAGCTCGTAGCACTGGGAGTAATC
>NC_057742.1:2607295-2632244 GCF_004010195.1 Chiloscyllium plagiosum
AGTTGTGAATTTCAATGTTTGTTAATTTTCCCAGATGCACTCCGATGTCCAGCGATACACGAACTCAAACAGCAAAGGCAGTAACTGTGCAGGTTCTCTCTCTCGCGCTCTCTCTCTCTCTCCCCTGCACTGTCCTCACCATGTGCTTCCTTTGTCTGCTCTTCTCCCTTTTAAACTGCTGTTGTTTTGACTTTTTTTTTCCCAAAGTTCCGAAACAATGCAACAGCATATAAAACAGTAATTGCTGCTCCTAGCATTTGAGGAAATCACCTCCAACACCTAAAATATCTCAAAAAAAGGAGCAGCTCTTCCAGCCAGAAATTTTTCCTGTCCTCCATCTTGGATTACCTGAACCCTTTCAAGTTTCACAACATCGTTCCTTTAGCAGGGAGACCAGAATTGAACACAGTATACCAAAAGTGGCCTAACCAATGTACTGTACAGCCTCAACATCACTTCCCAGCTCCTAGACTCAGTGCTCTGACCAACAGAAGCCAGCATACCAAACACTTTCTTCACTATCCTGTCTACCTGGTGGCCTAACCAATGTCCTGTACAGCCTCAACATCACTTCCCAGCTCCTAGACTCAGTGCTCTGACCAACAGAGGCCAGCATACCAAACACTTTCTTCACTATCCTGTCTACCTGGGATTCCACTTTCAAGGACCTATGAATCTGCACTCCAAGGTTTCTTTGTTTAGCAACAGCCTCCAGAACCTTATCATTAAGTTTATAAGTCCTACCCTGATTTGCCTTTCCCAAATGCATCATCTCACATTTACCTAAATTAGATTAGGTTCCCTACAGTGTGGAAACAGGCCCTTTGGCCCAACCAGTCCACACCGACCCTCTGAAGAGTAACCCACCCAGATCCATTTCCCTCTGACTAACACACCTAATGCTACGGGCAATTTAGCATGGCCAATTCACCTGACCTGCACATCTTTGGACTGTGGGAGGAAACCGGAGCACCCAGAGGAAACCGGAGCACCCACGCAGACACGGGGAGAATGTGCAAACTCCACACAGACAGTCGCCCGAAGCTGGAATTGAACCTGGGACCCTGGTGCTGTGAGGCAGTAGTGCTAACCACTGAGCCACCGTGCTGCCCATTATCTATTACTGAGACTTGGTTGAGGGAAGGACATGATTGGCAACTAAATATCCTAGGATATCGATGCTTTAAGCGGGATAGAGAGGGAGGTAAAAGGAGTGGAGGATTTGCATTACTGGTCAGACAGGATACTACAGCTGTATTGAAGGAGGGCACTATCAAGCAGTGAGCCCGGTCAGGTGGTTGAAGTTTCAGTAGGGAATTACTTTGGGAATAGTGATCACAATTCTCTAAGTTTTAAAATACTCATGGGCAAAGATGAGAGTGGTCCTAAAGGAAGAGTGCGAAATCGGGAGAAGACCAACTATAGCAAAATTCGGCAAGAGCTGGGGAATGTGGATTGGGAGCAGCTGTTTGAAGGTAAATCCATATTTGATATGTGGGAGGCTTTTAAAGAGAGGTTGATTAAGTGCAGGTCAGACATGTGCCTGTGAAAATGAGGGATAGAAATGACAAGATTAGGGAAACATGGATGACAGGCGAAATTGTGAGACTAGCTAAGAAGAAAAAGGATGCATACATAAGGTCAAGGTGACTGAAAACAGACGAAGCTTTGGAAGAATATGAAATGAGGAATTAAGAGGGCTAAACCCGGTCATGAAGTGTCTTTAGCAAATAGGGTTAAAGAAAATCACAAAGCCTTCCATTCGTATATGAAGAGCAAGAGGATAACTAGAGAAAGGATTGGCCCACTTAAGGACAAAGGAGGGAAGTTATGCATGGAGTCAGAGAAAATGGGTGAGTACTTTGCATTGGTATTCACCTAGGAGAGGGACATGACAGATGTTGAGGTTAAGAATAGATGTTTGATTACTCTAGATCAAGTCAGCATAAGGAGGAAGGTATTAAGGTGGACAAGTCCCCAGGTCCGGATGGGATCTATCCCAGGTTATTGAGGGAAGCGAGAGGGGAAATAGCTGGGGCCTTAACAGATAACTTTGCAGCATCCTTGAACATGGGTGAGGTCCCAGCGGACTGGAAAATTGCTGATGTTGTCCTCTTATTTAATAAGAGTAGCAGGGACAATCCAGGGAATTAGAAACCGGTGAGCCTGCCGTCAGTGGTAGGGAAGCTGCTGGAGAAGATACTGAGGGACTGGATCTATTCCCATTTGGAACAAAATGGACTTATCAGTGATAGGCAACATGGTTTTTGCAGGTAAGATCATGTCTTACCAACCTAATAGCATTCTTTGAGGAAGTGACAAAGTTGTTTGATGAGGGCAGGGCTGTAGTTGTCATATGCATGGAGTTTAGTAAGGCATTTGATAAGGTTTAAGATTAGACTGGTGCTGGAAAAGCACAGCAGGTCAGGCAGCATAGAGAAGCAGGAAAATCGACGTTTCGGGCAAAAGCCCTTCATCAGGAAGGTTTCCATGGTAGGTTGATGGAGAGAGTGGAGTCGCATGGGGTCCATGGTTGTTCTAGCTTGATGGATAGAGAGCTGTCTGGGCAGTAGGAGACAGAGAGTAGAAGTAGGATTTCTTCAAAATGGAGAACTGTGACCAGTGGTGTTCCACAGGGATCCATTTGTGATATACATAAATGATCTGGAAGAAGATACAGGTGGTCTAATTAGCAAGTTTGCAGATGATATTAAGATTGATGGAGTAGCAGATAATGAAGGGGACTGTCAGAGAATGCAGCAGAATATAGACAGATTGGAGAGTTGGGCAGAAAAAAGGGAGATGGAATTCAAGCTGGGCAAGTGCGAGGGGATGCATTTTGGAAGATCCAATTTGAGAGTGAACTATACGATAGATGGAAAAGCTCTGGGGAAAATTGATGTACAGAGAGATCTGGGTGTTCAGGTCCATTGTACCCTGAAGGTGGCAACGCAGGTCGATAAGAGTGATCCAGAAGGCATACGGCATGCTTTGCTTCATCGGACAGGGTATTGAGTACAAGAGTTGGCAGGTCATGTTACAGTTGTATAGGACTTTGGTTTGGTGTACATTTGGAATACTGCGTACAGTTCTGGTCACCACATTGCCAAAAGGATGTGGATATTTTGGAGAGGGTGCAGTGGAGGTTCACCAGGATGTTGCCTGGTATAGAGGGTACTAGCTATGAAGCGGGATTGAGTGGATTAGGATTATTTTAATTAGAAAGACAGAGGTTAAGGGGGGACCTGATTGAGGTCTACAAAATCTTGAGAGGTATAGATAGGGTAGATAGCAAGAAGCTTTCACCCACAGTGGGGGACTCAATTATTAGGCATCACACGTTCAAGGTGAAAGGGAAAATGTTTAAGGGGGCTATGTATGGAAAATTCTTTATGCAGAGGGTGGAGCGTCATTTAAGATGTATCTAGACAGATACATGAATGGGCAGGGAGCAAGGGGATACAGATCCTTAGAAAATAGGTGACAGGTTTAGGTAGAGAATCTGGATCGGCGCAGGCTAGGTGTTCCTGTGCTGTAATTTTCTTTGTTCTTTGTAAAGCCCATTTGCCACTCCTTGGTCCCATTAAACTCTGTGATAACCTTCTTCGCTGTCCATTACATCACCAATTTTGGTATCACCAGCAAATTTACTAACTGTAATTCCTATGTTCACATCAAAATCATTTATATAATGATGAAAAGCAGTGGACCTAGCACCGATCCTTGTGGCACACCACTGGTCACAGGTCTCTAGTCTGAAAAACAACTCTCTACCACCACCCTCTGTCTTCTTCCTTCAAGCCAGTTCTGTATCCAAATGGTTAGTTCTACTTGTATTCCATGTGATCTAACTTTGCTAACCAATCTACCATGAGGAACCTTGTCAAACACCTCACTGAAGTCCATATAGATCATGGAGTTGGAAAAGCACAGCAGATCAGGCAGCATCCAAGATGCAAGAGAATCAATGTTTCAAGCGTAAGTCCTTCGTCAGGAATGAGTGAGGACTGCAGATGCTGAAGATGAGAGTTGAAGAGTGTGGAGCTGGAAAAGCACAGCAGATCAGGCAGCATCCGAGGTGCAAAAGAATCAATGTTTCAAGCATAAGCCCTTCATCAGGATTTCCTGACGAAGGACGTATGCTTGAATCATCAATTCTCCTACAGTTACATCCTCCTGTGCCTGATCATAGATAAAATTTGAATTTAAAAATCTGTAGGATGTATCCAATTCCTAGAGCAAGTGTCCAGGTAACACCTTGATGTGATGCAACATCTATAGCACAGCTTCTTAAATCTGATCTGAGAGTCCTTGAACAGCAAATACTACTACAGATGTGTTTGCCCAAGATAACGTTGGTATCCAGCAGTGCTCACAAGCTACAGCAGCAACACATCACCAAGTTGCCAACCCTTTGTCAGCTGAGGTAATGTCCTGTGGCAGAGGACATCATAGTCAAACTTCTTCCACATTCAACAATAATCAGTAAGAGTTGTTGAAGTACTAAAGTCAAGTAGCTTAGCACTGACTGAAGATTGCATTTGGAACTTCCTTGAACTGTAAAAGTCCACGGATACACATTGAGATTGAGTATAGGCCAGGCTTGCACACTGTTATAGCTCAATCCCAAATTGAATATTCATTCACATAGCCATTTATGGTTGTGTATTTAGCCACATTATCCTCTCTTACAAACTCTCTGTTACTGCAATTAAATGCAGATTTATACAAAGAATCACAGTTCTGGCATCCAGTAAATGAACAATTTTAAATTTAAACAACTTTTCAAGCAAAAATTATTTTGGTTTGGGGTGTTTGCAGATTGAAATAATCCACCCATCCTTGTCTAGGTATGATAAGACTCGCCTGCATAAAACTGTGGGTCTTGCTCCTCTTGTTCAGCTCCCTCGGCAGACTGGTCGTGGGAATCTTCCTCTGCTTCATCCAGCGGCTGTGTTGCTGTTCTCTCTCTGTAGTAATCTGGGACCAGCTGCCCATCTTGCAGATACAGAGACTGAGGCACAAAGGCAGGGAATCCTGAAATGGCCAATACATGTAAACTTTACTTTCTTCATTTGTTCATGGGATGTGAGTATTGCCGTATGGGCCATCATTTGTTGACTATCTCTAATTGCCCAGAGGATTGTTAAGAGTCAATCATAGTGCTGTGGTTCTGGAATCACATGTAGGCCTCACCAGGTAAGGATGGCATATTTCCTCCCCTAAAAGGCATTAATGAACCAGATGGGATTTTACAATACTCAGTAGTGGTTATATAGTTGCCATTAGATCACTGGAGAAACATAGGAATGTACAGTTGAGGTTAAAAATCAGATCAGCCATGATCTCACTAAATGGTGGAGCAGGCTCAAGGGCTCAATAAGGAACTCTTATTCCTTATTTGTATTAAGCTAGCAATTTTAAATTTCTAGATATTATTGATCTGAAATTTCGCCACCTACCATGGTGGGATTCAAGAACCCAGTACCCAGGACATTAGCCTGGTATTCAGGATTGCTTGCCTAGTGACGTTATCACTACACCATCGTCAGCCCTATTGTTTCTGGGTCCCGTCATTTCGTACTGTTAATGGTGGTGACATTTGCTGAATAACAGCTCCTTGAGTACTGGTAACTCACTCAACTGGTATCTTCTATGTTCTTGTAAATCTTCAACTACAAGTATTTGCTGCAACATAGTTTGCTTTGCCATAGGGAGTATTGAAGCAGAGGCCACTGGAACTTTTAAGGGAAATTGGATTAATGTTTGGAGATGGGAAAATACAATATTATGGCAAGAGAATGGGGCAATGGGATTAGATCTGGAATACTGTGAAAAATAGATAGCACAGACACAAAGGGCCTGCCTTTGTCTCAAGGGAGTGTGGCCTTGCTGGATATTTGACTACGGAGGCCATCAGAACTGAGTTTGATTCTCGCCTTGCCTGATATCCAAATAGACCGTTTGGCAATGGGAAGTGGCTAATTGTCGGGAGCTCAGGCTGATATTTATACTCTGAGAAAGTGAGGACTGCAGATGCTGGAAATCAGAGCTGAAACTGTGTTGCTGGAAAAGCACAGCAGGTCAGGCAGCATTCAAGGAGCAGGAGAATCAATGTTTCGGGCAGGAGCCCTTCCTGAATAAGGGCTCATGCCCGAAACGTCGGTTCTCCTGCTCCTTGGATGCTGCCTGACCTGCGCTTTTCCAGCCACACATTTTCAGCTCTGATATTTATACTCTCCAGCTTCAGAGGTGAACAGTAGTTATTTTTTTCTGTGCAGAGTAGCTAATTCAACAGAAACTGTGTCTGGAGCATAAACCGTCTAATTTACAAATTTATATTTAAAGAGTACGAGCAGAACCTAATAAAAGATAAGTGATCAAGGAATAAACTTGTATAATTTTCAGCAATTAAAAAGATCATATGTTAGCTTCCCCTGACTTTAGTTCAGCTAACAAAAATTACATAACTATCCTACTTAGCTGTACTGTAGTGGCCCTGGTTGAAACTCTGGTCTGTTTGTGTGGGCTAATTTTAGGCTGGATAGTTTATCTTTTAAATCTAGTTTATTTATTTGATGCTAAGGGTATTGTGGAACAATAGCGCATACAGATAATGGCAATCCCCAAATTGGCTGTAAACTGCCTTGCTTACTACAACATCAACTTGCATTTATGTAGTACCGGTAAAGTAGTCAAACAGTGCAAGGCCCTCAACGGGAGCTTTAAGCATAATTTGACACAGAGTCTACATGGAGATATTGGATGCGACCAAGAGCTTGGTTAAAGAATTGAATTTTCAGGACTGTGTTTAAAGCAGTATATGAACAGATGACAAGGTTAAGGGAGAGGATTCCAGAGTTAGGACTGGGGCAGCTGATGCCATAATCCCAACAAGAATACAGGTTTGGAGGAGCTCAAAGACTTCAAAAGGTTCTTGGCTAGGAGGTTACTAAGGTATTGAGGGAGGAGGACATGGACGGATTTGAAAATTAGATTAGATTCCCTACAGTGTGGGAAAAGGCCATTCGGCCCAACAAGTCCACACCAACCCTCTGAAGAGTATCCCACCCTACCCTATATTTACCCCCAACTAATGCACCTGACACTATGGAAAATTTAGCATGGCCAATTCACATCTTTGAATCGTGGGATGAAACTGGAGCACCCAGAGGAAACCCACACAGACATGGGGAGAATGTGCAAACACCACACAGACAGTCGGCCGAGGCAGGAATCAAACACGGGTGCCTGGTGCTGTGAAGCAGCAGTGCTAACCACTGAGCCACCATACCGCCCTAATAATGATGAGAATTTTAAAAACAACACTTTGTCAGATTGTGAGCCAGTGTAGGTTAGAGAGAAGGGGAAGTTGAGTGACCATGAATTGGTATGAAACATCAGAAGCTCAGAGGGTGCTTCTTAGGAGGTTGACAAGAAAACATTGGAAGTTTAAAGTTACAAAAGACATTGATGACAGCTGCACAGTCAAGTCAAGTGACCAGTCCAAAGCACTAAAGGGTAAATTTTATAAGAAGAACCACTTTTAAAAGTAGTGTTGGAGATATTTTCTAATCAGCCTGTTCAGAGATATTATTAAACCTTTCTAGAACAGGTGGGACTTGAACCCAGGCCTCCTGGTCCATGGGTGTGGATACTACCACTGCCCCAAGAGGGGCCCAAAAATATTGTTGTATAGTCCAAGCCTAAAATAGTATTCATCCCTTTACGCCACCCCACCACCCCTTAATCTTCAAACTGAAAGAAGTGTGGATGCTGTAAATCAAAAACAAAAACGAAGTTGCTGAAAAGGTTCAGCAGGTCTGGCAGCATCTGAGGAAGGGTCATTCAACCCAAATGTTTACTCTCATTTATCTCCACAGATGCTGCCAGACTTGCTGCTTTTCCAGCAATTTCTATTTCTGCTCTTAATATTCAACTCTGATTTGTTCTCTGCCTTTACTGCACAGCCTAGCTGATTACTCTAGCCATTTATCAGACCCTATATGATGCAGTTCCTCCTGCAATTCAACGGAAATTTATTTTCCCTAGTTTGAAATTTGACATTTGTTTCTATCATCCTGCTGTATTGTTAAGTGATATTTAGGCTTTATGTTATCTTAGACATTTAATACTTTAAATACTTTCAACCAGATTTCCCTTAACTGTCCTTTCCTTTGACTGTGGTAACTGAGCTTTTTTCTTAATCTTTCCGTATAACTCATTCTCCTTCCATTTGCAATTGTCCTCATTGCTTTATATTTTAAGGGCATCCTTTTATAAAGTAAAGAATAAATAAAACCATAACAGTGAATGATGTTAGGAACAGAAGCAAAGAAATGCTTTTCCCCATCCAGCTTACTCTTCCTGTTCAGTGTACCTGTGTAATTATTTTAAGAGAGGCTTCAAGCCCCCGCCCCACCATCTCACTTGTCTTGGCTGTGATGCTGCCTGTGATTAAATGCTTTGCCGACTGACATTTATTGTTTGAGCTCTCACTGCTCATTTGGGTGAAATTGTAGGGAATGATTTGAATTGTATCCCTGAGTTTGAGAAGACCAATGGGACGATTTGAAATCTGGATGTCAATAGACATAGAGCTCACGGATCTTATTGATTCTGTACAGAAACAGTTAAACCACAAGCTGTGTGAGGGTAAAAGGTTGGGCACACTGGGTTTAAAGGCGTAAGGTCAGAAATTTCTGGCTGGTGAATTTTAGGCACAATGTCCCTGACTCCATGAGGCTTAGTCCACTTTATTAATTGATATCATTGCAGCTTCTTTTAAAGGTCCCAGTTGACTGTGATTTAAATCCTCCAAGAATGAACATTTTAGAGTTATAGAGATGTACAGCATGGAAATAGACTCTTCGGTCCAACCCGTCCATGTTGACCAGATACCCCAACCCAGTCTAGTCCCACCTGCCAGCACCCGGCCCATATCCCTCCAAACCCTTCCAATTCATGTACCCATCCAAATGCCTCTTAAATGTTGCAATTACACCAGCCTCCACCTCTTCCTCTGGCATCTCATTCCAAGCACATACCACCCTCTGTGTGAAAAAGTTGCCCCTTAGGTCCCTTTTATATCTTTCCCCTCTCACCCTAAACCTATGCCCTCTAGTTCTGAACTCCCGACCCCAGGGAAAAGACTTTGTCTATTTATCCTCTCCTTGCCCCTCATGATATTGTAAACTTCTATAAAGTCACCCCTCAGCCTCCAACGCTCCAGGGAAAACGGCCCCAGCCTGTTCAGCCTCTCCCTATAGCTCAAATCCTCTAACCCTGGGAACATCCTTGTAAATCTTTTCTGAACCCTTTCAAGTTTCACAACATCTTTCTGATAGGAAGGAGACCAGAATTGCACGCAATATTCCAAAAGTGGCGTAACTAATGTCCTATACAGCCGCAACATGACCTCCCAACTCCTGTACTCAATACTCTGACCAATAAAATTGTATTTATATGGTATGTTTCAAGATGTCGAGTCATCTCAAACCATCTTACAACCAATAAAATTCTTCAGAATTGTAGTCATTGGTGGAATACATGAAATGTGGCAACTAATTTGCACACAGCAAGATCCCACAACAGCAAAGTGATAATGACTAGATAGTTTATTTGCTGTGGTGATGGTTGAGGAATAAATATTGTCCTGGGTACTGGGGAGAACAGCAACATCTTAATGTTGCAGCACTCCCTCAGTGCTGTACTGGGAGTGTCAGCCTGGATTATGTGCTAATGTCTCAAACGCAATTAAAGATTTTGGTCTTTTACAAAGAAAGGGGATGGAAAGTGATCCTGGTACTTTTGAATTGTGATAAGATCATTGTTGGCTAATGCAACAAGCAGCAACTTAACATTGAATTCTCACTGTGGTTGCACTTTGAACTCACAGCCTTCTGAAGCAAGTATCCACCACTGAATGAACTGATGGAACAGTAATTAATTTATTATAGATGACTTCAGTACCCTCAATAAGGGAATAATAATGTTTTAAAATCAGCTGGGATTCCTGCTCACTATTCACTGACTACTGATTAAAATTGCTTGACTGTAGAATTTGGACGATTACAAGATTGGCTGTGTGCAATACATGATCAAACAATTAGTTAAAGTACCCACACAGCATCCAGACTCTGTCAGGAAGAATGACTGCCTGGGTAAGATGTCAGAGGGCAAGTTTTAACTGTGGAACTGTATCTTGGCATGATTCATCCTTCATCCAGGGAAGGAATGGGTAAAAAACACACTCAGCACAGCTTGCTGACTGTGAATGCTCAGAGATCCCGAGCATTGTATTGAATTGGGGTCAACTCCTTTCAAAAAGGATAAGAGAGGATGTGGACGAGGTGGGTCAGGAATTCAGTCACATGGAGAGATTGGGGAAGCTGAGATCTCCTTGGAGCAGAGGAGGTTAAGTGAATTGATAGCTGTGTTTGCTATCAGATATTGATTGTTTGCATCAATAAGGAGAGACTGTTCCTAAAGGCAGAAGGGTCAGAAACCAGAAAACACAAATTTAAGGTGATTGCCAAAAGAACAAGGGTGCTGTGAGGATGTGCTTTTTATGCAGCAAATGGTTATCAAAGCAGATTCAGTAGTAACTTTCAAAAGGGAATTGAGTTAGTACTGTGGGGAGAAATATAGGACAGTGGGAAAAGAGCTGTGGAGTGGGACTAATTGGAAAGCTGTTTTGAAGAGCTGACACAGACATGATGGACCAAATGGCCTCCTTCTGTCCTGTTTCATTCCACGATTCTGTCTGTTCAAAGCATGTTGCGCAGTGAGGGTGAAGCTTGTTATTTTTCTCCTGCTCCAACCTGTGTAAACCATTTTAATTTTCAACTATTTCATTGATGCTCCTGTAATTTAGTAAATCACGGTCATAATGTGACTCTCTTATTGGGGAGAAGAATGTGGAATTCAATTTCATTATTCCTGAAACGTGAGAACCTTAAGGGATTTAAAAAGTAATATTGAGGGAGAGGAGATAGTGGGTGGTCTGAGTGGAGTGGATTGAATAAAGCTCTTGTGCTGGCTTGATCACATTACTGATCTTTAAACGCTCAGACATTCTTAGCTACCCAACATCAAGAACAGCAAAGCCCTGCTCAGCACAAGAGAAATGCAATTAAAGATTCTGGTCTTTTACAAAGAAAGGAGATGGAAAGTGGTTCAATTCCTGGTACTTTTGAATTGTGATAAGATCATTGTGGGCTAATGCAACAAGCAGCAACTTAACATTGAATTCTCATTGTGGTTGCACTTTGATGTACCACCGTCTCATCTCCTGATAAGATCAACTTCCATTCCACTGACGTTCAGTGTGACCTTAAACAGGACTTGATAATATCTGGAAAGAATGTAGGTTTTTTTCCTTCTTCATCCTTGGGACTGCCAAATTAAAAAAAACAACAGGATGTGATTTTCAATATAGATAGCCTGTACAAAGATCCTCGTTTGTTGGCCCGTATTGGCTGTATCATTAACCTTTCGAATACTGCATTACTTTGGGCATGTTTTGTGTGCTTGAAGTTAGAACAAGCTACGAGTGCTATGTGCACTGCCCTAGATCTACCGCCGGCACAACTTTCATCCCCCTTCCCCCCCACCCCTCATTCTCAAAACAACACCAACTTGCCCTGTTAATATTCAGTCTCTTTGTGGAATCAAAGGTGTGACACAAGCCACACATTAGAACAAGTGACCAAATGTTTGATCAAAGATTTTGATCACATGTCGGTTTTAAGGAGTGTCTTAAAAAAGAGGGGATGTGGAAAGGTTTCGGCGTGGAATTGCAGAGCTCAGAGGCCAGGCAGCTGAAGCAAGGCACAGTTAACCAATGCCAGAGCAATCAAAATTAAGGATGAACAGGAGGGCAGAATGGAGAACTATTAATTAAAAGCATTATATAAATCCAAGTGATTGTTGTTTCCTTCTGATGTGGCATTTCATGAATTAAATTCTTATAAACAATTTTTCTTTTAAAAGTTGGTTTTGTTACTCTATCACAGTCTTTGGAAGAGTAAAATAAGTAAACCAGTTGGGTCAGTGATGTGCCTTGATGTAAAGATGCTGATTTTGTAACTTCATAAAATATTTAAAGACATGCTAAGTTGTGAAACCCTGTGCTGATTTTTAAACCAAAAACTGTCAAATATCTCAATCAATCACGCTTAGTTCAGTTTTCGGTGTTCAGTTTATTTGTTGAAATCACAAATTGCACTGTTATTGCTATGTTGCAAAATATTTATTTTAATTTTTTTTTAGATTAGATTTCAGTGTGGAAACAGGCCCTTCGGCCCAACAAGTCCACACCGACCCGCCGAAGCGCAACCCACCCATACCCCTACATTGACCCCTTACCTAACACTACGGGCAATTTAGTATGGCCAATTCACCTGGCCCTGCACATCTTTGTGACTGTGGGAGGAAACCGGAGCACCCGGAGGAAACCCACGCAGGCACGGGAGAACGTGCAAACTCCACAGTCAGTCGCCTGAGGCGGGAATTGAACCCGGGTCTCAGGCGCTGTGAGGCAGCAGTGCTAACCACTGTGCCACCGTGCCGTCCACAAAGCACTGTTTGCGGTTAACAGCTCCACACTATTGTAAGGAGATTGAGGCTTTATAATGTGGAGCAAGGACTCACCATGTGAGGATGTACAAATATCAAGAAAGAGTTGATAAATTCAGATTTCATCATTAGGAACAAGTCAGGTTATGCAATGTTAGACATGTTTAAAATTATGAAGGAGTGGAATAGGTAAATGATTTTGACTGCATCCAATGGTCAAAAGGTCTAGAATGAGGTACCATGGATGGAAAATCGTATGTAAGAAAGTTGTTTCTGGATTAGTGGTGCTGGAAGAGCACAGCAGTTCAGGCAGCATCCGAGGAGCAGTAAAATCGATGTTTTGGGCAAAAGCCCTTCATCTTCCAGCACCATTAATCCAGAATCTGGTTTCCAGCATCTGCAGTCATTGTTTTTAACCTGTAAGAAATTTGTAACAGTTCACTTTGTGGAATTCAGTTACACAGTGAGTAGTTGAGGCAAATTATGTCAACATGCAAGATTAGATTGGGTGAAGAAGAGAATGAAAGGATATGGATAAATAGTGGTAATGTTATTGGGATTTTTGTAAATGTGGAGGGTAAACATCAACACAGACTGATAGAGCTGAATGGCATCCACCCATGTTGTAACTTATTTGTATTTTTAAAGTACTTTTGCCAACACAGCGGAACTTTAGAAATTTTGACTTTTACAACTGACTTATTTCCACTTATATTCTTTATACTTTTGGTGGCTTCCTGTTCTATAGCCATTTTCCATTTTGGTAGATTTCTTGATTGAAAATGTGATTAAATTCTGATATTTCCTAGTAACTTACCATGATTACGTTGTGATCATTTGTGCCCTGATTTTGGGAGTGGTGGTGAGAATTGCTGTTAGCCAAACAAAGGATGATAATACCAAGTATGGAACATAAAAGAGGAGGAGGCTATTCAGCCCAACAAGAACAACCTGTTAATCAACTGGATCACAACTGGATCACAAATTCTTTCTACTCTCTTTGGTTCAATAATCTTTAATGTTTTACCCAACAAAAAGTGTGGTAATCTTCCAATCTGTAACCTTCTCCTGCCTAAAGGAGAAACATAGTCACAATTGATGTCTTTTGGCAGTCCCCCCATGTCACAATAATAGCTTTTATTACTTCTCAGAAGCATTGTAAAACAGAATATGACATTGAGCTATGGCAGAAGATGTTATGTTAGATGACCAAAATCTCTGTCAAAAAGGTAACTTCTAAGGAATATCTTGAGGCAGGAAAGTGAAGTGGAGGGAGGGAATTCTAGTGCTCAGGATCTTGAGCAACTGAGATATGGCCATCAGTGGTAGAGCAGTTCAAATCCATATGTTCAAGGGGTCAGCGTTAGGTGACTGCAGAGATCTTTGAGAGTCCAAAACTGAAAACGAGAGATGAAGAATCTGGCTTGACGATAATTAAATGTCTATTGTCACTCATTGTCTAAGTACAAATACAATGATTGGTGAGGGCTTTTGTGGTGCAGTTGTGGAAACCCTACCTTTGCACCAGAAGATGTGTATTTGAGTCCCACCTGTGTGCAATAACACGTCTGAACAAGCTGATTAAAAATCATTTCTACAGATTGACCTAAAGAGTTTCTTTAAGTCAAGAGAAGAGGTGAGAAATCATTTTACTTTCTTGCATTTATATAGTCAAAAGTTATATAGTACAGAAACAACTCAGTCCAACCCGTCCACGCAGACCAGATATCCTAAACTGATCTAGTCCCATTTGCCAGCATTTGACCCAAATCCCTCCAAACCCTTCCTATTCATGTACCCATCCAGATCCCTTTTAAGTGTTGTAATTGTACCAGCCTCCACTACCTCCTTTGACAGCTCATTCCATATATGCACCAGTCTCTGTGTGAAAAAGTTGCCCCTGAGGTTCTTTTTAACTCTTTCTCCTCTCACCTTAAACCTATGCCCTCTAGTTTTCAAATCCCTCACCCTAGGAAAAAGACCTTGGCTATTCACCTTATCCATGCCCCTCATGGTTTTATGAACCTCTAGAAGGTCACCCCTCAGCCTCCCATGCTTTAGAGCGAGAAGCCCCAGCCTATTCAGCCTCTCCCCATAATTCAGACCTTCCAGTCCAGCAATATTCTTGTAAATCTCTTTTGCAATTTTTCTGAGCTCAAGATCTCCCAAAGCACTTTACAGCCAAATAAGTACATTTGAAGAATGGTCACAGCTGCAACATAAAAACATTACAGCCAATTTGCGTACAGTAAGCTCCTCCAAATAGCAGCAAATAATAGTTTTAGCTATATGAGCTGAGGGATAAATGTTAACTCAGGATTCTCTTCTTTGAAATGATGTCCTAAGAGGGCAATCAGGGCTCCTGTTGAACATCTCATCTGAAGGTGTGCAGTTCTGATGATACACTGGTCCCTCAGGACTGCCCTGGTGAATGTCAGTGTGGCTTAAGAGCCCTAATGTCCGGGCTGGGACTTGAATCCACAACCTCCTGATTCACACACAAGAATGTAATACTGAACCAGGAGAGATCAATGAAAAGTGAATGCATTACACACAGTGTGCAAGGGTGAATAAGGTGCACCAGGGTTACATGAACACCTGGAATTATATGATTATTTGACGATCCCTCAAAATGGAGAGAAAGAATTCTCCACATGTCTTTGTGCCAACCTGACTCAGTTTTAACTTGCTAACACCTTCCCCACCATCCCCATTTCCTTCCTATTGGTTTCCTTTACAAATGTTTTGGTTTCTGTCAAGATTAGCATCCATTTTACTCCAATAAAGAAAGAAGTGCCGTGATATGCAAACAAGTTAATTCTTGAAATGTGATGACACTGCTCAGAATATAACTGAAAATTTTTGACAGCTTCCAAAATGTCATGCATCTCGGCTTGTCCTTCAGCTTATCTATTGCAAAATTCTCACCCATGTCAGAGTCATAGGGTCATACAACATGGAAACTGATGTTGTTACCTCTGGATTTGATCAGTCAAGTGCTGTCATGGCTGGGCTCCCAGTTTGCACCCTCTGGAAACATGAGGTCATAAAAAATTCTGTTGACCGTGTTGGGTGCTAAGTGTCATTCAACTTATCATTATTATCCTAACAAGCAGGTAGAGACATGATTTAACATTTAATTCTAAAGACGGCACATCTGACCATCCAGCACTGGCAATGCAAGTCATGGCCTGGACTTTGGATTCAAACCCTAGGCTCAAGTCTCTGGAGTGGGACTTAAACTGCCAACCTTCTGAGAGAGAATTAAGAGTTCTACCCGCTGAGCTATAGCTGACACGTGAACGACAGAATGTTTGTTAACTAACTGATCCATCCAGGAAGATGGCTTTGCTTCTGCTCCCACATCCTGATCATATCTTAACATTTCAGAGCCAATGTCATGAATCTGATAAAGATTCAGCTAGTGTTACTGAGGCACAATTATATGATTATATTTATCTATCAGCAAATTGTTGGGGTTTGCTATGTGCAAAGTACCATGCACAGGGGGCCCTCTGCCAACACCCTCCCGATAAAAATGTAACCTTCATAATTGCTTAGCTGCTAATGAAACTGGTTGTGCATGTGAGCCACCCAGAACCAGTGAGGGTCAGAGTTTCACCCCTAGTTTGGGCTGAGTAAACTCGTTTAATAAGCCAATACAACTGACTTCTGGGAGGAAAGGGAAGATCAGCAGGAGAATGCTGTTGATTGTTATTATCTAGCAGCCTCTCGGTGACAGGTATGTGAGTGGCAGTGCTTGATTTGGTTGTGCAACACTACATAGTAGAATAGCTGGCTGATGCTAATCACCTACAATCACTGATCATGATCATTCGGCGCTTGAGTGAGAAAACAGTGCCAGTGAAATCCTGTCCCAGCAAAGCAAACACTTGCATAAAGGCGGATAAGGTTGGGGAAAAAACCGTGATTGATGCTGAGGCATATCTCTGGCTCCTAACATAGGGAGCACGTGAAACAGGATAGAAGTCTTCTGCAAGGTAACATGCACTTGATGCAACCTTACAGTCTTAACAATGGTACAGTGAGGAAACTCCAAGCAGGACAAGAATGTGGACAAGAACAAGGGCTAACAGTGGTCTGGTCCACTGGTCAGAGAACCAGTGGGAATGCCCTGTCAGTTTTGTGAGGTAGTGAACGTGTGGGAGTGGAATAGTGACAGTTTTGAGAGACATTGGAGGTGATCAGCAAAATTAAATATCGTACCAGTCCACTGATCGCTCATCCCTCTGTATTCACTCTTATCCTTCGGTGTGCGTTTGTAAGCCAGGTTGTTGCGGTTCTTCCACCGGCACAGCCACCCGTTGGTGGGTTTGAACTCGATCCCCATTTCCTCAGCAAGGGCTTTGGCTTTGGCCATCAGCACTGGCCCTGAAATCGGGCCTTTCTCCTTGCTGGCCGTCCAGAACCAGCTGAGCAGGGCGTCGTCGATGGTCTGGTTTTTCCCCTCTCGCTTACGCTTGCGTTCCAAGTTCCCACCACGCAGCCATTCCTCCAGAATTTCCTCTTTCTTCTTGACAATTTTGGAGATGGCTGAAGCGGTCAGCCCATACTCCCGGGCGATCTCCTTCTGTTTGAAGGAGGGGTCGTTCAACTTCAGGATGATCTGGACTTTCTGAGCCAGAGTGATGGCAGTCCTTTTGATTTTGATCGGGTTCTCCATACTAGCACTGCAACAGCACAGAAACAGCAGAGAATACAATAGTGTGTTTATACAAAGCGAGTCTCTAAACTCAAAACCATAATCCACGTTTTTGTTTTAAATGCCTGACAGGCAGTGCTGTTACGCTGGGGTTTTTTTTTGTTGTGTTGAGGAAGGCGTCAGGCAGCACTTAGAGCACAGGCATAATGGAAGCTAACAGGCTCCATTGTGGCTGCTCGCAGAATGTAGAGAGGGAATGTGCTTCTCAGGCTTTGCTGCTGCACAGACCAGGAACAAAGAGGTCTGTGAAACGTGAAGTTGATGCTGAGCAGGCTTTAGGGATGTGCTTTGTGATGTAAAATAAGTGATCTCATCTGAAATTCGACACCACAACCCAGCCCTGATAACATCATCTGCAATTTGCTGACGCGCACTTATGATCCTAGGCGTGCATTGATCTTATCAGCCACCAGCAATGCATAAGGAAAACAGATCGCCATTTCTTCTCAGAAAAATTAAAAGAGAGGAAAAAAATGTGTACTTAAGTTGATCCTATGTAGCAGCTTATCTCCAACTGGCTCTCAGAGTATTAGCAGTCAGGGAACAGGAGGAATATTTTAAATAGGCCTTAACCATCTCAGTACTGAATGATTAGCCAGTGATAAATATTGATTAAAACTAAAGAATTGTAAACAAAATCCTCTAATATGTTCATGACCAAACCAAATATTAAAAAGTCATTGGATTATAATGGTTTCCTTTACAAAATGTGAAATTGACTGTGAGTAACAACAAAGAGGGGAAAGGGGTCGACACTCAGAAAACAGAAATACGCATACAATATAGTGAACTGAGACATGCACACGGGCAAGAGAAAAGCAGAAACATAAATATAAAATGAGACAAAAATAAGAGAGACAGGCAGAAATACAAAAAGAAAACTACGCACAGACAGAGAAACAGTATAGATAAACCAAAGAAATGCACCTTTATACACGTGCGAGCCTACACAGATATATATGACAAGAGAAAATGACAAAAAGCCACTGAGAGAAACTGAAATACAAGTGAACAAAAAGGATAGACTCAGACACCAACTGAGAGACATGCACTTGTTTTTGAGATTCAGTATGAGGTGAGAAAAAGCCCCAAAAAAGTTTGAATCACTGGAGAGTTGATAAAAATAAATTGGAATGTCTCAAAGCAGTTAATCCTGAGCAGGATGTGGTTTTGGGTCTTCAAACACTAGGTTTCCTCTGCAGCTGCAAATGAAAAAAAGATAGGTTTTACACCACACCTTAAAAATTAATCTTGCTTGGTCAAAATAGGTAGGTTTTGGGCAGAAACTTTCAGGAGCATTTTTTACTCAACTGAGTAATATTTGCAGAATCATATTCTCAGGCTTTAGTTAAATGTATATACACAGCAACAGGCCATTCAGCCCATCTGGTCGATGCTAGGTGTGCTGAAATTGAAATTAAAGGGAAGAACTGTGGAAGCTGTAAATCTGAAATAAAAACAGAAAGTGTACGATAAACTTTGGTAGGTTTATGTTTTGGATCTGATATGACTTTTCTTTGGAATTGAACTGGGCTGGAAAAACGATGGTTTTTATGCTGTTGAGAAATGGAGAAAAGGAGCAAGTGGAACAGAAGAGCTCTGTGAGCCTGCTGCAATATTCAGCAAGATCAAGGCTAATGTGATCTGGTTCACCTGCCTATTCCACTTACCCTAATGCAAATGATGTGAAGCTTCAGCAAGACATGGGCTCAATCTACCCTTCCTTATTGGTCCAGGAATTAACACATTTGGATTTAGGCATTTTCCAATGCAAGCCACAAGATGAACATCCTTCCCAAAAGTCAAATGTTTGCATTGTCCAGCTTCTCTTTACATCGAGTATGCAGCACAAAAAGAAGTCCAACCAGTCCCAAAGCAGTGTTTACAATCTATATCAGCTTCCTGCCAATCTCTCTTAATCCCATTTTAGCAGCATATCCTTAAATTGATTTACCTACTCTAGACAATGCATAATGTTTGGCTATTCCACTACCAGCAGCATCATAAACCCAATCCTGTCTGTCTGACATACACGCACCTTCTGTCAGGACCACACTGAACATTAAATTGCTTTAGATAAAGTAACCAAGAACATTTATATCAAATAAACAAGGGCAACAGGACAAAGATGGCATTAGTATTGTCAGTCAAAAGTAAATTTTAAACCAATCTTAGAGAGCACTTTTCTCCTCAAAGGATGAGGTATGTTGCCTTTTTTAGCCCAGGCTTAGATTTAAGAGTAGGGAGGTTATGTTGGAACTGTATAAAACATTGGTTAGGCCACAGATAGCATATGGTGCACAGTTGTGGAATCCACATTATAGAAGGGATGTGATTGCATTGCACGTGGTGCAGAGGAGGTTTACCAGGATGTTGCCTGGACTAGAGAGTTTTAGTTATGGAGAGAGATTGGACAGACTGCAGTTGTTTTCTTTGGAGTAGAGGAGGCTGAGGGGGTACATTATTGAATTGTATAAAATTATGAGGGGCAGACAGGAAGTAACCTTTCCTATTGGTGCAGAGATCAATGATTGGGGGCATAGATTTAAGATAAGGAGCAGATTTAGCGGGGATTAGATTACTTAAAGTGTGGAAACAGGCCCTTCTAAAGTGTGGAAACAGGCCCTTCAGCCCAACAAGTCCACACTGACCCTCTGAAGAACAACCCACCCAGACCCAACACCTAACACTACGGACAATTTAGCATGGCCAATTTACCTAACCTGCACTGTTTTGGGCTGTGGGAGGAAACCCACACAGACACGGGGAGAATGTGCAAACTTCACACAGACAGTTGTCTGAGGCGGGAATTGAACCCGGGTCTCTGGCGCTGTGGTTGTTAATAATAAATATTTCACTGTAGTCTCTTTAAAGCCAAAGGCCAGAATTATTCTGCTGATATCAGCCCTGTGAAAGCAGAATGTGTTTTAACAGAGATCTTAGCCTTAGGATCATGCTTTAGTTGAAACGTTTGCAGGTCTGCCAATAGACCATGGTAACTCGCTTGCATTATTTTTCTTTGAGCAGTGCCTGTATTCTTGATCAGATTTCCAGGAACATTGCCAGCCTTGGTGATAGTAAAGTGCGTAGTAACGAATGGAAATAAAGCTGAAAAGCACAGTGAGCTACCTCTGGGTTGAAGAGGGAGGACAGAATAGGTAAGATTTTTATTGCTGATAGTCATCCAATGACTGTCCCTGACTACCAAGTGCACCTTTATAGCTCTGATGTGAAGACAGAATTGGTCTTCACATTCATCTTTTGGGTGAGGTGTTAAACTCAGGCACTGATCTGCTATCTTAAGAAGACATAAAAGACAGTGCAGGGCATTCTCCCTGATCTCCTAGATAATATTTATTCCTCAATCAACATCAGTTTAAAAAAAAGGATGATCTGGCCATTATCACTTTGCTGCTTACAGGAGTTTTCTGTTGGCAAATTGGCTGTTACTTTTCCTAAATTACAACAACAACTACATTTCAAAGCTGCTTTGGAATGCCCTGAAGTTGGGAAGGTGCTATAGAATGCAGAATTTCCTTCATTTCTCTGTGTTGCCCACCATGGTTGAATAACCTGCCATTACTCACTTTTTGAAGAGTGTTCAGTTGGGTGAGTATCTGACAGCCATTGAACATAAGGAATAGCAATAGGCGTACAACCCTCACACCTGCCCTGCCATTCAGCACTATTGTTACTCAATTTTTGTCTCAACTCCACTTCTCTGCTGTCTTCCATTTCCTTTGATTCTTTGAAAGATCAAAAATCTATTATTTATCCCTGTTTAAATGTGCTATGCAATGACGTTATCAAATCACTGAATTCTGAAGATTCACAATTCTCTGGGTGAAGGAATATCTCAGTCCTCAATTATCAACTCCTATCCTTAAGCAATGCCCCTTGTACATTCCGCAGGCAGGGTAACCAATCTTCCAGTGCTTGCTGCCCAGCTACTTCAGAAATTTGTATATTTCAAAAAGATCACTTCTCTTCTAAACTGTTGCAACTTTGATTTGATTTCGTTTAAGCTTTCTTGTGACATGTACTCAAGTACAGGAGTACAGTGAAAAGTGTACAATGTTGCCACAAACAGCACGATCTTAGTTACAAACATATCTAGGTACAAAACCTGGACTGTACAAGTAGTAACATATAGTTAATAGTAAAGCATTACCGTTGTTCTTATTCAGCATTATAAGTTACACCTCTCATCCAGGAACCAATCTAGTGAATCTTTGCTGTACTGCCTACAGTGCAAGCATATCCTTTCTTAGATATGATGACCAATAGAACATAGAACATTTCAGCGCAGTACAGACCCTTCTGCCCTCAATGTTGCACCAACCTGTGGAACCAATCTGAAGCCCATCTATCCTACACTATTCCATTTTCATCCATATGTTTATCCAATGACCATTTAAATGCCCTTAAAGTTGGCGAGTGCGTTCCATACCCCTACTCCTCTCTGAGTAAAGAAACTACCTCTGACATCTGTCCTATATTTATCACTCCTCAATTTAAAGCTACGTCCTCTCGTGCTAGCCATCACATCTGAGGAAACGGGCTCTCACTGTCCATCCTATCTAAACCTCTGATTATTTTATATGTCTCAATTAGGTCACCTCTCAAACTCCTTCTCTCTAATGAAAACAGCCTCAAGTCCCTCAGCTTTTCCTCATAAGACCTTCCCTCCATACCAGACAACATCCTAGTAAATTGCCTCTGAGCCCTTTCCAAAGCTTCCACATCCTTCCTATAATGCGGGTGACCAGAACTGTACACAATACTCCAAGTGCGGCTGCACCAGAGTTTTGTACAGCTGAAGCATGACCTTGTGGTCCGAAACTCAATCCCTCTACCAATAAAAGCTAATACACTGTATGCCTTCTTAACAACCCTATCAACCCGGGTGGCAACTTCCAGGGAGCTATGTACATGGACACCAAGATCTCTCTGCTCATCTACACTACCAAGAATCTTACCATTAGCCCAGTACTCTTTATTCCTTTGCTCCTTTCAAAATGAATCACCTCACACTTTTCCACATTAAACTCCATTTGCCACCTCTCAGCCCAACTCTGCAGCTTATCTATGTGCCTCTGAAACCTGCAACATTCTTCAGCACTACCCACAACTCTACTGACCTTAGTGTCATCTGCAAGTTTACTAACCCATCCTTCTACGCCCTGATATAAAAATGACAAGCAGCAGTGGCCCAAAACAGATCCTTGCAGTATACCACTAGCAACTGAATTCCAGGATGAACATTTCCCATCAATCACCACCCTCTGTCTTACTATTCGCAATATTCCAAATGTGTTCTCACCAAAGCCCTGCAGAATTATAAAGACTTCCTCATTCTTATACTTACACTCCTAGACCCCAACAAAAATCAGTTGCTTCAGGATAGGTGGGGAGAACAGTTTTTTAAACCTTTCCAAATTAAAATGCCATTGTTCCTACAAAGCTTTTGCATAGAATTAGATGCTGATCATTCATCTCCTCAAATATGTTTTGCCATTCAGTGAAATCCAAGTCTTAACAACAGCTGCTACTTTAGTCCCTTACTTTGAATACCCTTACTAAAAAAAACCTAAGTTTTGAAATGTTTATTTGTCCCAGTCTTAGCAACCTTTTTAAAAACTTATGAACACTATTGAACTTGCTGATTCATCTAGTCAATCCCACATAATTGTAAAACTTTGCAATATCACAATATATATCTCTCCATCTCACCCAAAACCACAGGATTTTCTAGGAGGAGTGAGAAACCAGATTAAAAACTCAACTTTTGTGGGGCATCATTCCAGATTTCTACCAGCCATCCTTTCTGTGTTTATGGACTACCTTTCAGTTTGTGATGTTGCCCTCTTGTATACAAGACACCTGTCAGAGTAAATGCCACCTGGTCATTATGCAATTTATATTTTGTTAGCAACCCCTTTCCTGAGGTGAACTAAGAATCATGTGAGAAACATAAATGTACCTGATCTGAATCCTATCTCTCGCATTGCTCTGGTAATCCTGCTTTGTGTAGCACTCAGCTAATTTCAGAGCCCACCCCAGTGATTGTATATTCTTTGAATTTGTAAACTGTGGTTAGTGCATTTATAGCTAGCTTGAACCCTGTCACCTCTGTGATTCAGTGTCCTAATTGCTGTGATAAACAGTAATATATTCTTTAACCTAAACTAGCCAGACAAGATCAGGGTTGGTGCACAGGATAGAAGCTATTTACTTAGATATAAAGCCTGCCTGTACAGCCCAATTGCTTATGGCTCAGGTTACACAGGTCTAATGAAAGGAGAGTTGTTTTCTGGTGTTGTAAAGTAATTACATTTTGTTAAAGCTGAGCTGTTTGGTGTTTGTAGTTTGTTCCATGTTTCAGCTGGAGCTGTGGCTAATATAGGAATACCCCGGCAACTGTGAACAATGCTGGAAAACAATTCAGTGCATAAAAAGGGAATGTGTGTCAGTGATTTACAAGGTTGTTTGAGAGCACTTTGGAATAAATAAGGATCCACTCTTAAGGTTTCAACAACAACTTGCACTTATATCACAAAATTCATGTAGTGAAATGTCCCAAAGAACTTCTTAGAAGCATCATCAACCAAAGTTTTATATCAAGTGACACAAAGATTTCGGGGGATAGGTGACCAAAGGTTTGCTTAAAGAAGCAACTTCAAGAATGTGAAGGGGGAGGAACGTTTTCATGAGGAAATCCAGAGCTTGGGGCCCAGTTTTGCAAAGATGCTTTACCTTAAAAGTGCCATATGACTGCAAGTTGTTGAAATGGTGAGGAACACCACAGTACCCAGCTTAAATGTAATGGTACCAACTCTGGGTAGACATATTGCTGGAAATGTCATTATATAACTCCTGCCTGACAATTTTCCATCCTCACAGTGCACAGTCTTCAAACGTCAATTGAAAAGTAGGTGGATTCTTCATTGCTCGAATTGGATCATTCAATTAAACAGTTTTATTCACCTCACCACACCCAACATGTAGTTTTTGATTTAGTGAGCTAGAGCAGTGACAAACTTCTACGCTTTTACCACTGTGGGAAGAAACTGTTTCAAAGATGTATTCCACTATGGATCTCTCTGCAGAGTGTTTAACAATAAAAACAATCTAAATAAAGTTTCAAATAATTCTTTCTTAGCTCAGGCTAACTACAAAAGGACTTTTCCCAAGCTTCCAACAACAAAAACCTTCACCACCTTGGATGTAAAGGTGTTTACTGGCATCAAAGCTGGATGAAAGCTGCAGCTTTCTAACTACATTCGGGTGATACAGATGTTTGTTAATGCATCCACTGTTTCTATGGTTCCAAACGTGTATCAACGCGGACAACATGAGGTAGTTAGTGACTTTCCTTGAGTGGAAATTGTAATGGATTAATTGCTAGTTTATAGGCATAACATTACTGATTACAATAAAAATCTAGTGGAACTAGAAGCTTATGTATGTTTATAATGTCACGAGGGGCATGAATAGGGTGAATAGCCAAGGTCTTTTAGAACATAGAACATAGAAAAATACAGCGCAGTACAGGGCCTTTGGCCCTCATGTTGCACCGATCCAAGCCCCCCTAACCTACACTAGCCCACTATCCTCCATATTCTGGATCAGTGGTGCTGGAAGAGC